>NC_083332.1:59548254-59887004 GCF_963455315.2 Globicephala melas | reverse complement strand
GATGGATGGATGGATGGATGCGTGGGTGGATGGATGGGTGGATGGATGGATGGGTGGATGGATGGATGGGTGGATGGGTGGATGGATGGGTGGATGGATGGATGGGTGGATGGATGGATGGGTGGATGGGTGGATGGATGGGTGGATGGATGGATGGGTGGATGGATGGGTGGATGGATGGGTGGATGGGTGGATGGGTGGATGGGTGGATGGGTGGGTGGATGGATGGGTGGATGGGTGGATGGGTGGATGGGTGGATGGGTAGATGGGTGGACGGATGGGTGGGTGGATGGATGGAACACAAAGCAAGCAGAGCAACATGTGAATCACAGAGCTGAGGTCGTAGGTACATGGATGTTCACTCTTCAATTCTTCAACCTTTCTGCATGTTTGTAAATTTTCATTTAAAATATTGAAAAAAAACCAGAGAATGCAGATACTTGATAGAAATTCAAAAGTCACAAGTTAAAATTGAGTCCTCCTGCATCTCATCCTAACCTTTAATTTAGCCTCTCAATTTCCCTGACACCAGAAATCCCTGTCACCTGTGTTTCTGGCATGTCCTCCCAGGGATTATTTATGCCTGTATCTGCACATAGGTGCTTTCTTTTCAGTGGTGATGATGATGGTGATGATGGTGATGTAATAATAATAATAAGTAATGATTATACAGCTCCTTCTATGTGCCAAGTGCTGTCCTAAATGTTTAACATATATTGATTCATGAAATCTCTTCAACGGCCCTACGGCACAGGTGCTATTATTATCCCCATTTTATAGACGAGGAAGGTGAGGCCCAGGGGGTTAAATAACTTGCTCAACATCACCAACTTATCAGGGGAGTAGATGG
The DNA here is from genome assembly GCF_963455315.2 of Globicephala melas. NCBI lineage: Eukaryota > Metazoa > Chordata > Mammalia > Artiodactyla > Delphinidae > Globicephala > Globicephala melas. Next base: position 59,886,154 of record NC_083332.1, on the reverse strand, counting down.
TTTATATGCTCGTCCACGACTCAAAGGTTCTCAGCCATGTGTCACTGTGCTGCGTCACAGAGTTCCATCTGAGGACTTCAGATCTGCCTCTTTAAAGTCTGTGTCGCTTTCCATGGCATGGATATACCATCATTTATTCCACCCATCCCTATGAACCAGCAGCTAGTTTGTCTCCAAACTTTTGCTACTGCAAAGAGTGCTGCAATAAATAAATAAACCCGTGCGTACTTTAACTGGGGGACAAATTCCCAAAGTGGAATTGCAGAGTCCAAGAGAAAATGCATTTTTAATTTTGATAGTAATTGTCATACGTCCTTCTGAAAGGGTTGTACTGAGTCCTGCTCCAGAGGCGACCCACGGCACAGTGCTGCTACCGTGTGAACGGCGCTCCCTAGGGCTGTGCTGTGTACAGCACGCGTGGTCACATGTAGCAGCCCCGAAATACCGGTAAACCAGCGTAACTATGGTTGGAATTCATATTTCTTTCAATATAGATGGAATAGAGCATTATTTGATAGACTTAAATTCACTTCTACTGCCTTTCCTTTGAATAGACCTTCTTTTCCTTCCGAATTGTGGACTTAAGAGGTTGACACAAGGTTTATTCCTCCCTCCCAGTGTTCTCATTGGAGGTAGATTGGAAAATAACTTTTGCTGAAAAAAAGCATTTATTACTGCCCTGAGGGAAGGAAAAAAGAAAACCATAGAAGGCGGGAGGGAGAGCCTGATGGAGAAGGAAGAAGCAGGTTGAGTGGTGGAAGCCGGCCGGGTCTCGGGCCAGATCACCCACTTGAATCTCATTACCGTCAAACCCTGTTGCGACATTGTCCAAAAGACAGAGAAAGGAAAAATGCTGGAAGTGGGGGAGGGAAATACATTGGGAGCGTGTGCCTGAGCACGTGCGTGTGTGTGTGTACACGTACTCCATGTGTAATCAAGACTCAGACTTACAAAATCCAAGGGAAGGAAAGAATAAGGAAGAAAGGAAGAAAAGAAAACGCAGACATTATGTCCAGAAGGTAGCCTATGGGGAGACATTGCAAGGGGGTCTTATAATAATTGTGAACATCTTTGCAGACGGGTCCTTAGTATCTAGAACATGCAGGTCCAGTGCACATGTGTGTTCTCAGAGAAGAAATGTGGTTCTCCTGTGCCCTCTGAGTAATTTACTGGTATTTATGAGAAGAGCACGGCTTAGCTGTCTTTTTCTCATCTAACTCGTGTGGAACGTAGCTCAGAAGGGCAGAACCGTGTGGTTTCTTGCGAAATCGGTCCCTCGTCCTCCCTGGCTTGGAAGCCTTGCGGTTCCTGGGGACACTCGGGCAGCTCCTGAACCCACCTCATCAGGGAGGGATGGTCCCCAGTTCTGGGAGAGGAAAGGCCAGCCTCATTTTTTTGTTTTTTTGTTTTTTTTTTAATTGTGATGAAATTGCAAACTTACATCCTGAGACGAAAATTAAATGGAGGGAAGTCTGCCATCGTGGGTGGTCTTCCTCGGGCGTTGGGAGGGAGGGGTCAGATGGTGTGGGGAGACCATGTTTAGCAACATTTCCAATAGGGTAATGACAGCAGGAATGATGGCTGTCCCACTCGGGAAGGGGAAATCTCAAAGGCCTACGCCAGACAAAAATAAACAAGCGTGCAAGGCCGGCCGAGGGGGCCTGGGTCCGTTCTGAACTTGAAAAACATCAAAGGGAAGCCAGTTATCAGGCCATCCAGGCTCCAGGCTCCGCTGCGTCCTGCCCAGAGCTTTTATCAGCCTTGGCCGAGCCCAGAGGACGCTGGCTAGCACGGCTGCAGGAGAACACGCTTGACTGCCGAGTCGGGAGAGAAGGACGAGTTCAGGCTGCGGCAGATGAAGCCGCACAGGGATGCACGGAGCCTCCCGCCCTTAGGCCCCCCCCCAGCGCTGGCCACGCAAGTCAGCTCCTCCTGAGCAGCAAGTCCCCCGGAGCCGGGGAGAATCCACACCCGCCTGGGCACACGGTGGATGTCTCTGGGCCCCAGCGCCCCTGTGCATAGAGAGGGGGTGTCATGAGGACAAAATGCAGCCAACATTCCGCCAGCAAATACATTTTGAGTCTCTGCCATGTGCCGGGCACAGTTCCGGGCACTGGGGAATAGCGTGGTGATGAAATCAGATTTTTACAGACTCTTGAAGACGTCCAATTAATAAAAACTTCTGAAGAAATCGGATTAAAACCATCCTGGTTTGGAGATGTTCTGTACCATGACTGTGGTGACGGATACACAAACGTACATTTGTGATAAATGTGTACAGAAATGCACACACACACACACACACACACACAACCACCGTACACTGGAGAAGTCTGCGTCAGATGGGTGGATCGTGTCAACACGAACACCCTGGTTAGAACGTTGTACTATAGTTTTGCAGAATGTTACCGCTGAAAGAAACTGGACAGAGTGTATTGGGTCTTTCGGGACTATGTTTCTATTTCACAGCGATCTCAACATGGATTTTAATTGAAACAAAACAAAGCCCTGACCTCCTGGAGCTCATGTTCTGGCGGGAACTTCCACGCTGGACTCTGAGGCATGAGAGAGTGTCTGCGGAGCCCCAGCCTCCTGTTAGGCATGAGTAATGCATGATCGATAACAGCCCTGATTAGGGACATAGGCTCTGTCAGGGGCCTGCCCAGCTGGAAGTCAATGGCCACTCAAACTGGGTTGTAAATTGAAGAGGTTTTAATAAAGGCAGCGTTCGCAGGTGCGGACAAGCCCTGTGGAACTGGACAAGGGCAGGCGGCAGGGGGAGGTGCAGGGGGAGGGGACGGAGGGGCGCCAGGGAGCAAAGGCAGCGTGTCCGCATGCACGGAGAGGACCCCAGCGGGAGCTGCGGCCTTAGGGAGGAGGACGCAGTGAGCCAGGTGGCCCAGCAGCAGGGGGCAGAGAACACCTAGCTTCCCTCCCCCGCTCTCTTCTCCCCTGAGCCCCTACTGGAGGCGGAGGGCGGGGGTGGGATGGTGGAGTCCACGCAGGTCAGCCGCCGGGCCGGGGAGCGGGCAGAGAAGGCGGGGCAAGCAGAGGACAGAAGAAAAATCATCCACCAGGGCGAACTCAGGACAAAGCCGACTGGCGTGAACGTCCGCTTTCTTGACCCCTCGCCCCATCACCTCCTGGGGCACCTCTGAACTCTGAAGGCGAGTGTACTGCGTGGAGGCAGGGCTTTGGGCAGCTCCCAGCCAGGGCTGGGGTCTCCAGGTGCGAGTTGGAGGAGGGCTGCCTGCGGCCGAGGCCCCATGACATCGGGGGCAGGAGAGAGAAGGACCCATGGCAATGCTGCACAGCCCTAGTGGGAGGGACCAGGGACCCTCTCCCCACTTCCCAGGCATCATAAGCCCCAGGGCAGCCTGGGGAATGACCCGGCACACCCAGGTGGTGGACGTTGCAGGTAGATTCAGTCAGTTCTGAGCAGAGCATCTCTGAGTCAGGACACCCCAGGGACAGGCACCGTCCTGGGAGCTGCTGCCGCTCACGGACCACAGTGAGAATCTGGCTTGGAGAACCAAGCAATGGCCACTTCACCCTCCCTGATGCCGGGGCTAAAGTTTTCCCTATTTGGGGCACTGGGGCTACACCTGTAGTCACCACAACACACACACACACACACACACATCTTCACCCTCCTCACAGCTGAGTGGGACAGCCCGTGGACAAGTTTCCAGAAAGTAAGAGAGACAGAAAGTTGGATGGTGCATGAGTTTCCTAGGGTTGCCATAGATGATTATCACAAACCAGGTGGATCAAAACAACAGAAATTTATTCTCTCCCACCTGGAGGCTGGAAGTCTGAAACCAAGGTGTTAGCAGAGCCGCCTGCCTCCGGGGTCTCAAAGGAAGGGTCCTTCCTGCCTCTTCCAGCTCCTGGTGGCTTCAAGCATCCCTTGGCATGTGGCCGCCTTCCTCCAGCCTCTGTCTCCATCCTCACGTGGCCTCTCCTCTCTCTCTCTCTCCTGTCTCTTATAAGGACCTCTGTTGTTGGCTTGAAGGCCGTCCCAGGCCCAATTCAGGATGAGCTCAGCTGGAGACCCTTAACCTAATAACATCTACAAAGAGAGAGAAAGCAAGATGGTGGAACAGAAGGATGTGGAGTTTAGCTCCTGCCGCAGATACATCAAAAATACATCTACCAGTGGAGCCGTTCCCACAGAATACCTTACTGGACGCTGGCAAAAGACAACAGACACCCGGAAGTGCAAGAAAGATCTCCTCGTAACCGGGTAGGACAAAACAAAACAAAAGGAATCAGGTGAGACCTGCGCCCCTGGGGGGAAACTGTGAAAGAGGAAATGTTCCTGCACCCTGGGAAGCCCCATCGCTGGGAGGGACATCAGCCGGGACAGAGGGGGAGCTTCCGAGGCTCAGAGGAGAGCGCAGCAGCAGGTGGGGGCAGCCAGAACGGAGAGAGACTGGCACAGGGGTTCCGAGGCGCCTCGCTGCACCCCAGCCCGAGACGCGCGCCGGCTGGTGCGTGCAGGGGCTGGGGGCTGAAACCCAGGCTTCAGAGGACAGAGCCGGGGAGAGGACCGGGGTTGCCTGCCTGCAGACAGCCTGAAAGGGGCCGGACTGTGATGCTGAAACCTCACAACTCAGATAGTATTCGAACCCACAGTCTTTATTTATTTATTTATTTATTTATTTTATTATTTTTGGCTGTGGTGGGTCTTCATTGCTGCACATGAGCTTTCTCTAGTTGCAGCGAGCGGGGGCTACTCTTCGTTGTGGTGCACGAGCGTCTCATTGCGGTGGCTTCTCTTGTTGTGGAGCACAGGCTCTAGGCACGTGGGCTTCAGTAGCTGTGGCACATGGGCTCAGTAGTTGTGTCACGGGCTCTAGAGCACAGGCTCAGTAGTTGTGGCGCATGGGCTTAGCTGCTCCACGGCATGTGGGATCTTCCCAGACTAGGGATGGAACCCATGTCCCCTGCATTGGCAGGTGGATTCTTAACCACTGAGCCACCAGGGAAGCCCGAACCTACTCTCTTTTAATTGAGATCACACACCTGGTCTCAGGACTTAATGAAGCTCAGGTTCTTCATGTCTCAGCGCAGAAGGAGTTCAGCGAGAGGCAAAGTGATAGGTAAGAAGCAGATTTATTGAGAGAGAGAGTGTGGGCCGTCTCAGAAGGCGAGAGTGGCCCTGAAATACGGGTGGCTAGTTTTTATGGGCTGGATAATTTCATAGGCTAATAAGTGGAACGGTTATTCCAACTATTTTGGGGAAGGCGGGAGTTTCCAGGAATTGGGGCGTCGCCCACTCTTTGGCCCTTTATGGTGGGCCCCGGAACTGTCCTGGCGCCGGTGGGCGTGTGTTTAGCTGATGTATTACAATGAGGGTATAATGAGGCTCGAGGTCCACTGGAAACTGAATCTTCCACCATCGTGGGCCTGGTAAGTTCTAACCGGTTTTTGTCGTGTCCTCCACGTCTCTGTCGTTCTTTAAAAGGTTGTGCCCTGCCCCCTTCCCTCCTGTCTCAGTACCGGTGACAACTGGGGGTGTTCGCAGAAGAAGCCCGGGCACCATAGAAGCAAAGCGCCTCGCTAAGGGGCTCGTGAAGGGGGTGCGGGGCCACCCTAGCAGCCTCTTTCCCGGGGTCGCCTCTACGAGCTCTGGGACGGGACAGCGGATGCTCGCGCAGCTGGGACGGGTCCGGCCTTAGCAGCTGAGGGCTCTGAGGGCACCCATGCAGAGGCGGGGCCGGGGTCTGGGCTGCTTCCCCAAGCGGGTCCCGGTGGGTGACCCCTGTGGTCCTGGTACCCGACTTCAGTGGGTAAGATCTGCACTGGCAGCTTCGTGAACACAGCACCTGAGGGACACCAGGGCCCATTGGCTGTGTCCTGCAGTGGAGGCTCCAGTAGATAATTGTTTCTCCCAAACTCATAGAGCAAGAGACATATAAGTAAAGTGAAGAAGCAGAGGAACCACTCCCAATGCAAAGATCAAGAGAATTCCCCTGAAAGGACAAACAGTGAAGCAGACGTCTTCAGTCTAATAGACACCGAGTTCAAAAAGGAGATAATGAAAATACTGAAGGAATCAAGAAGGGCTGTCGATAGAAATGCAGATAACTGTAAAAAGGAACCAGAAACTATAAAGAGCAGCCCAGAAAAATTAGAGAACTAATCCACTGAGATGAAAGCTGAGCTAAAGGCTATGAACAGCAGAATGAATAACACAGAACGAATAAGTGACCTGGAAGATAGAATAATGGAAATCACCCACTCAGGACAGCAGACAGAAAGCCAAATAAAAAAATGAAAGCAATATAAGAGACCTATGGGATAATATAAAGTGTGCCGATCTACACAGAATAGAGATCCCAGGAGGAGAAGAAAGAGAAACGGGGATCGAAAATGTATTTGAAGAAATTAGGGCTGCAAACTTCCCAGACCTAAAGAAGGAAACATCCAGATACAGGAAGCACAGAGGGTCCCAAACAAGTTGACCCCAAAGAGACCTACACCAGGACATATTCTAATAAAAATGGCCAAGGTTAAGGAGAGGATTCTAAAGGCAACAAGAGAAAAAGAGTTAACCACAAGGGACCCCCCCATAAGGCTGTCAGCTGATTTCTGTACAGAAAAGTCACAGGCCAGCAGGGAGTGGCAAATGTATTCAAAGTCCTAAAAGGGAAAAATCTGCAACCTAGGATATTCTACCCAGCAAGATTATCATTTAGAATAGAAGAGAGAGAAAGAATTTCTTGGACAAGCAAAAACTAAAAGAATGTAGGAGTTCCCTGGTGGCGCAGTGATTAAGAATCCACCTGCCAATGCAGGGGACATGTGTTCGAGCCCTGGTCCAGGAAGATCCCACGTGTCGCGGAGCAGCTAAGCCCGTGCTACTGAGCCTGCACTCTAGAGCCCGTGAGCCACAACTACTGAGCCCACGTGCCACAACTACTGAAGCCCATGTGCCTACAGCCCGTGCTCTGCAACAAGAGAAGCTACCGCAATGAGAAGCCCGTACACCACAAGGAAGACTAGCCCCCGCTTGCCACAACTAGGGAACGCCTGCACGCAGCAATGAAGACCCAACGCAGCCAAAAAAACAAAAACCTAAAAGAATACAGCAGTAGTAAATGTATCCTAAAGGAAATATTGGAAGGTCTTCTCTAAATAGAAAAGAAACAAGAAGCTATATGAAAGAGAAAAATCACAATTGGAAAGTAAATCACTGAAATAAGCCTTACACAGAATGAGGAAACGAAATCAAACAATTTCTGTGAAAGCGGTGATAACCGCCGTGAGCTGCAGAAGGATGCAGATGAAGATGTAGAAGAGGACACATCAAAATCATAAAATATGCGGGAGGAGAGTGTGAAAATGTAGGTGTTGTTTTTTCTTTTCCAGAATGTGTGTGAGCCTCTATGACTACCAACCTAAAGCAGGTAGATATAGGATGGGGTTAACATACATCTACAAAGACTCCTTCTCCAAATAAGTTCACACCCACAGGGTCTAAGGATTAGGCTGCAGGCATATCTTTGGTGGGGGGGTCCCCTTTCAACCCCCACAGATAGTCACAGGTAGTGAGAAGCCTGAGAGAGCAGACGAGGAGGGGGATGTCCAGGGGCCAGAGGCAAGGAGAAGGGTCAGGGCGGGCCTGGAAGGCACCGGGCTGGCACACAGCCATCAGTCCTCCCCAGATTGCCGTGGCGATGATTATAATTAGGCCTCAGATGAAGCTCCGGGGGCTCTGCCGGGTCCAGCCCTGCCCTGGCCTCTCGTTTCCGGGCTGCAGTGTTGCCGCCTGCCGGGTTTCACGCTGCGGCTGGTTTTGATTCTTGGCCCCGTATTTATTCATTTGGATTGATTACCTCGTGTTATGTAACCTGAGTGGCTACAAACAGCAATCTGTATTTTACAAGATCCAGAAAGCCCGCGACGGCCCTGGGTACCCGAGTTGGCAGCCTGGCCTATAGGAGGAAAGACGTAATTGTCCAACAATGACAAATTTCAGGACGGTGACAGGCGGGCATTAACCCCACTCAGGCCCTTGTGACAGGCTCCTGAGGGACAGCAGGATGGGGACCCCGCTCTGAGCGGTGATGGGTTTGGACCGAGCTTTCAGCTCAGGCTACTCAGGAGAATCACCAGGGGTGTCACAGAAACAACAAACAAACAAAGCGGTACGTGGGCTCCGTGTAGACCAACGAAATCAGAATGTCCGGGTGGCCGAGACATCAGCACGTTTTACGTCCCTCCTGCGCCTGGTCTTTTCCTTAAACCGGGAGGCATTCTCTCCCCCAGAGGCCGCCTGCTCCTTGGCAAGCAGTGACCCAAGTCACAAGGCGAGGGGACGGCCACCACCCTCTGCGTGTGCTTGAGGTCAGCCCACACACCTCCGAGCCATCCGTAAAATGGGGACAACAGGGCAGGTGGGCGGATTGAGGGAGCTGCCCAGTTCCTGGCAGGCCTGTCCACGTTAGCTGTCCTACCATCCCACTTAACTAGGCACCCCCGTGCCGGCACAGGTGGACCCCAAATGCTTGTGAATGAACAGAGGCACATGGCATCCCCGAGGCCCTTCATGGCTCCCCACTTGCGCTTCCTGCTAACAGCAAGGGTCACCTTGAGCTTTCGCCTGAATTAAACAGCCCCTCTCACACCGCACACCCACCCCCTCGCAAGTACACACACTCCTGCAGCCCCAGCACACACGTGTGTTTATTTTCTTTGCTGTTCACACTTCTCCTTTTATGGTTCCTGCAGTCCCGATCCTTAGACGGGTCTGATTTCATTCAGAGACCAAAACACAGCACTGAAACGCACACCTGGTCTTCCCGCTGTAGGTTGGTGGTGGAGTGGAGGGACCGTCCATCCCTGGGTGCCCATGGGTTACTTCCTGGGTGCCCACCATGCTGGGACCCCCAAGGAGGCACAGAGAAGTCAAAGATGTGCACGGAGCCCAGCCTGCAAGGAAGCAGCAATGTGATGTATGGGAAGGAGCCGTGGTCTCTAGTGAAGAAGGGGCGTGTGTTCCGGAGGTAGACCATCTGGGCACCGTCATTTCCTAGGAGCCGAGCCCAGGCAGGCACATAGCCCTTGCTGTGCTCAGGTGCCTCACCTGTAAACTGAGCTCGGGGAGCCTGCCTTTCTCTGTAGGGCTGTCGGAGTGTGAAATGAACTCCTAATGCGTCGGTTATATCACTGTTCTCCCGTCACCTCCACTCAGAGGGCCGAGGGCTCCGGGGCAGGTGCCTTTCCCTCTCTGAGTGTTTTCATCTGTAAAATAAAGGTGGATGCGAGGTTGTGTCCTGAACAGTGCCAGGATTTAGTAGTTGCTCAGTAAATATGTTTTCCCTTCCGTGAAGTTGCTTATGGTCTGGGGGGATGGGTGCCCAGGGAAGACCTCGCAAGTCGGGCTGGGTCAGGAGAGGGACAGAGGGGTGTTACAGACGCCAAGTGTTGTGGCATGTCAGGAAGATCAGAGCCCCTTCTTACGCCAACTATGGTCAGTGATGCCTCAGCCTCTTTTCCAGCTATGCATCCCCAAAACTGAGGTTAATTATTATGATTCCAGTATGTTCCTTATGCTTTGGAAAAGTTCTGATTCCTCAACTAACACATATGTAGTGGGAAAATTAGAAACCACAGATACACACAGAGAAGAAAACCCCAAACCACACATATCCCAACAGCCAGAGACAACCAGTTAACATTTTGCTGAGTATCCTTGTAGATCTTCTTTTCCAAAATGCAGAAATGGGATCACCTTTTCTTTCCCCCAAGCCACATTTTAATTAAACACCCTCCAGTCTGGCTTCTCACATCCCCGGCCACTGACCCTCCTTCATCCAGGTCACCAGTTACCTTGATGTGACCCATTTCTGTGGTCGCTTCACTGATTCCTCAGGCCTCTATGGTAGGACATTTCAGCTGTTTCAAATCTGTCTGCTCTTCCAAATTACACTACGGTGAACATCCTTATTGCTAAAACTGGTCTCACATCTCATTTATACACAAACAGATTTTTACATGAACCCCCTCCCCAAATGTATAAAATCCTAAAGAGATGGCAGGAGCAAAGGTTAAGTCTAACCTCCCCCACCTCGGGAAGCAACAGAAGCCTCAGCCAGCACTTGGACAGAACCCTGAGCCCCATCAGAGCTCATGGGTGGGGGGAGGCAGAGCCCAGCAGGAAGCCCACCCCCAGAGATGGGACTCTCCTCGGCCTGAGAATTGAATGATCTCGACCTGCCCAATCCGATAAAGTGGGCCCAGCCACACGTGGGGACTGAGCGCTTGAACCGTGGCTGGTCAGAGCTGAGACGTGCTATGAGGTACCCGCTGTATTTTGAATAATTCATAGGAGAAAGAATTAAATATCTTGATAATTTTATGTGAATTGCAGGATAATGTATTTTGGATACAGTGGGTTAAAATATTTTAAAAATCAATTCCACCTGTTCTCCTTTTATATCTTTTTGAACATGGTTACTAGAAAATTTTAAATTACAGATGTGGCTTGAATTCTATGTCTATTGGACATTGGCCTAAACATCTCCCTTTTTCACATATGCAAAATAATGTATGCTTCTCAAGGAGCGTTTTTTTTTGGTTTTTTTTTTTTGCTTTTTTTGTTTTGCCTTCCCCGCTTCATTTGATCTCACAACCCTGTAAGGTGAAAAATTCCTCCTCTTCGTTTTATAGATAAAAACGTACCCCTTGGCAAGATGGGAGTCTTGCCCAAAATCACAGCACGTGGGAAAGCGTGTGATGCAGAACCGGACCTCTGGCCACAGTCGGGGCGTGTCCTATCCTCCCTGGAGTCCACCTGCCTGGTCTCCAAACCTGGACCTGCCAAGGCCATGCAGTGCCCCAGCCTTGGAGTCCCTGAGGGAGGGGGTCTGGAATTCCAGGGGCCATCTGGCTCTGATTCCCGTAGCGTACGGGGGGCTTCGGGACGACTGGGGAAAAGGGAGCAGCCCTCCCCCACCCCCCCCGCCCTGCGGCCCTGCCCTCCCCTTCGCTGCCCCAGGAGAACAGGGCTGCCTGGAGGGGAGGGAAGCCGCCACGCTGTCCTGCTGAGTCCTGTTCCCATTAGGGTGACTGTTGACAGGACCGCGACGCAGCTGATGATGGATGCTTGTTTTGTCCCATAAGTCCTCAGACCTCAGTGCCAGAGGTGGCCCTGAAAGGCCTTTTCTCAGTAAATTACCGCATTTATTTGGCCCTTGAAGGGTTGTATACAGAGCCCGCCAGGCTAGGGAGGTGGCCACGCCCACTCCCTCCTGGACGGCCATCCATTCAGGACAGAGGCTGCCCCTGGACACACCACCTTCTCCACCAGAGGTGACCTCAGAACCAGGCTGCTTCAAAGCCCCGTCTTTGGGCATTTCTTTAAGTTTTAGAAGCACCTTCCCCGCCTTAGTTAGATATGGTCCTAACAGTACCTTTTACATTATTTGTAGCTACATAGAATAGTGCATGGCACCAGCTTCGAGGGTCCCCAAAGTCAAGATGCCTCTTACACACCCTCCGCCCCACTCTCTGGGTGTGATGTAACAGCCCCTCTTTACAGAGTGCCACCGTAAGCCAGCCCTGGGCTTGCAACAGTCCTTCAACTAGGGTTTAGTTGCCTCATTCTCTAAATGAGGAAACTGAGGCAGGAGAGGTGGCATGAGGCCAGGGAACGGGGCAGGGGACCACCGTGCGCCAAGGGTCTTACACGGAAAGCTGCCCACGGAACAGCACAGGAGGCACCGCCATCCTCCACCGTCCACACTGGGTTATTACGCAGATGAAGAACGCAGGACGGCGCCTCTGGAAAGATGCTATTAAAATAAGCCTGAGCCAGAGTAATTGGAACCCTCCTGCCCCGCTGGTGGGGATGTAAAATGGTGCAGCTGCTGCGGAAAACCGTCTGGCAGCTCCTCAGAGAGCTAAACATAGAGTCACTGTATGACCCGGCAATTCCACTCCTGGGTGTGTACCCGAAAGACTGAAAACAGGCACTGCAGCAGAATCTTGTACACAGATGTTCGCAGCAGCAGTTTTCACAATAGGCAAAGGTGAAAACAAACCCCCCGTGTCCACCCACGGATGAAGGGATAGATAAACATGGTCCGTCCACCTGATGGAATATTACTCAACCATAAAAAAGAAGGAAGTGCTGATACAGGCTACGAAATGGATGAACTGAAAAGGTTATGCTGAGTGAAAGAAGCCAGACACATTCGAATTACGTGTTGTATGACTCCATTTCAGTGAACCGTCCAGAAGAGGCAAACCTACAGAGACAGAGAGCAGATGAGTGGTCACCAGAGGCCAGAGGGAGGGGGTGAAGCATGATGAGCAGTAAGTCTACGATTCCCTTTTGGGGTGATAAAGGCATTCTGGAATCAGCTAGAGGCGGTGATCACACAACTGCAGATATGCCAGATGCCACTGCTTCGTACACTTAATTAATTAATTTATTTTTTTTTCGGTACGCGGTCCTCTCACTGTTGGGGCCCCTCCCGTCGCGGAGCAGGCTCCGGACGCGCAGGCTCAGCAGCCATGACTCACGGGCCCAGCAGCTCCGCGGCATGTGGGATCTTCCCAGACCGGGGTACGAACCCGCATCCCCTGCATCGGCAGGTGGACCCTCAACCACTGCGCCGCCAGGGAAGCCCTGCTTTGTACACTTTAAATGGTTCGTTTTATGGTATGTTAATTTCACCTCAATATAAAAAAAAAAAAAGAAAAAAAGTCACAAATAAGCCTGGCCAGGCAGAGAACCAGACAGCCAAGGCCGTGGGTTGAGTAACTGGGTCTGGAATTGCAGATTTTCTCTCTGTTGTGGGACAGGAGTGCTCAGCACCGCCTGCCAGAAACTTGCGTTGTTTCCATGTTTTGTAGGACAGGCAGGGCTGTGTCATGCGGGCCAAGGAATACTGAGTAATGGGCGGGGTGGTCAGGCTGGGGGCCTGGTGGTCGGCGGGCGGCGGGTGGAGGCAGGCCACCGCCAGCTCCACATGCATCCACCCCGCAGGGCGTGTGGGCAGTGCAGGCTCCAGGAGCCCTCCCCTGGGACCATTTGCTCTTGAAAGGAGGCAGGCTCCTTATCTCAAGCTCCTTTCAAGCACCGGTGAGAGTTTGCAAGCCCTTTCCCACCTACGTCTGCCTGCCCTTCCCCAGCTCCGGCTCCCCCCACCCCCCATCCATCTCGATCAGGCCGCCAGGAGGCCAAGATTGATTACAGCGGGGGTTGGGGGGGGCCCCAGCCCCCAGGCCTGAGCTCCCCAAAGGGAACAGGGCGGCTTTGCAGAAGGAGCTCCAGATCCCCCGCTTCTGTAACACCACTGATTGCTCTCCCTCCGGAGACTGGGTTCAGGATGAAGGTGTTAAAACGTGAAGCCAGTGTCCATCAACATGAATGGATAAAGAAGATGCGGCACGTATACACAATGGAATATTACTCAGCCATAAAAGGAAACGAAATTGAGTTATTTGTAGTGAGGTGGATGGACCTAGAGTCTGTCATACAGAGTGAAGTAAGTCAGAAAGAGAAAAACAAATACCGTATGCTAACACATATATATGGAATCTAAGAAAAAAAAAAGGTCATGAAGAACCTAGGGGTAAGACGGGAATAAGGACGCAGACCTGCTAGAGAATGGACTTGAGGACATGGGGAGGGGGAAGGGGAAGCTGGGACAAAGCGGGAGAGTGGCATGGACCTATATACACGACCAAACGTAAAACAGACAGCTAGTGGGAAGCAGCCGCATAGCACAGGGAGGTCAGCTCGGTGCTCTGTGACCACCTAGAGGGGTGGGATAAGGAGGGTGGGAGGGAGACGCAAGAGGGAGGAGATATGGGAACATATGTATAGGTACAGCTGACTCACTTTGTTGTAAAGCAGAAACTAACACGCCCTTGTAAAGCAGTTATACTCCTATAAAGACGTTAAAAGACCAAAAAACGTGAAGTCAGGCATTTCAGAACCAAACTGGTGACTCGAAACTCCTGCTCCTTAAATTGGCAACAACAAAAGAAGGAAGTTAGAGGTCTCAGTACTCAGTATTGTCAACAGCAAGTGAGACAGGTGTTTGCACACACCCACACCGCTGGGAGACGCAGGTGAACATACAGCCTTTCTACAGGGCGGTCTGTCCGTTCACATCAGGAGCTGAGACACGTCCACACCCTTTGATCTGTGACTCCTCTGTTGGGAACTTATTGAAGGAAATAAAGAGCAGGTGCACATGGATGTACATCTAAGGATCTGTATCCACACCATTATTTATAAAGATGAATATTCGGGAACAGCCTAAGTGCCCATCAGTGTGGGCTGGGTTCAATAAACATACAGTGAGCTACAAGGCAGACGTTAACACCATGTCCTCACTGCGTGTCTGTCCTGACTTTTCTGTTCACGGGCAGAATCGTCTTCTCCTCCGGACTCTGCCGCCTTTGCAACAGGATTTGATTTTCCGATTTCAAAATATGCAAGTTCCCAAAAGAATATTTAAAGAGAGAAAAATATTCAATGGTAAAATAGTAATGAGAAAACCAGGATCTAAAATTATATAATAACTCAAACCGTATTATATGGAGAGAAGGACAGAGACATAAAATATAGCAAAATACATAAAGCAGTGAACCCCAGCATGGCAGGATGACGGTTAATTAATAAATTACTCCTTAAACATTTCCATTTTTCATGAAGTTTCTTTTTTTTTTTTTTTTTTTTTGCCACGCGGCTTATGGGATCTTAGTTCCCCAACCAGGGATCGACCCCATGCCCCCTGCATTGGAAGCGCAGAGCCCTAACCGCTGGACCTCCGGGGAGGTCCCCTAAAGTTTCTATAATGAATGTTTTGTTTTATAATAAACATGATATGATAGTCTTCAAAAGAAATAAATGTATGTTTGTTTTTAAATCCCTGCCCATTGTGAACTAAAATGGCTGTGAAGGAGCGCTCAGAAGGGGCATGTGAGCGTGTAGGATTAGAGCACATCACATTCTCTACACTGGAAGATCCCACATGCAGATGCGTCACCCCAGGAGGCAGGTGTGGGTTGTGGAAACTCTGGTTTTGTGGGTCAGAAGACTGGATTCTGGACATGGTGGTCAGTGGCCCTGATGATTGCCAAATCTCCTCCGCGAGTGGAGCCTCACGAGTGAGGTGGAGGGAAAACATCGCTGTTTAAGGAATCCTTTCAAGGTTCCCGGCGGAGGGCCCACTTGGTTTGCATCAGGCCCCGGAACAATGGAGGGTGTGAAGCTGTTTATTATTTTAAGTCAGCAGAATTAGCAGAGTCTCCACGCTGGATTCTTAAGGCTCACACCACCCTCCAGAAACCCAGCCTCCTTCAAGTGACACATATTCTCAAATCTCTTATTAGCGATGCTCTTAACTGTTGAGAGATCACAGGCCATTAAGGGGAAGGCAAACCCCAGAGACCCTGGAGGGCAGCATGGCAGCTTCCAGAACGGCCAGCACTGCAGGCTGGGGATGCAGGGGGCGTTTCCCTGGGCAGCTGGAGAGGACGCACAGCTCGGCCAGTCGTGCTGAGACCTCACTGGACACCGCGTGCTGGACACTTGACGGGCATTACACTGCTTGATCCTCACCACATCCCGCAGAGGAGAGCACTCAGCCCATTTTGCAGATTTTTTTTAAAATTTATTTTATCGAAGTATAGCTGATTTACACTTTTGTGTGAATTTCTCCTGTACAGCAAAGTGATTCAGCTAATATATATGTTCTTTTTCATATTTTTCCCTCATGGTTTATCACAGGATATTGAATATAGTTCCCTGTGCTCTACAGTAGGACCTTGTGGTTTATCCATTCTATATGCCATAGTTTGCATCTGCTAATCCCAAGTTCCCAATCCTTCCCTCCTCCACGCCTCTCCCCCTTGGCAACCACAAGTCCCATTTTACAGGTTTTTTTAAAGGGAGTTCAGAAACGTTACAGAGCTCTGAAAAAACCGTCATCCATTCATCCAGCTATTTAAAAATATTTGCTGAAGTCGTAGGCATCGGGCATTGTTCTAGGCACTGGGGTACCATGGTGAATCCAACAGACAAAAATCGTCAAGCTCAAGGAACTTAACATTTTCTGGGGGCGTGTAGACAGGATCTATAATGTCAGGTACTGTTGAGTAAAGAGCAGAAAGGGGGTGAGGGTCAGAGGCAGAGAGCAGAAGGGACGGGCTCAGCCGACACGGTCCGTGCGCCTCCTGACCCGTCACATCCCCTTTTGCCATTTTGTGTGACTATCGTGGGTGGGCTGTATCGGCGTCATTTTCTGGTGGTGACATTGCTCTGTAGCTGTGCCAGATGTCACCGTGAGGGGAAGCCGGGTGAAAGGTACAGGGATTCCACCACACGATTCCTTACAGCTGCATGTGAGTCTGCAGTGACCTCAGAACAAAAAAAGCTTTTTTAAACAAAAAGTGATCTTTGACCAAAGCCCAATAATAATAATAATAATTCCCATCTCTCGAATATCTGGAGGGACTAGAGAAGCTGGTGGTTAACGGCCCTTCAGGCTGACAGCCTGGGTTCAAAACTCAGCTCCAAGTGTGACCTGAGTTAAATTTCGTAACCATTCCGTGCCTCGGTATTTGCATCTGAAAAGTGGGCTCACAGTGTTACCTAACCTCCTCTGGTTGGTGTGAGGATGAGATGTTTATGAGCAAGAGCCCCACCTGTGCTGTTGACTGTTGGTTGTGATGACTCTGGAAGGTTCTGGAAGGCTCCTGGCTGGTCTTTCACGAGCGTGGAGCATTGCCTTGTGTAATCCTCCCGGAACTGGGATTGGCAGATTGGGGTGGGACTCAAAGGGGGTGTGTGTGTGGCTGGGGGTGGTCCCAAATGACCTCCTCTGGACCCACCGAGAGGTGGGGCCCAGCCCCTGGACACCAAGGCTGCTGGGAGCTTGGCTCTGCAGAAAGTACAGCCCCTGTGGAAAGGCGCCGAGATGTCTTATCCCCCCACATCCCCCAGGTCTCTGTGGAGGGAGGGGACGGCGTGTCCTGCTGCCGCCCTGCTGAGAAGCCAGAGCTGAGAGTCTGCATCCCAGAGTCAGGATGTCAGAGGGTCCCTGTGCCGCCTGGGAGTCCTGCTTCTTTTCCAAGTCTGCCCTACTTTCCTTTCGTCTCAGCCCCAAGGTTTGTCCCAGCAAAGATCGGCTTGTATTTCCAGAAAAGGTTCTTCTCTTCCTCGAGAACAGACCCCAGCTCCTCACAAACCGGAAGCTCGGGGCCCAGGCCCTGGAAAGGATGGAGGAGAGGGTCAGTGCTCCTGTCGTCTTTGATGGTGGGAGGGGGTGGGGGCAGCACAACTCCTGCTTTATGGGAGAGAAAACTGGGGCCTCCGAAAGGAAAAGCAACTCACAGACTCACAGAGAGCAGCAGGGCAGGCTGGGGCTGCGTCTCAGAAATTCTCCTAAATAACAGAGTTTCATCTTGCAACCCAGTAATGCCATCCTTCCTTCCCAGTCCTGCCCACCTGTGGGGCCAGACCGCCTGGGTTCACATCCGAGCTCTGTGCCTCACTTACCCCATCTGTAAAATGGGCACAAGAGTAACACCTGCACCGTAGTGTCATTGCCACGGTGAACTGAATTAAGCCATGTGAGGTTCCCTAAACAGTGCCTGGCTTTCTAGATACTCTGTCTATGTTAACTGATTAGCAAGGTTGTGGTTTACAAGGCAGTGAAGGGACCAGTGGAACCTCAGAATTACTTAGAACAGATAACTGGAATGTATGTTTCAAGTCATCAAGATTTGAGCTTTTTCAGAGGATTTTAAAACGTCATCTTAGTTTTGTCTCAATACGTTTACCAAGAAAGAGAACACGAGGGATCCTTGTGGAAGTCAGGGTCTTGGCTCAGAAGCTGTTCGGGGCCATCCAGTTTGTGCTCTCAGTTTCGCCCGAAGGGGTGAGGGGCGGGCTCACAGGTTCATGAGGGAGGGGCTCCTTCACTCACCTTCGGGCGGACCACAGCAGGGGACAAAGCAGGTTCAGCATCTTGGAAACATTTTCCACACTGTGTGTGTCTCTGCTTCACCAAGACCCGACCCCAAATGCCCCAAACCAGGGTCTCTGGTTGATGGAGTAGACGCTGTGGCCCCTGGACCACGGCAAGCCCAACACCCCAACGGGGCGTCTTCAGAGTGCGCAGATGAAAGGCAGACCAACCTCTGAGGTCTCCAGTCTGCTGAGTGGACGCTCATACGAGAAGTCTGAATCTATAAGTGGAGGCTCAAGGCAGGGGGTCTCAGTCCCTGACCGCACACCCAAGTACCTGGGAACAGGTAAGACATACTGAAGCCGGATTCCACGCCCAGCCTCACATCCTCCGAGTCTCTGGGGTGGGGCCAGGCATCTGTACTGTCAGAGCTCTAGGAGATCATAAGGGACAGTCAGAGCTGGGAACCACTGCGCGGGGGATGGGAGGTTTGGGGTGGGACCAGCCAGAGACGGGGTCTCTTGGGCAGTCGAGAACCAAATGGTGAAGGGAAGATGCAAGACCCCTGCCGCCTGCCCCGTCCTCCCCCTCCCCCAGCCCGTCTCATCTCCGCCTCCCGCCCACCCGGCTTTTCTTCTCTCTCAGCTCCCGCCCTGCTGGACCCCTAAGCGTCCCACCAGCTCGTCAGTCTCCGCAGGTCTCTAATCCACAGCTTTCTCCTCCACCTCTGGCACCAGCCATCTGTCACCCCTCCCCCGCCTTTCTCTGTTCTCTTCCCTGTGTCCCAGGCAGGACCACACATCCCGTCCTGCGATACCGCCTCCTTCCTGGCCTTTAGTCCAGGCTTTGATGCTCAAGAGGTGTAAGGTTGCTGCAGCTACGGAGGGAAGAGAACCAGGCTCCACCGTTGCTCTTACCGATTAACTGATGAGCAGCACGTGAGGCTTTGCTGAAGCAGCCTTGCTCCCACGTTTGCTGGGGATCCCCCCGCAGGGCATGTGAGAACACAGGCGGCCGCTGCCCGCCCCACCGGGCTTTCAGGCCACGCTGAGAACCTCCCTCTCGAGGCATGTTCAACTGTACTTTCCCTCCTGTCCCGACAAGGACCTGGGACGTTCAGTGCAGTCCCGCTGGGCTGCCGTCCCCCCGGGCAGGGGGCGTGGTGGTTTGGAGGATCTGCTAAGAACGGGGGGTGATGACACCCCTCCAGGAGTAAAGGAGGTGACTGGGGGATGCCCCTGGGATCTCCAGGGGCCGTGGCTCTGTCCCCGCCGCCCTGGCAGTGCTTCCCCGGTCACATGCGGGACTCAGACATTTGCTGCCTGCTCCGTCATCCGGTTCTGCTTCACAGGAAGGATCAGGCTGGGTATTGACGCGGGTACGGTACGGGCTGAAAAGCAAACTGCTCATCTGTCTATGTTGGGAAAGGGGAGAAACTTCCCCAGCAAGGGCCCTGGGGCAGATGAGGTTTCTTGGAGGGAATCTGCAGGAACTTGCGTTGCTTGGAGAGGCTATGCGGCTGAATTTCAGGAGGTAAATCGGCGTGGAGCTGTCCTGGGTTCCCTGTCAGGTCTGGGTGCTGAGTCGGTTGACAGCAAAAACAATAAAGTGAATAAAAATACCAGCTTGTATTTTTTGTTTTAAAGTGAGGGGTTTTTTTAATTAATTAATTTATTTTTGCTGTGTTGGGTCTTTGTTTCTGTGTGAGGGCTTTCTCTAGTTGTGGCAAGCAGGGACCACTCTTCATCGCGGTGCGCGGGCCTCTCACGGTCGCGGCCTCTCTTGTTGTGGAGCACAGGCTCCAGACGCGCAGGCTCAGTAGTTGTGGTTCACAGGCCTAGTTGCTCCGCCGCATGTGGGATCCTCCCAGAGCAGGGCTCGAACCCGTGTCCGCTGCATTGGCAGGCAGACTCTCAACCACTGCGCCACCAGGGAAGCCCCCCGCTTGTATTTTTGAAGCGCCTTTCAATCACCCCTGGTGTGGGCTGGATGCTCTGAGACCAGCTTTAAGTGTGAGGGAAGAAAGGCATTTAGTGATTCTCAGACCCGAGCTCACGCTGTGGCCTGGGAGGCTCTGAACCCGCTCTCTTAGGTCCGCTCAGAGCTGCTTCTCAGACGCCCCGTTCCCTTATGAACTTCAGGAGGGACATGGTGGTCCTTGAGAGGTGCCAAGGATCTCAGCGTTGGGACTCACCCCAGCACGTTACCAGCCCCTTCCCTTTTCACGGAAGGAGAAAACGTGGCCCAGAAATAAAGACGTGCTTGTGGTCACGCAGAGAATGGGGACACATGCCCTACCGCCACCTCCCTAACCCCCGGCGAGACCACCGACCCCAGCTTCGAGACGGTGGGGACACACAAATACCTAAGACGCCATTGAATGTGCGGAAGGGGTGGCATCTTATATTCCGAATGATTTTTTTTCTTCTGAATGTAGACATCTGGTGTCCTATAAATAAAATTGAAAATGTAAATATTGTAAAACTCATTAGAGAGTGGTTTTCGGTTTGGGGAGAGCACGGGTCAGCTGCTACCCCACTGCACCTTGGTGGTGGGAAAATACCACCCTACACGCGGGCGCCCTCGGCCCCATACGCTGTCCCCCTTGTCACCGCGGTGGCCAAGCTGAGCTTTGTCTGACGAATAAACGTTAAAACCTGGGTCAGTCGTCTCCTATTCATTATCTTGCGCTAACAGTTTCTAAGAGCTCCCTAAAAGGCTTTCTGCTTTCATTTTGTACGTGGAAAAATCGTGGAGGGAGAATATCACGCTTCCTGTCGTAAGAACACAGATTCCCATGCACACCGACCAAGCCCACGATGTGCACCCAGCCAGAGTACTCATATCAGGTTTACACCGCTCTTCAAAAGACATTTTCTGTTCGAGACACGTTAAACAAGCTTTATTTAATAATGCTCGATTTGACTTATCCAATTTAAACATTTGCTCTGATCAGCGACCATTTGATCTGGGCTTCGTTTTGGGCTGCAGAATCATTTCTCTGGGTTATTTTTCTTTGGTGCAAGGTTGGTCCTGAGGGCAGAATAACTCCTCTCGAATTCTCTGTGTTTCTCTAATTCGAGCTGCGGGTAGAAAGGAAGAGAGCCATAAAAAGCCCGTACTGCGGGCTGCTTTTATAATGTTTTTACATTGCGCGTCCTCACGTCTGTCTGGCTGAAGACAGGCGATATCATTTAAAAGACTCCTCCTAGCCCGATAATTATAAGGAGTTTTTTTTTTTTTTAAGTTAGAGCATCAGAACGTAAAGAAACTCTCAAGTTGGTGATCTTTTGGGGGGATGTCGTCTGCCATCTACTCCCCCCCAGTCAGGGATTTTTATAACAATCGCATACACCAAATGGCCATCCATTAAAAGTCAGGGATTTTAAGACACTGCAGAGGAGAGAGAGTTTAATATCTTAATTCACCCTGTTTTAGAAGAGGAAATGTCGCTTTGATTTCAGCTGACTTGGGGGACATTTCATATTGACCTTCTGGTTATCGTTACTATTCTGGTTCTGACTTTGCTATCGTGATATTAAAACACAAACCTTCTTCGTAGGTTTTATCTTTGCATGCCGCCCTCGAAAATATCTACCTTGAAGCTGGTAGCCCCGTAAAGCGATTCATAAGGACATAAACTTCTGACAGCTTCACTCCCCAGGAGCAGCGCGGGGTAAGTCGGCCAGTGGGGAGGGTGGGAGTGCCTCTGGCCGTTATCTGAGCGACCTCCATGCAGGCATCTGCTCCCAGACCGGCAGGGAGGGGGGTCTTTCTCGGTGAAAGGAGCGTTTACAAGGGGCAGGCCAGCGCCTGGTTTATGGACCCGGCGGGGTGGGAGGGTGCGCCCCGCCCAGCCCACATCCAGGCCTGAAGTGTTTACCCCTGCGGTGATTTACATCACCCAGGTGTTCATTTGGGAAACATCTTGGCTCCGAGCTGACACGGTGATTGCCATGGACTTGCAGACTCCGGCATTTTTCTGTTCATAACGGTCTGGGGGCCAAAGAGACGTTTTAAAAAAGAAATGACCGGCCCAGAGTGGTTCGTGTCCTGTGGTTTTCACGCAGGAGGGCCGAGGGCCCTCTGAGCCCTGCACCTCTTGTCCTGCCCGGAAGCAGGAGATTCCCGGTGTCCCCGTCCTCAGTCAGACTCGTGTCGGCCGCACCAGGCTCCCCCACGGCGGTTTTAGCTCCTCGGGGCTTCCCAAACCAAAGGTGCTTTCCTCGGTCGGGATGCAGGTCTCGGGTACCACAGACACGTCCTGGAGGGCGCCCCTGTGGTTGGTGTGGGTTTGTTCCACACGGACCGGCCTCCGCCGGGTGCTTACGTTCTGAAGGCTCCGCTTTGTAGCAGCTTCTTTCACATCAGACGCACTTTCTGCTCCCATTCTGATGTGACCGTGTGTTTTGTGTTTTGTGTTTTGACCCTGGGTTTGCGCTGGGGCTTCCTAACACCTTGTGTCATCTGAACGCCGAATTAAAACATGCCCCGAAAAATCAAGATTTTTTGTTTGTTTGTTTGTCAAAAACACAAATCTAAAATGTTGTTTTATCATACCCATCCCACCCCTATTTTAAAAGTTTGACTTTTTATTACATATCCGTTTTTACACTTGTATCCATCATTTCTCCAGCCACTTCTGATAACTCTGGGTGAAAAAGAAAATACATGTATTTTTGCCACATAGAAATATATATTTGTGTAGGAGATAGGTGAGGATGATTGTAGGGAAATTGAGAATCCGTCTTTGTCTCTGTTTTCATCTTTACGGATACCTCTTTTACTGATCTAGAGAATGCTGGCCTGGTTCTAAGAGCTCGTTTCAATTTAGCTGTTTCTCTCTCCTTGACGAAATGTCTCCAAAACCCATCGTTCTGCCTCCTTACACAGTCTGCAGACATAAAGCATTTGGTCAAACGCTGGTGGCCATCAGAGCCGGGTTTAGCAAGTGATAGAATTCCTTCTGCGTTGACCTCTACGTTTAAAATAGTCTTTTCAAAGCCGCTGATTTGAATACTAACAAATTCACTTAAAAACCATTCAAATCTCCCCTGCCTGTACTCCTTTCTCCCATATTATAGATATGTAAACCTCCCCAACATAGAAAAAGATCACTGATTTGCCATTGCTACACAGGGAGATATTTTCACCAGCAGCGACTGTTTAAAATTAGCAGCCCTGGGGCGAGGGGAAAAAATTCCAGCAATAAAACAAAAACCTTTGTTTCCAAATATCAGGTTGAAGTCCTCTCAAATGACCACGGACCCCCTTGGAAAAGGGCCGTTCTCTGTGACCACTCACAGCCTAATATCGAGAACTGTGGAAAATATCACACTGATACAAAGGAAAAGGTCCAAGGCGTAGAAGAACGAATTTTGCCGTTGCTCTAGACTTCGTAACGGTGTCCATTTGTGAATCTTTGTTCTGAATCTAAGACGCCTCAGCGTACGCCCGTTTGCAGATACAGACACATGAAAATACGTGTGTCCACGGTCTATTTTAATGAACTGCCTGAGAGTGTTGAATTCTCGAACACTCTACGTGGCACCAACGCGGTTAAGGGCACAGTTTCACTAAACTACCCGACTCATTTATTTTAAACTCCGCTGGAACTGCTCCCCCAAAAGCAGGTGACTCTAGAGAGATTTTTTTTCTTTTTTCAATTCTAAATAACAAGAGGGATAAAAGCGAATGTCATTCTATGAGGTCTGAACGTTAAAATGTAAGAGAGAGTGAGCCAGGGTCTGGTAAATGGCTAAACAGATTAGTAGCCTTACTTTTTAACATATAAACATCTGAAACCCGTTTCCTGTTTAAGAAGAAGGGAAAAAAAAAAGTCTAGGTGGATGACCTCGGGCACTTTTTTTTGATTAACAAATGTGAATTGTACATCGCGGTGGAAAAAAAAAAAAAAGGCCCACGCTTGGTGGTCTTTCTACAGTCTGTATACGGGAGAGAGAGAAAAAAATACAAAAATAAACGTTACCTTCTCACTTTCCGGGTGGGCGATGCCATTTCTGCAGCGGCGTCCAGGGCTCTGGCAAATGTTAAGGCTGTCACCGCGGACAGAATCCCCATGGTCTGTGTACCTCCATAGAGTCCGAGGAAAAACATTCCCTGCATACTTGCCGGTGGGTCCTATCTCCAGGCCTTGGGCTCAGCCCGGCAGGCTCGCGTCACCCGGACGAGCTGCTGGGACACAGCTAATCTAACCCCTCGCCTTCCCGGGCCAGCCCTGCAGCAGGGTGCAAACTGGACCAATTTACTGCCTCAACCCGGAGGACACAGAGAGTTAGTTGACTCTCAACCTTAAGGAAGAAGCACCAGCTGTAGTTTGTTCAGCCGAAAAGAGCTTAGGGGTTCTGACACGTTCTGACAAGATACATTTTATAGGGTTTGTGCTAAAATTTGATACTGGAAGTCGGGATTCCAATTTTATGTCTCGGATGATAACAAAAGCAGCTGGGACCTTTAAGAAATGTGTGTATTCCTTCCATTGAGTTACATAATAAAAACTATTTATGTCAAACACCTTATAAGGGAAAGATTTGCCTGAATGTCAATATAACATAGAATACTTTTTTATATTCAGATAGGAAAAAACCCCATTATCAGTGTTGCCTATTAGTTTGGGTTTGGAGTCTTAGATGTGTGGAGGCTTTAAAATTCTAAAGTCACCATCTTCTTGCTTTCATTTACAAATTCACTGAAGCGCTTCTTTTTGGTATTATTTCTGTATATATTAAAAAATCCCAAATGCTGACACATCATTTTTTTCCAAGTCCTTCTGATGAAAAGACACAAAAGAAGGGCACCATTTTGTGTTGTTTGATTTGATTTTGACAATTTCCAAGCATGCGATAAAAAGAGTCACCTGTCCTTAATCATCGGTGCTTCTTTTGTTCTCCGGAAGCAGTTGTGGCTTTGGGTACAGACTGGCCACCAGAGCACGTTCCTAATTCTGATGAACAAACGGGGCAGGGGTTCAGGAGGACGCCCTTTCCCAGGAAAGGAACAGCGACATCGCAGCTCAAGGCCACATCCGCAGCCAGGTTTCAGAGGGGCTTACACTCACCTCCAGCCTTCCTGGGGACATCACACCGATTTTACTGCCAAATGGACAAGGCTTCTTGCTGAGGCCAGTCGCTTAGGAATGACCTGCAGCCCTGCCAGGCGGCTTATTAGGAAACCCCAGCTTCCTTCATATCTCATCTGCTCAGACGAAGAGCAGAACCTGATTGGGATGAGGAGAAAACCCCAATTAGCAAAGCCAGGTGATGTCCATCTGCCCCGCAGCCCCACGCCTGGGTCAGGTCCGCGCGGTTTCCTTTGACTTACGGGGCGGGTGCGGCAGCGGGTTGATGAGAAAAGCCCATTGCAGTGGGAACCGTCATCCAGATGCCCTGAGCTCCCGCCCTGGCCCCCCCATGGCAGGACGGCACCCCTGTCTGTCAGGGGATGAAAAGCCCACGGGGGCAAGTGCAAAACCTGTGTCCCTCATGCCCTGTTGGAAGCAGCCGACGCCAACTTAAACTCAGCCAAATGCCAACTGAATTTCTTTTGTTATTAAGTCACAACTTGAATATAAAGCCCCCAAGCAAACACAATTTTAAAAAATAACTTCCTATTAAGCCTCTCCCTTCTCTTCTTTGTCAGAGAGTTTCTTCAGCCTAAATGGAAGCCATTTCCCTTTTCTTTTCAAAGGAGAAGTCCACCGGGCGTCACCTGGCGTCCTCTGCCAGCTTCACCCCCAAGTACCGGCACTTATAATGGCCGTAAGTGCTCTCTGGGTCGATGGCCATATTCCATATGCTGATTGTACGTCGCTTACACGACCATTATCAGAGAGAACTGTGCTCCAGGCAAGGACTGAGAAGGGCATCTGAGACAGTGTGAAATTTGAAATAAAAAGTGTGCAGGCCCAGAGGATTCTGCAGACACCTGGAACATCTCCCCTCTTCCCAGTGACCCTCATGGTGACTGTCGTCACCGACACTTCGCACAAGAACATGGAGAGACAGAAAGACGAGCTCTGTCTCACAGACAGAAGGTGGGTTGACACTATTGGCGACGCACGATAGTGAACGCGCTGGAACCGCCAGCCTTCGACGGGACCTGTTAGATGCTAAGAGTCTTTCCCCACAGACTGTCAGCCGTGGCGAAAAGCTAATCTGACCCCTCACAGTGACCCCGCAAGAGGCAGGCGTTCTCACTGCCTGCATCTCATGGAAGAGGAAACTGAGGCAGGGAGCTCAGGCCATCTCTGAAGCCCAGACTGCTGGAAGGTGACAAAGGGATGGGGTCAGGAGCCCCCGCCAGGCCGTCTGCCAGCAAAGCCGGGTTGTAGCCTCTGTGCTGTGACATCAGGGTCCAGGATCATCAGTGAAGGCCCAGGCCGAGCCCTAGCCCGTCACCTGGGCGAGTGACTCTACCACCCTGAGCCTCAGTGTGCTTGCCTGTGAAGTAGGACGGGAATGGTCCCCAGCTCGGGGAGTTGTTCGAGATCGCATGAAACGGGACAGGCAAAGTGCACGTCACGTCGGAGGTGCTGCACGGTTACTGGATGCTGACCGGGGTTGGGGGGGACGGAGCGGGGGTCTCAGCCCAAAGCCCGTTCCCCTCCCGCTGAGCGGGCCGCAGGCTGTCAGGCTTGGCTTGGGGATCCATCTGGGAACCTGGGTCATGTTCTCAAACACCAGCAGAGCAAAGTGGTCGGCGCGCATGCAGCAGGGACCCCACCGCAGCCGGGCCTCAGGCGAGTGGCCCAGGGTCTGCCCCACGGAAGTGCTGGGCGGCAGTGGATGCCCCGGGGCTGCAGGGAGGGACCGTGCAGAGGCCTCGGGCCTCAGGCTTCACTGTGGGAGTCACATGACGTGTCATCACATGACAGCACAGGGGACCCCTCCCCCACAGGTCCCCTGCCCACTCCCAGCCTTTTGCCGCCCTGGCTGCCCCCTGCTTTCTGTTGCATCTGTTTGGACAGTAACCCCCTGGGGGCCGCCTCCTTCTCCACTCTGTTCCAGCTTGTCGAGGGCCGCACAAAGAGCCGCAGGAACAATAAACAGCCTTCCTTCCCGAAGCTGGCTCTGCTGGAGGCCTGGACGCTTCCCGACCACCGGCCCGGCAGCATGGCTGCCGGGGGCTTGGGCTTCCAGTAGAGCCAGTCCAAATCCTGCTTCTGCCTCTGACAAGCTGTTTTTGTTTGGGCAAGTAGCTTGCCCTCTCTGGATCCCACTTCCCCCTTTCGTACAAGGGCAGCAGAGATGGAGAAAGTGCTGGTTTGCAAGAAATATCAATTATCGTATTGCTGTTTAACTCCGACCATAAAAGGAAAACACCTGAATGTATTGAGAACGAAAACTCATTTTTTAAAAACGGGGATGCCACCTCCTCATAAGAAGGGCTAGAGAGAGGGTAAAGCAGAAGACACAGCGAGGGGCACAGCGGTACGTGGGGGGATTCTGCCGTCAGGAAAGCTGGGTTCTCTTTGTTTTTTGCCACTTACCTGGGCACAATGCTTAACAATTCTGGACTCCTTTCCCCATCTGTAATTGGTGATCCGTAAGTTTTCCTCCTACCTTCTTCCTTTAATTACCAGCTAAAATCTTCCGCCACAGACAAATCACCTTAACATAAACACACCGTTCTCCGGGGCGCTAGGATATTCTTAAAGTACCCACATACGTGTAATTCAAGTGATGGCAACATTTTGCCAATACAAAAAACTGGAAATAATAGACTGGTGGGATTGCGGGGGATGATTTTTTTTTTTCTCTTCTGTAATATACCGTTGATTGATGTCTTGTATCTTAAGTTTCTCTATAGATTTCTTTTTATGCACAGGGACCTGTGACTAACCCCACCTCCTGCCCCCGCAGTCACAGTCCTGTGGAGATGCCCCTGGGCCTTCGCCTCTGAAGTGAAAGGACCCACACGAACTCAGACCTTTACTGGGAAGTGGACATCTTGGGAAAAGACTTTTTTTTTTTTTTTTTTAATTATCATGAGTTCTTTGGAGGACCATAGCTTTAGTAGTAAGGGATTTATTTACAGAAGCTATGGGGAAAACATTCCTGCTGATTAAGGACATATGTAAAAAAGAGAGAGAGAGAGAAAGGAAAAGCACAGATTGTCACATCAGTCCCGGAACTGTATCATCTCTTAAACCCACACCCGTGAGTGGTGGAGGGAGGTGGGTGAAACGAAACCACAGATGTCAGGGCTGCAAGGCACCCGGGACCCGTCTCATTCAGGGCCCTTCTGTGGAACGTGCGCACGAGCCCTGTGGGTCTGGCTGAAGTGCAGGTCCAGATGAGCAGGTGTGAGTGGGGCTGAGCTTGGCCCTCATTAACCAGCAGCCGGGGGTGCCCAAGTCGCTGATCCGTGAACCACTCAGAGTGGCCGGGTTTAGAGCAGAACGGCCATGGATTTCACCTGCTTGGCAGGGGTGGCCGCCCAAGCTCCTCGGTTCCGAGCAAGCGTTCTCGACTTGCACCACACTTTTCTTTTCTTTTTTTTTAACATCTTTACTGGAGTATAATTGCTTTACAATGGCGTGTTAGTTTCTGCTTTATAACAAAGTGAATCAGCTATGCATATACCTATGTTCCCATATCTCTTCCCTCTTGTGTCTCCCTCCCTCCCCACACTTTATTTTATTTATTTCTTTTTCTTCTGGCCGCGCAGCATGTGGGATCTTAGTTCCCCGACCAGGGGTCGAAACTGCATCCCCTGAAGTGGAAGCACGGAGTCTTTTTTTTTTTTTTTAAACAACTTTATTGGAGTATAATTGCTTACAACGGTGTTAGCTTCTGCTTTATCACAAAGTGAATCAGCTGTACATATACATACATCCCCATATCTCCTCCCTCTTGCGTCTCCCTCCCACCCCCCAAGGAACCGAGCTGATCTCCCTGTGGGAAGCACAGAGTCTTAACCACTGGAACGCCAGGGAAGTCCCGGACCGCACTTTAGAATCAGTGTGATTTTGCAAAACCCCAGTGCCTAGGCTGCACCCTAGGCTAATTAAATCCGAACCCTTGGGGGCTGGGCCCGGGCACTGGGGCGTTTTCAAAACTCCTAAGCACTCTGAGGACGAAAGGTCTAGATGCTGCCTCTCTCAGGGCTGGGGAGGAGGGAGTGGAAGATGGATTAGTGATGTCTGCCAGGAGATGGATTAGTGATGTCTGCCAGGAGGGAGGCGTGGTGGCCTTCACTGAACAGGCATTTGCCAAGGATGAGGGACTTACCCGAGATGCTGCTGCGGCGGCAGAGTTAGGGTTAGGAGCCAGATCTTCAGACCCTCACCTTCAGAGTCCAGCTTTTACTCAAGGATGACACACAGACAGAGGTCCCTGTCTGCAGTACAGTCCTCAGGCCTCCTGGTTCGCGTTCCTGGTGCACTGCTTGGCCACAATCGGTCGGGTAGGGTCTGATGTTGACCTGGGTCAGCCGTGGCGGGGTCCGAGGTGTGGTGAGCAAGGTGCGGTGAGAGGCTGAGCGATGCCTTGAATGTCACCCCAAAGACAGGCTGGGGAATGGGGCGCATTAAGTGAGCCCACTCCTGGGGATCCTGGAGGTTTGCAAGGAAGGGCTCAGACCCTGGTGGGTTGCCCAAAGAGTAGCGTTAACAGATCCCAGTCAATCAGGGCATCGAGATCAAGAACGTGACTGAGGAATTTGGTATTTTTTCCACATGCATTGAGGGTAGAACTCACAATAGAGACCTTCTCCGGGGAGAGTTTAGGCTGAGAAGGGGCAGGGCTTTTGGGGGGGCCCCTGGGTGCTGGGAATATTGTATGTCTCTGTTGAGGTGTACACACATGTAAAACCGTCAAGCTATAAATTTAAGATTTGTGTACTCTCTGTACTTTCCTGGATGTAAGTTAAACATCAAGAAAAAGAAATTAAAAGCAAGAAAGGTAAACCTATACAATAAATAAAATGGTTGAAAAAACGTAGAAACACAGAAATAGAGCTACAGATTAATAAGAAAATGACAAGCCAATAGAGGGGGAAACATGTCCAAAAAATTAGAAAAAATCAGAGGCGCAATTAACAGAAAATGAACCAATAAAGCAAATCACATCAGATATGCTTATTGTAAAATATAATAGCCCTTAGTTAGCCCTTTGACGAATTTCCCTACGTTCTTTTCATGATTTAGTGCTGCTTGTATGTTGAATTCCATACAGGCACGGGGACGGCCCTGTAATCTTTTCAGGGTTTGTCTCAATCTGCTCTGGGCTGGAGGAAATGTTGAAATTGATCAGGTGATAGTTAAGGACTTGGATGGAATATTTCTTGTAAGGATTTGAGATCTCAGAGGTCTTCAGCATGGAGAATCCACGAAGTAGCCAGGATGGATGAAGACAAGACCTGAACAAGGCTTACAAAGATGTAACGAAAAATAAAATCAATACTAAACTGTGAAGTGGAAATTCCATTGCGGCTTTTCCTCCTCCCTTTAATGTAGCAAATATCAAATCCATCTTCGTAAATGAAAAAAAAACTATTCATTTTTTGGACCAGGGGACCAGGGAAGGGCCTGTTCTTCCAGGTGAGCCGAGCACACTTTGCATCGGGAAATGGCGTGCAGGTGATGACAGGGAAGCTGACAAGGGACCCTGGGTTCGGAGTGGAAGTGAAGGAGTTTGGACACTATTTATCGTTACTGGCCAGACACTCCAATGCACATGTCTGGGATCAGAAAGAGACAGAGTAAAGGGGGCACGTCAGGTGTGGGAAGGAGTCTTGGGAACACTCCCTAGAGAAGCAGGTACAGCGACAGGGGCCTGGCAGCCTGGAGAACGGAGGGCAGAGAACTCAGGGTTCCTCAGAGAAGGGTGGCAAGGGTGGTCCCCCTATTACCACGGGCACCCGGAAAAGCCTCCCCTGACTCTGCCTGTTCTCACTGAAGTGTCTCTCCCGGGGAACACATCTTCCTTTCATTCACAATGAGTGGTGATTCACAAAATGCCCTCCCCAGGAGGGACGGAAAGATAGTGACAGAAATTCATATGTAGGTGTGAATGACTGCTCGCAGGCCCCCTTCTCCAGCCCAGGACCGATGAAGAGCTCTGGGAAAGCCAAAGGGGGCTGGCTGGGGAGGGGACAGAAGGGGGACCCTCCAAAGCAGGAAGAGTGGGCCCAGACCAAAGTCTCCACCGACTTTGAAGGGGCAGAGCCCTTACAGCGAGCGCAGGGGAAACTCTAGGTCAGTGTTTGTTCTCATCATTAGCACAGAGCACGTGGATGAATTTATGCATCCTTACTGTTTTTGAGTCCCTTTTAGCTGGGTTCTGAGTCAGTGTCAGAAGACCCTCTGTGGCTCCCAAGTCCACTGCAGCCAAGATGAAGCCACACACTATGAACACAGGCCCTGGGAGAGGCTGAACCGTGAGCCCAGACCCAGGGGGGAAAGCCTGAAAGGGGGAGGTCGCCCCTCCTCCAGACCGTCTCTACCCCTGGGTCATCCAGGACAGGAGTAAATGAAATGAGCAATGTGACGGGGACCAGAATTTGCTGGAACAAACGGTGGGAGCAGCTGCCCCACCAGCAGCCCAGGACTCCTCTCTGACCTGCCCCTTTCCCCTCCCCCCTTGCGGGGACATGGCCAAGGATGTCTGTCGCAGTGAAGCATTCCAGAACGGAGGAAATAACCACAGGACAGGTTTGGGGAGGCACTGCAGCCGCGTTGGGACAGGAGCGAGCTAAAACTCCATATGAGTCCCCTACGGGGACTAGGGGACCCCAGTGCCCCAGCGAGCCTCCTGGAATCAGTGTCGGTGTCCAGGAATCCCCGAGTGTGTGATTGTCCCCCTTTCCCCAGTGCAGTCACCCTGGTGGAGGGCCGCTGTTCCCCACGCCCCCTTGCCCGGTCTGGGCCACTCGCGCGGGGCAGCCAGCGTGGGCTTTCACTCCCCAGGTGTCATCCTCTTGCTTAAAACCCTTCGTAGACTGGAGGTATCCTTTATTGTTCCAAACCGGGCGTTTCTGAGAGTAAAGGGAGGTGTTAGTAATTACACGCAACCACAGCCCAGAATCACCCATATAGGGCTCCGGCTGTGGGGTCTTGGCCCGGCACTGGCTACGGGCTCCCTGGGCATGTGGCCGCCTTCCTCCAGCTTCTGTCTCCATCTTCACGTGGCCTCTCCTCTCTCTCTCTCCTGTCTCTTATAAGGACCTCGGTTGTTGGATTGAAAGTCATCCCAGGCCCAATTGAGGATGAGCCCAGCTGGAGACCCTTAACCTAATAACATCTACAAAGAGAGAGAAAGCAAGATGGCGGAACAGGAGGACGTGGAGTACAGCTCCTGCCGCAGATACATCAAAAATACATCTACCAGTGGAGCCGTTCCCACAGAATACCTTACCGGACGCTGGCAAAAGACATCAGACACCCGGAAGTGCAAGAAAGATCTCCTCGTAACCGGGTAGGACAAAAGAAAAGAGGAATCAGGACAGGCCCTGCACCCTGGGAAGCTCCATCGCTGGGAGGGACATCAGCCGGGACAGAGGGGGAGCTTCCGAGGCTCAGAGGAGAGCGCAGCAGCAGGTGGGGGCAGCCAGAACGGAGAGAGACTGGCACAGGGGTTCCGAGGCGCCTCGCTGCACCCCAGCCCGAGACGCGCGCCGGCTGGTGCGTGCAGGGGCTGGGGGCTGAAACCCAGGCTTCAGAGGACAGAGCCGGGGAGAGGACCGGGGTTGCCTGCCTGCAGACAGCCTGAAAGGGGCCGGACTGTGATGCTGAAACCGCACAACTCGGATGGTATTCGAGCCCGCGGGCTGGGACTCGAAGCCGCTGTCATTTCATTGAGATCACACACCTGGTCTCAGGACTTAATGAAGCTCAGGTTCTTTACATCTCAGCGCAGAAGGAGTTCAGCGAGAGGCAAAGTGATAGGTAAGAAGCAGATTTATTGAGAGAGAGAGTGTGGGCCGTCTCAGAAGGCGAGAGTGGCCCTGAAATACGGGTGGCTAGTTTTTATGGGCTGGATAATTTCATAGGCTAATAAGTGGAACGGTTATTCCAACTATTTTGGGGAAGGCGGGAGTTTCCAGGAATTGGGGCGTCGCCCACTCTTTGGCCCTTTATGGTGGGCCCCGGAACTGTCCTGGCGCCGGTGGGCGTGTATTCAGCTGATGTATTACAATGAGGGTATAATGAGGCTCGAGGTCCACTGGAAACTGAATCTTCCACCATCGTGGGCCTGGTAAGTTCTAACCGGTTTTTGTCGTGTCCTCCACGTCTCTGTCGTTCTTTAAAAGGTTGTGCCCTGCCCCCTTCCCTCCTGTCTCAGTACCGGTGACAACCGGGGGTGTTCACAGAAGAAGCCCGGGCACCATAGAAGCAAAGCGCCTCGCTAAGGGGCTCGTGAAGGGGGTGTGGGGCCACCCTAGCAGCCTCTTTCCCGGGGTCGCCTCTACGAGCTCTGGGACGGGACAGCGGATGCTCGCGCAGCTGGGACGGGTCCGGCCTTAGCAGCTGAGGGCTCTGAGGGCACCCATGCAGAGGCGGGGCCGGGGTCTGGGCTGCTTCCCCAAGCGGGTCCCGGTGGGTGACCCCTGTGGTCCTGGTACCCGACTTCAGTGGGTAAGATCTGCACTGGCAGCTTCGTGAACACAGCACCTGAGGGACACCAGGGCCCGTTGCCTGTGTCCCGGCAGTGGAGGCTTCAGTGAAGGAATTCTCAGTGGCTCTTCTCCCAGCGGGAGCGCTCCAGTCCCACCTACCTCACGCCGCAGCTCAGAAATGGGTCTGGGGGCTTCTACTCCAACAGCTAGGGAGCAGACCCTGCCCTGGACAGGGCTGTGACAACCACAGAGCAAGGGGAGTCCCCGCGCACTATCCCTTGCGGGCTCTGGTCGCCACAACACCAGTCGCATCTCCTATCAAGGGGACACGGCCAGCACATGCTGAGGAAAGAGCCGATAGGCATCCGTACTGAAAACAGCCCTCGCACCAAAAATACTAAACTCGTGCCGACTACACAGGGATGCTCCCACATATGAATAGCCCTCCAAGAATACAGTAGATAATTGTTTCTCCCAAACTCATAGAGCAAGAGACATATAAGTAAAATGAAGAAGCAGAGGGACCACTCCCAATGCAAAGATCAAGAGAATTCCCCTGAAAGGACAAACAGTGAAGCAGACGTCTTCAGTCTAATAGACACCGAGTTCAAAAAGGAGATAATGAAAATACTGAAGGAATTAAGAAGGGCTGTCGATAGAAATGCAGATAACTGTAAAAAGGAACTAGAAACTATAAAGAGCAGCCCAGAAAAATTAGAGAACTAATGCACTGAGGTGAAAGCTGAGCTAAAGGCTATGAACAGAAGAATGAATAACACAGAACGAATAAGTGACCTGGAAGATAGAATAATGGAAATCACCCACTCAGGACAGCAGACAGAAAGCCAAATAAAAAAATGAAAGCAATATAAGAGACCTATGCGATAATATAAAGTGTGCCAATCTACACAGAATAGAGATCCCAGGAGGAGAAGAAAGAGAAACGGGGATTGAAAATGTATTTGAAGAAATTAGGGCTGCAAACTTCCCAGACCTAAGGAAGGAAACATCCAGATACAGGAAGCACAGAGGGTCCCAAACAAGTTGACCCCAAAGAGACCTACACCAGGACATATTCTAATAAAAATGCAAAGTTAAGGAGAGGATTCTAAAGGCAACAAGAGAAAAAGAGTTAACGACAAGGGACCCCCCATAAGGCTGTCAGCTGATTTCTGTACAGAAACGTCGCAGGCCAGAAGGGAGTGGCAAATGTATTCAAAGTCCTAAAAGGGAAAAATCTGCAACCTAGGATATTCTACCCAGCAAGATTATCATTTAGAACAGAAGGAGAGAGAAAGAATTCCTCAGACAAGCAAAAGCTAAAAGAATACAGCAATCCCTAACCTATCCTAAAGGAAATATTGAAAGGTCTTCTCTAAATAGCAAAGAAGCAAGAATCTTTAGAAAAGAGAAAATCATGTTTGGAAAGTAAGTCACTTAAATAAGCCAGTACCCAAAAATCAAAAAACACGTGCAGTTGGGTGAAGCTTCCAGCCACCGACATGTTCTGAATTTGCTGGCTAGCCATCCAGTGGGGAAGAACGAAATGTCTCAGACGATGTGCACTCCTGGCCTCTCCCCAGCCCCGAGCTGGACCGGGACTTGTCCAGTTCACAGTTCTGTGACCTCCTACAGGGGCATGTGTGGGAGGGAAGCACACGGGGCAGGGGTCCCGTGGGCAAAACGCATTAGTGCGAATCGGCGCAAAGTGTCCGGGGCGCAGACAGTGCCTCCAGAGCGAGTCTGCCCAGTGCTTTTGCAAGAATTCTCCAGATGGCGCCCCACTCTGGACTGACCCAGCCCCGCACCAGGGTGAGCAGCTTGGTGACTGCGGTGGGCGGGAGTGCCAGGTCCGCTGGGCGGTGAGCAGACCACACAGCTACTCGTGGCACCCCCGGAACATGGGAACACAAAACGCCAGGACCGACGGGGCACTTGCTCTGAGTGAGGGTTCGGCACAGAGTCCCCCCTTTCCCCCCCCCAGCCCCCAGTTTAGGCTAGGCTGGGGCTCTGCACAACGGCTGCAGTAGCAAAGCCCTGTCTTTGCAGCGGGAGTGGCAGCTCCCCGTTGCCTTATGTCATAGCAGTGCTATTTCCTTTTATTATAAAGAAGAATTTCACTCAAAGGGGTGCAGCCTAATACCCCTGGCTGCTTTGTACTTTAATCAGAGCTTTCCTGCCGAAAATGTTTATCTACCAGCAAAGAGGTGCTAATTTTATCTTGCAAGAGTGGGTATCTGCTTACGTCCCTTCTACCTTGGAGAAAGATAACCCAGAGGGCATTATGTCATCTAAATACAGCATCCTTGGAGATCAAAGCGTAATGTACACATCTGCCAAGGTTGATGGAGCGGCCATTGGGGAGCCCTTCCGCCCGGCTGCATGTGCTCCATTGATAGACGCGCTTTGCCATTTCTGTGAAAGAAACTCCCATGCTCTCTGTTTGTGCCAGTTGATTTTGGTGATATTGGGAGGTTTTGAAATGAGAGTCCAAAATAGATATGCCCTTCTCACCCCTCTGTGTCAGCCCTCGCCACAGGAAATGGCACAAGTTCAAATTTTTGTAATGGAAGCAACGGGGGACTAGATAAGAAGTACGTCCCTTGCAGGAACATTTTCATGTTTAAAATAGAGTCAGAATGATCCATGGCCCCGATCCACCTGAGTGGATTTGTCTTTCGACTCGAGTCCTGTTTGTAATTCCCGTTCGGTGTTTTTCACTTTCTTGGATCCCAGTGTGTTAGAAGAGTACACATCCAAAGACACACGCGCGCACACACACACACACACGAAATAAATGTTCACAAAACTAGATGTCATTTTGCAACATGCACTGCACTGCTGTGCTTCGTCTATTCCCATCCAGCTAGATAGCTCCTCCTTGGCTTCTCAAAGTGTGGTCCCTGGACCCGCAGCGTCAGCATCGTCTGAGTTAGAAATACAGACTGTAGGGCCCCGCCCCAGGTCTGCACAGTGACCACGTCTGAGAAGCATTGGTCCAGTCTGTTTCATTTTTTGAAGCTTTAAAATTGTTTCAATAACTTGGTTGCAACTCACTAAACAGACTCACCACGCATCTGTGCTTCATGATGCAGAGCGTTTAACAAACCTACTTTGAGACTCTGGAGCCGGGGTGCTGAGGGCTTCAGGCAGCTCGCTTGGGAGAAGAAATTGATGTTTGTCTACAAGTCTGCCCTTCGGAGACGCTTTCCGCAGACACCCTCCGGGCCTCCAGACTAGGAAGGGATCATGTCAAACCCTTAACTGCCTCCCCTTAGTCCCCACCCTCCGTGCTGCATCCTCCTCCACCTTCTCCTCCTGGGAGATGCCCCTGCCATCCTTCCACCGCCCCAGCCCCCACCCCGCAGAGGTCCCCGGGATGCTCAGAAAGGGTGGTTTTGCAAGCTTTGTCACACTTGGAATTTAAGTATCCACGCTCTGTGGGATTTGCACAGAGTCCTAAAAATTAGGGGGAGCAGCGTGGGAGGAGGTGGCCTGACGTAGGTAAGGAGCCTGGCCATTTGGTCCACTTAGCTTGTGACCTCCTCTCCCTGGTGACCTCATTGCTAAGGGCCCTCTCAGTGCCCTCGGAATTAAGGAGGAGAGGGATGTATCAGATATCATGGAAAGAGGCTGACTCTTCCCTCCTAGAATTAGAGTTGAGAATAAAACTGAAATGCCTAGAACATCTTCAGACACCCTCGCAGCAAGGGTGATTATCTCCCTCAGCTCAGGATGGATTAATAGGATAAAATGAAATTATAAAGGTACATCGTGTTGGAAAGTGCAAAGAATATTGAACTTGCCAGGCTGGAACAGCAGGACAGCTGCCTTCCCTTATAGAGTGGATCTATATGCTGTAAAAAAAAAAAAAAAAAAAAAAAGTACCACCTCACACACTTTTACCTTTTGTAAAAATTTCAGAAGTCACCTCTATCATGGAAAATAGACAAAAGCCTAAAGAAACAACAAAAATCACCTGTGTTCTCCTTCTGGATAGAAAACTACTTCCCATTTTGCTGGATATCCTCAAGACATTTTCTGTGGTTTACAAAGACATAAATTTGTGTACACAGAAGGGCTGCCGCCTTGTGTAGTTCATACACATAGATGGCGTAATACGGAACATATTCCGGAACCCCCTTTTCAAACAAAGGTGTCTTAGAAATCTTTTTTTTTAATTGAAGTATAGTTGATTTACAATATTATGTTAATATCGGGTGCACAGTGTAGTGATTCAGTATTTTTACAGATCATACACCATTAAACGTTATTACAAGATAATGGCGATAATTCCCCACGCTATACAAGATATCTTTGTTGCTTTCCTGTTTTATACACAGTAGCTTGTACCTCTTAATCCCCCCTAACTTTCGCCTCCCCCACTTTCCTCTTCCCAGTGGTAACCACTAGTTTGTTCTCTCCGTGAGTCTGGTTCTGTTTTGCATATACATTCACTTGTATTATTTTTTAGGTTCCCCACGGACATCTTTCCATGGCCGCTACACTTCAGTCTTAACTGTTGAAGCCAGGGCTCCGTTTTTCATACGGAGGTGCCACGGTTTGCTTTACCGTGTCCATATCAGTAGTCATTTCAGTTACTTCCTGTGTCTCCTTAGAATAAAAATATTTGCACGGAACATCCTCAGACCTGCCCCTTTGTGCACATGTGGGTTATTTCTTTGCCAAAACAGATTTCCACAAGTGCCTTGTGTGGGGTGTCAGGTGTGTGGGTTTCCAGTTTGAACAGATTCCTGTCAATTGCTTCCATAAACGACATAGCAGTTTGTGGACCAGCGATGGCTAAGCTTACTCCCCTTCCTTTTCCCAATGCTGGCCATGGCCAGTCTTTGCATTATGACTAATGTATGGACGAGTAGCAATATCTTTAAAGTCATTGGAGTTTTCCTGTTGGCCGATGCATTCGGACACTTTTCACGCGTGGTGTTTGTGTTCTGCTTTCAGGTGCCGCCTTCCTTATCCTTTGAACGTTTCTGCTTGTACGTCCTGTAGGTGAGTAGTTATCTTTCTTAACCTGATCTTTAAGGTGTGTTAAATGCTTCTGATATTAGTCATTGCTGTGCATTACGTTTTGCAAGTATTTCTTCCCCGTTGGTCACTTGGATTTTCACTTTGTTTATGGTGTAGATTGTTATACAGATTTTTGACACGGTTTGCTTTTGCATTTATATATATATATATATATATTTAAGAACTTATTTATTTATTTACTTGTTTGTTTATTTTTGGCTGTGTTGGGTCTTCGTTGCTGTGCGCGGGCTTTCTCTAGTTGTGGCAAGCAGGGGCTACTCTTCGTTGCGGTGCACGGGCTTCTCATTGCGGTGGCTTCTCTTGTTGCGGAACATGGGCTCTAGGCACGCAGGCTTCAGGAGTTGTGGCTCGAGGGTTCTGTAGTTGTGGCTCGCGGGCTGTAGAACACAGGCTGAGTAGTTGTGGCGCACGGGCTTAGTTGCTCTGCAGCATGTGAGATCTTCCCGGACCAGGGCTCAAACCCATGTCCCCTGCATTGACAGGCAGACTCTTAACCACTGAGCCACCAGGGAAGCCCTTGCATTTATATATATATTTTTTGCATTTATATATATATATTTTTTGCATTTATATTTTTAAGAAAATGTTCTCTATTTTCAAAATCGTTTAAATTTCTTCCTAATAGTTTTATGGTGTAAGTTTTTTGCTTTTGCACTTTTGCCAGTTGTCTCGACGCTGTTTATTGAGTGGTTGGTCCTTTTCACGACGTATTGAAATATCTTCATCGATGTGTGAGAAATGCCCATATGTACATCTATCTGGTGCTGGACACCCTGTTCTGTGCCGTTGGTCTATTTGTTTTATTTCCAGATGTTTACGCTGTTTAAAAATATACTTTCATGTTAATAATTGCTAGTTTGGCTTCACTGTGGTCAAAGAATATATTTTGTACATTTTCAACCTTTTGAAATTTCCTGAAACTTGCTTGATGACCTAGAAGAGTAGAAGGGAAGGTTTTTCTGCAAAGGGCCAGACTGCAGACATCTTAGAGTTTGCAAGCCAAGTAATGTCTCTGTAGCGTACTCTTTATTGTTTCGTTTGGTTTTGTTTTCGGCAGCCCTCCAAAAATATAAAAACCACGCTTAGGTCATGGGCTGTACGAACACAGGCCATGAGCCACAGTGGTCTAGAAGATGGTTGGTCTACCTTGGTTGATACTTTATGTGCCCAGGAGAAGATGCGGGCTCTGCTGTTGTTGGGTCGCGTGTCCCATTGACATCCTCTAGGTCAAGCTGGTTTATAGCGTTTAAGTCTTCTATGCCTGTTGTGATTGGTTTTGTTTGCTTGTTTTATCAAAGAGGAGTATTGGAAGCCCCGCTGTGTTTATGGATTGGACTGTCTCCTGTTCGCACTCTCAGTTTTTGTTTCCTGCGTTTTGAAGCTTGCGTACTCCATCGCTTGGCCTCGTGAATAACGGTTACGTCGAACTGGTTTGTTGAATGAGTTATTAAAATGTAATTGATACCTCTGTTATCGGCAGTTCTCCCGATAACTTTCACAGATTCTAAGCTGTGAAATATCACTCTTTAGTTTGCAATTCTTCCAGAAACCAATAGTGAGGACATTTTGCGTGTCCTCAGTTTTCTCACGTGTAAAATGCAAATATTAAGGTTCTCGGTTTGTTGGGAAGATGAAATGGGGTGACCCGTGTGGGGCTTAGTAAGAGCAGGTGCTCGGTGCATTTTAGCTGTTAGGATCAGAGCTAGCATTCCTATTAGCATTCTTTCCTAAGGTGCTAGAGGCGAATACAAGACAGCTTTTCTAGGCATGTGGCTGCGGTTGACCAGGAAGGATGGGGAGCAAACTGGGAATAGTAACTGGCCAGACTCCAGCCCCGTGGCGTGGATTGTGTTCTGACTCCCACCAACTTTCCAAATCGTATCCCTCCCATTCCCTCTGACAACCACAGAAGATAAAGCCCACTTGCCCAACAGCCACTCCTATTTTCTCCAAAATGTTAAATCCTAGACTTTGTCATGAATGCGAATAATTATGAGAACCATAGTAAAAAGAGAGGGTCAGGGTAGGAGGGACACGGGTGGTGGAGTCAACAGACTTGAGCACAGATTCTGACTTCAGTGCTTACTGGGTGTATCGGTTAGCTCTTGACACAAGAGTGCTGCATAACAAACAACCACAGAACCTCAGCGTCATAAGAACGGTAAGTGTGTATCGCTTGTGTATCTGGAATGAGCTGGGGGTCAGCCACGCGGCTCTGCTGATCTTGGCTGGGTTCGC
This sequence comes from Globicephala melas, assembly GCF_963455315.2. NCBI lineage: Eukaryota > Metazoa > Chordata > Mammalia > Artiodactyla > Delphinidae > Globicephala > Globicephala melas. Next base: position 59,845,343 of record NC_083332.1, on the reverse strand, counting down.
ATACCTGTCTGGGACCAGCAGCTGACCTAGGCTGACTGCACCTGGGGTGGAGAGGACGCCTACTCAGCTGCACTTGTTTCTCATCTCTAGCAGGCCGGCTCAGGCATGCCCTCATGGCCATGGCAAAGATGCAACAGAGCACATCCCAGTGTTGGAGCCCTTATCAAAGGCCCTTCCCTTGTTGTGGCCAAAGCAAGTCATGTGGCTGAGGCCAAAGTCCAGGGGTGGAGCGTGTCACCCTGCCCATAGAGGGAGAGCTCCTCACGGTTACAAGGCAAAAGCAAAAATATAGGAAGGGGTGAAGAATTGGCACCACTGATGCCATCTACCACCCCAGGTGTGTGATTCTCATCTGTGATTGGGAAACCGTGCTCTTTCTCACAGTACTGGTGAGAGATTTAGATTAAACAGTGTGTCTAAAGTAGATGGTGCCACAAAGGAGGTGCTCAACTGATGGCAGCCCTTCCTTTACTGATGATAATGACTGATGGGTAATGATGATTGTGGATTCACATTCCACACCCAAGGGCCTAACTCTCTATATTCTTCATTCCTAAAGAGAACAGGTAAGTCTCTGTGTTCTGTATTTCTTGCAGTGTGATGCTCGCCTTTCTTTTTAATAATAAGAATGATTATTTAACTTATTTATTTATTTTTGGCTGCATTGGGTCGTCGTTGCTGCATGCGGGCTTTCCTTAGTTGAGCGGGGACTACTCTTCATTGTGGTACGTGGGCTTCTCATCGTGGTGGCTTCTCTTGTTGAGGAGCATGGGCTCTAGGTGCGTGGGCTCAGTAGTTGTGGCTCATGGGCTCTAGAGCACAGGCTCAGTAGTTGTGGCGCACGGGCTTAGTTGTTCCCCGGCATGTGGGATCTTCCCCGGCCAGGGCTCGAACCCGTGTCCCCTGCATTGGCATTGCCTTTCATTTTTAATTTGCTGTAATTTGCTGTAATTTAATAGTGCTTTTTAAAGAGCAAATGTTTTTAAGTTTGAATTTTATCCTTTTTTTTTTCAAATTAAGGTCATTTTTTTATTGTTTCTTTTCCTATGCAAAAGCTTTTCAGCTTGTAGTCGTCTACCTGTTTATTTTTGTTTTGTTGCCTTTATTTTTATTTTTTATGTTTTTTACATCTTTACTGGAGTATAATTGCTTTACAATGGTGTGTTAGCTTCTGCTTTATAACAAAGTGAATCAGTTATACATATACATATGGTATCCATTTTTTATTAGTGCATTTTCTATCATGTCTAAGAAGTCCTGGCCTGCCCCAAGTTTGTGAAGATATATTATGTTTTCTTTCAGAAGGTTTTATAGTTTTAGCGCCTGCATTTACACCTTTGGTAGATTTAAAATTAATTTTCGTATATGGCGTGAGGTAGGGGTTGGAGTTCGTGTTTTCCCAGCATGACTATCTAGTTGCTCTTCGCCGTGTTGAGGAGGTTCCTTTCTACTTCTTATCGGCTGAGTGTTGAATTCTGTCAAATGCTTCTTCTGTACCACATCACTCATTGAAACACTAGCAGACATGAACTGCAGGAATTGATAATAGCCTCCAGGACTATGAACTGGGAATGGAAAGAGGACTCATTCCTTTCGGTAGCTAGAGGCATGTGACAGACAGCCACATGCTAATCCCTCTTCCTCTTCTCCCCAGATAATCACCTTTTCAGCCTCTTACAGTCAGCAGTGAGCACGTGGCCCAGTTTGGGCCAATGAGCCACGAGAGGAGGTACCCTGTGAGGCTCCTGGAAAAGAGGTTTTTCTCCCCAGTAAAAGGAGAGAGGTCACTTGTCTGTCTCCCTGCCTTTGAAGAAAGTCATCTGAGGATGTGATGTTTAAGGAAACCCCTGCCACCTTGTGACTATGCTGGGAAGGCCACAAGAACTGCAGAGATGCTGAGCGTCACTGGGAAGCTCATTCCATCCTGGGGTACCATAGGCTTATCTCCATAGACTTCCTCTTTTTGGAGAGAATTTATTTCCTTATGATGTGTACCATATTAGTAGGTATTTTATTATTTATAAACCATATGGGCTCCTCCCTCAAGCCCTAAACCCCAGTCCAGTCCAGAATAAGCCTTTTCTAGAGCAAATCCACTAAGTATCTTCATCATCCAGTTCTCTCCGAACATGGAACTTGGAGGACATGTTGATTCAATAAGGTGCAGAGTCCTGGGGTGGGACCTACAGGCAGAGCGGAGAGAGCGCCAGGCCTGGAAGCTCCAAGTCTGTGTCCTCACACTGCTGGCCTCCCCAGCACCGCTAGGCTTCCTTCACCTTCTCAGTGTTCCACGCTCCACCCCTTGTTAGAGCCTTCCTTCCGCCTGAAATACTACCCTCAGTCTCAACCCTTCTGCTTGTCTGCCTGGTCCTACTCATCCTTCAGGGCTCAGTTTAAAGATTATTTCCTCAGGGGGTCCTTCCAGATCCTCCCAGACTCTCTCTTAGCACACTGACTTTTTCTTCATAGCAAGGATTCCAGTTGAAATTAATTATGTGATTTGCTGTAACCTGTTTCCCCCACTGGACCATAAGCTCCCTAAGGATGAGGGTCATATCTTCCTGTGGGGCCTCGTGCTCAGCACCTGGCACTGTGCCTGGCACATCAGAAGCATTCAGCACACATCTCTGATTGATTGATGGCTGGCTGGATGGGTGGATGGATGGGTGGGTGGATGGGTGGGTGGGTTGGTGGGTGGGTGGGTGGGTGGGTGGGTGGATGGGTGTATGGATGGGTGGATGGGTGGGTGGATGGGTGGTTGGGTGGGTGGATGGGTGGGTGGGTGGGTGGATGGATGGGTGGGTGGGTGGGTGGGTGGGTGGGTGGATGGATGGGTGGGTGGGTGGATGGGTGAGTGGATGGATGGGTGGGTGGATGGGTGGGTGGGTGGATGGATGGGTGGGTGAGTGGATGTATGTATGGGTGGGTGGATGGGTGGATGGGTGGGTGGGTGGATGGGTGGGTGGATGGGTGTATGGATGGGTGGATGGATGGGTGGGTGGGTGGGTGGGTGGATGGGTGGGTGGATGGGTGGGTGGGTGGGTGGGTGGATGGGTGGATGGATGGGTGGGTGGGTGGGTGGATGGGTGGGTGGATGGATGGATGGATGGGTGGATGGGTGGATGGATGGGTGGGTGGGTGGATGGGTGTATGGATGGGTGGGTGGGTGGGTGGATGGATGGGTGGGTGGATGGGTGGATGGGTGGGTGGATGGATGGGTGGGTGGGTGGGTGGATGGGTGGGTGGGTGGATGGGTGTATGGATGGGTGGGTGGATGGGTGGGTGGGTGGATGGGTGGATGTGTGGATGGGTGGGTGGGTGGGTGGGTGGGTGGGTGGGTGGATGGGTGGGTGGGTGGATGGATGGGTGGGTGGTTGGGTGGATGGGTGGGTGGATGGATGGGTGGGTGGGTGGGTGGGTGGATGGGTGGGTGAGTGGATGTATGGATGGGTGGGTGGGTGGATGGGTGGGTGAGTGGATGTATGGATGGGTGGGTGGATGGATGGGTGGATGGGTGGGTGGGTGGGTGGGTGGGTGGATGGATGGGTGGATGGATGGGTGGGTGGGTGGGTGGATGGATGGGTGGGTGAGTGGATGTATGTATGGGTGGGTGGGTGGGTGGATGGGTGGTTGGGTGGGTGGGTAGATGGATGGGTGTATGGATGGGTGGGTGGGTGGGTGGGTGGATGGGTGGGTGGGTGGATGGATGGGTGGATGGGTGGATGGGTGGATGGATGGGTGGGTGAGTGGATGGATGGGTGGATGGGTGGGTGAGTGGATGTATGGATGGGTGGGTGGGTGGATGTGTGGATGGGTGGGTGGGTGAGTGGATGTATGGATGGGTGGGTGGATGGGTGGATGGATGGATGGGTGGGTGGGTGGGTGGGTGGATGGGTGGATGGGTGGGTGGGTGGATGGGTGGATGGATGGATGGATTGAATGGCACCCCCGCCAACTTGATGCACAGTCGTAAGCAAGTCACCTTCCCTTTCTAAGCTGTAGTTTTCTCATCTGTCATATAAGGAGTCTGAACTAAATGGAATCTAAGAGTCCCTCCTCTGCCAGCTCTTCATCAGATTGAATCCAGATGCTCACATGTGGCTTTCCTTTTAAAATTGGCCCTCCCCCCATCTATCCATTTACTTTACTACTGCTGGTGACCCTGAAGTTGTCCCAGAAGCTCATTGCATGTAAGCATCCCATGGAGGACAGCTGGAGCTGGTGACTGACCACCCCAAGAGGCTGGTGCAGTGGTTTCCAGACGCAGGAAGGCTGCAGTGTCTGGCTGTTTCTTCCAGATGCCAGGTCCCTGGTTCCCTTGTCCTGTGACGGGAAGGCAGACGTTTTAGTGGCGTGGCAGTCAGTGGTAGTGGAGATGCACCTATGTTCGCCTTCATACCAGCACATCTGTCCATCATCACACACGTGGTGAATAAGAAGAATCCTCTTTTCACATTAAAGATCTGAACCAGGCAGTTTCCTGCAATGCCCATAACAGGCTTTTACATCTGCATAATGGGTGCTGCAAGGACTCCATCCTGGTTACCTTGTGGCACACGGAAAGCTGCCCTCGTAACCCACAGCTTCCACAGTTGTGTCTTAAATCTCTTTATCATAACCCTCACTGGAAGCAAAGGCTAAGGCAAGTCCCATCACTTGTACTTCTTTTCATCCACTTCCCCTCCTCTGGCAGGAATCATGATAAGAGGTGACTGTTTATTGAGCCCCGCTGTGCCAGGAGCAGTGCTGGGGCCATTTCATCCTTTCCTTCTAACCCTCACAATAGTTCTTGGTCGTGCATTCTCACCCCCGTTTGATACATGGGGAAAGTGAGGGTCAGAGGTGTGCCCAGGCCTGCCCAGGGCCACACGGCTCTAAGTGGTGGACCTGATATTTGAACCCAGCTCCGGACCTCTGAGGCTGCGTGTGTGCTCCCTCCAGACCACGTGCCCAGTGGAAACCTGTGGCAGGGGCTGGCTAGGGAATCAGAATGTGGAATCAGAGCCGAGCACCTGGGTGCCTCCCCTCACCTGTCCCGACACCCTGTGAGTGAGGCAGAGACGAGCAGTGAGAATGGCAGTGGGGCTCCCTCTGGGCTGTGACTGATTCAGTAACCTGCCGTCGGAAGCCAGTTCTCTAAGATGGTCACATATTTCTCTGAAACAAAGATGATGGTGTTTTTAATAAGTGAAAAGAGGATGTTTTGTAGAAAGGGATAGAGAAGGAGGGAACGTGTAAATGGGAAGCTTAGAGCTGCTGCGACACCTTAGGCTGGAGATAATTTCCAAGACGACACCTCAGAGCATTGATGGGGCTTAGCTACCTGCTACCTCTGTCCCTCTTGACCGGTGAGAAAAGTCACCTCCCAGGTTTACTTTCTGTTAGTCTTGAATGAGTTACTTGCAGCGGACAGCATTCCAAACTGCTACACAGTCCAAGCCACAAACCACCTTTCACACACCCAACCCCTTCAAAGACTGTCCGGGGGGAAGATTCAAGTCCTTCGCCCCCATTACATGTATGTCTGAACTCCCGTTTGTCTCAGGCAAGCTACCCGGTGCACTCTGCCTCTCCCCTGCAAAATCCCGCAGCGAATTCCAGCTCATCCACCGTCAAGGGATCTTCAGCCACTGTCTGTTCTCTAGCCACATTCCCAAATTACAAAGAAAAAGAAAATCAGAGAGAGAGTTACCCTCCCCACATTTCCAGCTCAACAAATACAATCAAATGATGGGAGGCGAAAATCAAAGAGCCAAGCATTCCATCTGCATTGGGAATGTGCAGCCCAGATTCTCCTGGGTAACACATGCCTCTCATGACCACATCATTACCCAACCCTGCCATTAGGGAAGGCAACCCCGTACTTACAATCAAAATGAACGTAATATGTAACCAGGAGGCAGCCCGGTTCCAGGAACAGCGGTGGAGCCCGCCCATCCCCCTGCCCGCCCTGCCAGCTCCTTCCATCACCAGCCCTGGCTCTGCGCTCAGCAGACTTCCCTTCTGACATCAGGGACCTAACACCTCTGTCCCTTCTGCGTCCTTCTCCTGCCCTAAGAGAAGCTCTCTCTTTCTCCGGGCATTTTCCTCTTCTCTGCCTTTGCCTTTCTGATCAGATTCTCTCCACCTTCAGTGGGACTGCAGTGGAGAGTCAAGATCTCAGGGCCAAAGGTTTTCTATTTTACAATGAAAATGCAGTGTTGGGCCTGGGGCAGAGGAAAGAGGAAACAAGCATCTTCTCTTTGGCTGCAAGGAGTGTAAATCAGCCCCCAGCCTAGAGGGCAAGGTGGCCGTGCGTAACCAGCCCCTCACGATGTGTGTGTCCATTGGCCCAGCAAGTCCACCTCCAATGATGTCATATAAGGAAAACTCAGAGATTGCATTCAAGTGTATGTATACGGACCCAAAACATGGAGCATTTTTTTTTATACCAACGCACTAGATGTTCAACAATATGGAATTGTTAAATCATTAAATGATAAAGACAAGAAAGAGATGCAACCATTAAGAAGCATCTTTGTGGAAAACAGTTAAAACCAAGAAAAATTCATAACAGTTCAGATACGTGAATGCAATGTGCTAGGTGAAGCGAGTAATAGAATGAGATATATAGCTGGATACGACTTAACCGCAGCTAAGCGTCCGCGGACCAAGCACACGGTACACCTCTTGCAAGAATGCACTGGCTAATGAGCTCTTCTGTTCTGCTCACTGTGTGCAGGGTGCCATTCTAAGTATCCTCATGTCCAAGCAACACATTTTAAGGGCGTGCATTCATTGGGTGAATAGATATTAAAATATTATTATGTATTTTAATAAAATTACACTTTAAAATACCATTATTATGTAAACTGAGGCTCCAAGTCACACAGCTAATCAATATCAGATCTGGGATTCGAGACCAGGAAGTCGGGCGCTATAGCTTCGTGCTACAAACAGTGATGTTCACAGTGAATATATTAAAGTGATTGTCCCGAGATGGGGGTGGGCGGTTGGAGGACAAGTGGGAATAAGCAAACAAACCAGCAAGGTGGGACTTTGCGTGGTATGATAATGCCACCCCCTCCGCTGGAGGCCCGAGGAAGGACGGGAAGAGGGAAGCTGTGCGTGGATGCAGCAGTGGGTGTAGGTGTAGGTATCGACAGAGACAGAGGTTTGGAAACGTACGTATATGTTAACTCTGGCGTGCCCCTGCCTCCTAGGAGGACATGTTGTACCTTGGAATCCCACCCCCCAACCCACCCACCTCCTCACCCTGATCACAGCCGACTAGATCAGGGCTAGACACAACCCGCAGGAAAAATAACGCACAAGATGGCCAGCAACCTCTAACCTCAGAAATGCGCAAACAGGTTATTCGATTCACTCAGAGTCCAGAGAACTTGAACTTAAAAACATGGAAAGAATCTTCCAGTGATGGCAGAGCTGGAACAGAGGGGTGAAGTGGAGGGTGCTGAGGGGGCTGCCATGGAAAGAACGAGGGCTGTGGGGTTGTGCAGAAGAAAACCTCAGAGATGTAAATGAAAGGGAGAGAGAGGAAAAGAGAACGGAAACTAACCCCACTGAGACCTCCCAGGTCTAGGGATTCTGGATCTAAGCCCATTAAATCCTAACAACAACGCTCTAAACAAACAAACCAAAACTGGCAAATACCAAATGTTATCTATTTTATTAATTGTGCAGTGCACTTTTTTTTTTTTTTTTTTTGGCTGTACCACACGGCATACAGCATCTTAGTTCCTCAACCCGGGATTGAACCCGCGCCCCCTGCAGTGGAAGCAGCGGAGTCTTAACCACTGGACCTCCAGGGAAGTCCCATGCACCATTATCTTGTGAACCACAGAAACCCGTTGCAAAATAATTTGTAAGATGCCTTCAATTATACAATGTACCCTGATTTTAGAGATGTTAATTAAAAAGTGGGGAAATGAGCATCTTAGAATAGATTTTGAAGGGGGTGACCACTCTCCCCTTACTCTCTCTATGGCAGACATTACTAATCAATCATGACACTGTTTCCCGCCAGGTCTAGATGTGGTCTCTGCACATCACACCAGGAACCACCAACTGGTCTAAGTAGTAAATTGAAACGAGACCAATTTGTGAGCCCTGGTCTGGGCCTAGGGTTTCTTGAATGAAACCTAGGGAGCCACTCCCACGGTGCGGTGGGGACCCTGGGAGAAATCTCTACTTCCTGTCCTAGAAAAATAAGTCAGTGATTTAGAGAGGCCACCTAGAAAATAATTTGTTGGATATGTCCATTTCGTTTTATTTTATTAGTTTATTTTATATTTTTTTGATGTGGACCATTTTTAAAGTCTTTATTGAATTTGTTACAATATTGCTTCTGTTTTATGTTTTGGCTTTCTGGCTGTGAGGCATGTGGGATCTTAGCTCCCGGACCAGGGATCAAACCCGCACCCCCCGCATTGGAAGGCAAAGTCTTAACCACTGGACCGCCAGGGAAGTCCCAATGGATATGCCCATTTTAAATCGACTTCCACTTAATCTGTCTCTTCCCTTCCCAGGGAGATCTCTCATATGAGCTTTCATGCGTGTCTGTGCAACATCTTGGGACTGATTCTCAAATACCATACAAAACACAGATAATTTTGCAAGAGCTAATACTCTTCTAGCTGTTAGCAACAGAAAATTAAGAACACACACACACACTCAGCCACCCGTCAGGCAGACTCAGTCTTCTCTGAGGTTTTCCATTACAGCTCATTTTGTCCTCTGCTGGCAAACAAATACTGGCAGTTGCCTTAGGGTTCAGAAAAGCCTTTGGCAGAAAGACTTAAGAGGCAGGAGTGCTCGCCAGACATTCTGTCTGCCCCCTCATGTCACAGCCCCCTTACATTTAGGCGGATTCATGTGATGGTGCTGGTGGTGGGTGGAAGGGGCCCATCACTTGCGGCGTGAGGCTCAGGCCCATGACCCTCCAATGTCCCTTCCCCCACCTCAGTGACCACGGAGGCTTCCTAATGATGTGGCAGAGCCAAAACGTGTGGAGACTCCCCACTTGAAGAACAGGACCCGCCCCAGATTCCGCGTGAGTGAGAAATAAAGTCTTGGTTGAGCAGAGCCACTGAGATTCAGGGGCTACTTGTCACACAGCACAGCTGGCCTATGTTGACTAATACATGGAGGAGATTCCTTTCTCTTGCTGAGCTTCTTAGTAATGTGGGGAAATAGCAGCTTGGTTTTCCTCCTGGAAGATGGCCTGGCCTCTCACTGCACGGAGTCGTTTCTAGGAGAAAGCACTCAGTGTGAAGGCAGAGGCTTCCGGTGTCTGAAAACCCAGCCTCAGAAATTCCACGGTGGCACTCGCACCACATTCTGTGGGTCAGAAGAAGTCCCCAAACCCCTATTTCCCTGTAGGACGTGCAAGCATTTTTAACTCTACAAGTCTCTACGTGGTCTTCGCCTCCTCTGTGCCCTGCCGCTCCTTCACAGCCCCTCCCTGGCGTCACCTGGACTGGTCACTTCCCACTGTGACAAGAGATGTGATTGTCCCAAAGCCCTCTCTGTTGTGCCTTCAACCTTTTATACCCCTCACTCCACCACCGCTATTGACATGCCTCTTTAAGCTGTTAATTATGTAGACTTTGTACCCCGAAAGGCCAGTCTGGCTACAGGTTTCACATGCTTATTTCTCTTCTTTTTCTCTCTTTTATTCTTGGGAAAAAAAAAAAAAAAAGAGCTTGACCTTGAAAAGTCAAAACACTTCACCAGTACGACAATTTGTCTCCACCAACCGGCTAACATTGGGAGGGGTTCCCAAGGGAATGCGAAATTGAGTGTGTAAAGTGGTTAAACTAAACCGTGAGCCTGGGAGCCAGCCCTCGGGGGCCTCTTCTCAGCTTCAGGCATCTGTGTGGTCCTGGGGGGCACTCGTCAGTGCCCACACCCCCATGCCTCTGTTTCCCAGCGGAAGTATAAATAGCAATGTCCTCTCCCACTTGAGGGTTTTCTCTCCCTGAAACTCAAATGTTGGACTAAAAATATTTGTTCAAATGTGAAAATGAAACCACAGAAACTCACATCCGCATAGGATAACTGGATTCTCTCTTCCTCTGTGCGTGTGCTGTAGATTCCCAGGAGCAGTGACTAAGAGCTGGATGACCAGGGTTCTAATCTAGCCTGGAGATGAGCTACCATTGGGCTCTGCACAAGTCACGTGACCCCCCCAGGCCCCCGTTTTGCATGAGCAGAAAGAATGCTGGCCCAGATGAGTGGCTCTCAACCCTGGTGGCACGTTAGAGTCACTGAGGAGGATTTTTCTTTTTTTAAAATCGGACTACTGTTGATTTACAGTGTTGTGTTAGTTTCAGGTGTACAGCAAAGTGATTCAGTTATACATAGAGCCACTCTCCTTTAGATTCTTTTCCCATATAGGCCATTACAGAGTACTGAGTAGAGTTCCCTGTGCTGTACAGTAGGTCCTTATTAGTTATCTATTTTATATGTAGTAGTGTGTGTATGTCGATTCCAATCTCCCAATTTATCCCTCCCCCCCTTACCCCCCTTGTAACCGTAAGTTTGTTTTCTGCATCCGTGAGTCTATTTCTGTTTTGTAGGTAAGTTCATTTGTACCGTTCTTTTTAGATTCCACATATAAGCGATATCATATGATATTTGTCTTTCTCTGTCTGACTTACTTCACTTAGCATGATCATCTCTCGGTCCATCCATGTTGCTGCAAATGGCATTATTTCGTTCTTTTTTAATGCTGACGCCCATACCTCACCACAGACCCATTACATCAAATTTCTGGATGTAGGGCCTGGGTCAAGGAACTTTTGTTTTTTTCAAGGAACTTTTTAAAATTCCTTAAGTGATTCCCAGTGTGCAGCCAGGATTAAGAGCCTCTGAATTGGATTCATGGTTTCAAAACTATTTTTAATCCGAGATTCATTTCTTTAAACAAAACTTACACTAGACGCCCTGCGTGTGAAGCCGGCAGACATGTGGTTGTTCAGTTGGCGCAGGAGAGAGGCCCGAAGTTCTGCCCACTCGGCCTCTCCTCCCTTCACCTTTCCACCCTGGAACTAGCCCCTGGGACCCCCGGGACCCCGGGAAGCCCTTCCGGGCTCTGGAGCCCAAGAGGGTTGCTAAACACTGTTTAAAAACTGCTGGAGAGTATGCAACCTCCAAGACTGTTTAAAGAACTGAACTTCTGAAATCACGTGAACTAGTCAACATCTGGAGAGCTATCTGGGTCATAAATATCTTCACAAACGTACGTGCTGGTTGAAACCTAGTTTCCGCCCTGTTTCGTGTCTGGCTGTGGAGCCGTGGACCACGCTGGCCAGCAGTGAGGAAATTCCACCGTCTGCTGAGTCCCCTAGCACCAGCCATGGGGCTGCCCAGAGCCCGAGGGGAGCGGGTCCACGGTCTGCATGGCGGTGGGCAAGGAATGGCTTCATCAGAAACGCCCCTGGAACCATGCAACTGGTGCTGAGGAGGGAAGAGTATTCCTGTTACACAGGAAGTGCCGGGAATCCATCTTCCAGACTCAATGGTGAGCACTTTGGTCGAAATCCGACCCAAACCAGGAAGTGCCAGTTCCAGCCCTGAAGTATTGAAAACAAACTTCCCTTTGCTGTGCAAGATGAGAAAGTACCAGGCTGCTAGTACAGCCCAAAGGAACAGCGCCACAGCGCCCCCTATGGGTGTCAGGTGGCACCTGGAGGAATGAGGACTTGAAGCCCTTCCCCAGGTGACAAGGAAAGTCAGACCAGGCTGAGGCTAGGCAGGTGTCTGTGCCATCTGCAGCACTTCAGGGCCACTAGAACACACAGTAACCAAGGTCAGAGATACTTGAATGCAATATTTTTTTTAAAAAAATGAAAATTAATGTGGAGTTCCCTGGTGGCCTAATGGTTAGGATTCCAGGCTCTCACTGCTGCGGCCTGGGTTCAATCCCTGCTCAGGGAACTGAGATCCTGCAAGCCATGCAGCGCCGTCAAAAAAACAAAAAAAAAACCCACGAAAACTCAAAAGTAATGCAAACAATTCCATGATAAACTATGAAAAATTTCAAAGGGAGAGGAGTATTCCTGATTTTTCTTATTGCCACAGGCTCCAGTAGAGCTTGGCTTGGTCCTGACAGTCCTTTGGAAGGAAGCAAAGAAAGCCTCCTTTAGCCCGTCACTCATGACGATTCTACCGAGGGTAAACCAGAACGACATCATCATGTTCGCCATGATCCAACAGCTAGGATGCCTGAGGACTTACCATGGGCTAGACGTTTCACCCCAATCATCTGCATTTCATTTTCACAACCGTCCTGACAAGAAGGAATTTATTACCATTTTACAGATGAAGAAACGAGAGGCCTCAGGCGGATAGTAATATATCCAAGTGTGAGTGGAAGCAACGTGGAGCCCACAGAAAACCGTCTGCAGAATCCAGGCACGGAGGAAACCTCTAGGAAAAGAGTCATCCTGGCCAAGGTTTTCCCCAGGTCCTCAGCCAGGAGTAACACGAATACCACCAAGGCCCACGGCGTACCCTTGACAACGGTTGTTTTTAATTGTGCTCATGTAACGTCACAGGAAACAGGACACAGCGTCTACACTCAGTGATGCGCTGGGGCAAATCACGCGGCTTTGCAAGTCAGTTTGCCCTGCTGTGAAGCCGGAGACGGACCTGACTGATCTCCAAGCATCTCAGGACGCTGAGGAGTCGATTTCCCAGCCGTCCACATCCTCTCTGGCTGCTCCTGGCCTTGTTGGGCGCGTCCCCTCCCTCTGAATGTGAGGTTGCAGCTGGGGATTGCCTGGACCTTTCCCCGGGAAGGGGCGCGATGGCCCCAGGACTGTAAGTTTCGCCTTAGTCTCTCGTTACTTTCGGGCAATCTTTACGAAGCTCCGCGGTGGAGAAGAGCTCCCTGCCTCGACCTTCACAGCCTCAACTCTGGAGGGCGTACCGGGTAGGCAGCCTCCTCGCTGAATGTTGATTCGAGAGGCCAAGTTTCTGACTCAGGCTCCTGCCGGATACGTTTGTTGTAAGCTCAGCTGCAGAGCAGCTCTGCGCACCCCCTCACGCTGACCCCTCCTGCGAGACCCAGTGACACAGGAGGCGCAGGAGGGACAGGGAGAGAGACAAAGGAGCGCGCTCAGAGCGCGCTCAGCCTAGAGGCGCTTGTCATCAAGAAGAGAAAGGGGCAAAGATACGGAGAGAGGGAGCGTCCTCCGCGGCCGCGGGGAGAGGGGTTTCTCCTCCCTCACATCCTTCCCAAACCCACTTCATTTTATTGTTTGAAGAACTGCCAGGAATCTGGCTAACAGGCCTGACACCTTATAGCTTGGATATGTACGAAAACAAATGGTCTTAAAATGAACAGAAACAGCGAATATAACTTAGCTCAGAGCCGAAGTCTCGGGTAGCTAAGCTCAGTGCTTGCTGAGAACGTTTTATTTGCAAGTATCAGAAACAGTCTGGAGAGTTTAGGGTGGCTGTGATAGGGCAGTGTGGGTGACAGTGCCCGTTCTTACCAGGATCTGTGTTGTCCCCTCCTCCTGGGCACACAGCAGGACTGCATTTTCTAGAAGCCCTCGCACTTAGAAGCCACCAATGGCTTATGGGCAGGAGGGATGTGCCACCCCCCCCCCCACGATGATCAACAACTCCTCTGCGCTACCCTTCCCTGCAGGGACCCAGGGGGGCCAGAGCCACAGGAGCATGGGCTGTTCCTTCTGCCTGGAATCAGTCTTTCCTCCCAGTCTGCCCAGCACATTCTTCGGCATCCTCAGGGCTCAGTTCAACTGTCACCTCCTCCTTGAAGCCCTCCCTGATCCCCCAGAGAGGAGAAGCCACTCCCACAGGTCTTCACACACCTGGACTTCTACACCTGTGACCACCTTAGCAAATTACCACATGCTAGGCAGCTACAAACGAGAGAAGTGTGCTCCTTCCTGGTCCAGGAGACCAGAAGTCCGAAAACAAGGTGTCACCAGGGCTGGGATCTCCCTGGAGGCTCAAGGGAGAATTTCTTCCATGCCCTTCTCTCAGCTCCCCATGTCGCTGGCCATCCTCGGTGTCCCTTGACTCCTAGACGCGTCCATCCAGTCTCTGCCTCCAGAGCTCCGTGGCCTTCTCCCTGTGCATCTGTTGGTCCTTTTCTGTCTCTTCTAAAGACACCCTGGTGGAACTTACAGCCCACCCGAATCCAGTACGATCTCGTCTGCATTCTTACCTTAAACACATTGGCAAAGGTGCTATTTCCAAGTAAATCACACCTTCACTTATTTGTTCATGTTCTGGAAGGACATGGATTTGGGTGGGGGGAACACTAGTTAACACACCGCACACCCCTTTTATTGCAGTTCTCGCTTGTGATTACTGTGTGCGTGTCTCAGGTGACCGCCAGCTCCTGGAGAGACAGGCTGTGCCACCTTTGCTCTGTGTCCTCAGCCTCGTGCCTGGAGCTCCGGCTAAGCGTCCGCTAACTAAATGATGGATGAGGGATCAGAACGTGCTTCCCTCTGTAGGCACGCCATCCCCTAAGCCTTCTGATGTGACCTCTTGCGTCTCAAACACCCTGCCAAGTCCTCCCATCATAAGGAGGCTGGAGGAGAAAATGAAGTTGTTTAGTGGCTCTTTGGTTCGGTTGCTTGGGTTTCCAGAAACTCTCAAAGCCAGCAGCCAGAATGATTTAGTCAGTCTCAGGAACTCCAGGGCCCCGGCGCTGAGGAGCTTGATGGGAAAAATCGGATCTGTGCTCTTCTGTGTGGGCGGAGAGGGCCTGCTGTGAACGTTTTCCAGGAAGCAGATGGAGGGCAGAGCGGGGTAATTTTTTATGAGCATTTGTTCCGGATGTTGCTTGGCGATTTGCTTTCTGGAGCATCTGGAACCAGACAGCAAGACCCCTGAATTCCAACCTGCTTTGCAACCTGCTTTGTAATTACCGAGAAATTACGTGGCCTGCAAGTTGGGTAATCCCTGCAAAACCCAAATGGCCCTGGGAACGATGAATACCCGACTCGTCAGCTCTCGGAGCCCCCTACATCCCAAGGACCTCAGCTCGCCCACGCCCCGAGGTCTGCAGGTTCTTTCTGGGAGCCTGCAGGGATGACAACCGGCCCTCTCTGTTCTACTCTGGTCCCCTCTCTGGTCCAATTCGCTGCCCGGGTCTGTCTCCTGAGTTCCTAAAGTCGAGAAGTGGTGAGTTAGCTCTGCTGTCCGCTGCGCCGAGATAGGAGCCCCTTTCTGTAGCGCCCTATGTCAGCCAGGGAGCCAGGTTCCATCCATCTCGTTGGGTCACCAGTGTTTGGTCCCTGTCCCCTGGTTGCTGAGGAAAAAGGGGAAGTGGCGGGAAGGCATTTCCTTGGAAGAAAAGATGCAGAAGATGCAGGGCTATTTCCACTCCTGTCCTAAAGGAGTGAACTTGGTCACAGGCCCCCATCTAGCGTCAAGGGAGGCTGTAGATGGGTGTCCACAGGCTTAGTGAACACTCAGGGGGTTTTATTAATACAGGCAGACCTTGGCTTATTGCACGTTGCTTTACTGTGCTTCAAAGAGATTTTTACAAATTGAAGGTTTGTGGCAACCCTGCGTCGAGCAGGTCCGTCGACGCCATTTTTCCAATAGCATTTGCTCACTTAATGTCTCTGTATCGCGTTCTGGTAACTCTTGTGATATTTCAGACTTCTTCATTGTTGTTATATTATGGGGATCTGTGATCAGTGATCTTAGATGTGACTGTTGGAATTGCTTTGGGGCGCCACAAACCACACCCATGTAAGACAGCAAACAATCGATAAATCACGCGTGTTCCGACTGCGCCAGACCAGCCGTTCCCCCCTCCCTCCCTCTCCTCCGGCCTCCCTATTCCCTGAGACACAACAATATTGAAATTAGGCCAATTAATAACCCTGCGATAGCCTCTAAGTGTTCAAGTGAAATGAAGAGCCTCACGTCTCTCACTTTAAATCAAAAGCTAGAAACGATGAAGCTTCGTGAGGAAGGCGTGTGGAAAGCAGGGCCAGAGGCCTGCTGTGCCAGCTATCTGAGTTGTGAATGCAAAGGAACAGTTCTTGAAGGAAATTAAAAGCACTGCTCCGGTAAACACACTGATGGGAAGAGGAAACAGCCTTACTGCCGATATGGAGAAAGTCTGAGTGGTCTGGATAGAAGATCAAACCAGCCACATTCCCTGAAGCTACAGCCTAATCCGGAGCAAGGCCCCAACTCTCTCCAGTTCCGCGAAGGCTGAGAGAGGGGAGGGAGCTGCAGGAGGAAAGTCTGAAGCAGAGGTGGGTTCATGAGGCTGAAGGACAGAAGCCGCCTCCGTAGCACAGAAGTGCCAGGTGAAGCCGCAGGTGCTGAGGGGGAAGCTGCGGCTCAGGTCGTCCATGAAGGTGGCTGCACTGAGCCAGAGATGATCACTGTGGAGGAAACAGCCTGCTACCAGAAGGAGATGCCGTCTAGGACTTTCCGAGCTGGAGAGAGGAAGACAATGCCTGGCTTCAAAGCTTCCAAGGACAGGCTGACTCTCTTGTTAGGGGCTAATGCCTAATGTTAGAGTGACTTCCAGTGGAAGCCAGTGCTCATTTGCCATTTCGAAAACCCTAGGGCCCTTAAGGACGATGCTAAAGCTACCCCGCCTGTGCTCCAGAAACGGGACAACAAAGCCTGGACGACAGCGAATCTGCTGACAACACGGTTTACTGAATATTTTTAGTCCCACTGTTGAGACCTGAGGCTCAGGAAGAAAGGTTCTTTTCACAATATTGCTGCTCACCGACAATGCACCTGGTCACCCAAGAGCTCCGGTGGGGACGGACAACGAGATTAAGAGCGTTTTCATGCTGCTAATAACACAACTTCCATCCTGTAGCCCATGGATCAAGGAGTCATTTTGACCTGTAAGTCTTATTATTTAAGAAACACGTTTCTTAAGGCTCTAACTGCCACAGTGATTCCTCTGACGGATCTGGGCAAAGTAAATTGAAAACCTTGTGGAAAGGATTCACCATTCTAGATGCCATTAAGAACATTCGTGATTCTTGGGAAGAGGTCAAAATACCAACATGGACAGGAGTTGGGAAGAAGTCGATTCCAGCCCTCATGGACGTCTTTCAGGGGTTCAAGATTCAGAGGAGGAAGGAACTGCAGATGTGGTGGAAACAGCAAGAGAACTAGAATTAGAAGCGGAGCCTGAAGATGTGGCTGAATTGATGCAATCTCATGATAAAACCTGAACGGATGAGTTCTTACGGATGGACACAGAAGTGGTTTCTTGAGATGGCATCTACTCCTGGTGAAGCTGCTGTGAAAATTATTGAAATGACAGCAAAGGATTTAGAATATTCCATAAACTTAGTGCATAAAGCAGCGGCAGGCTTTGAGAGGACTGAGTCCAGTTTTGAAAGAAGTTCTGTAGTGGGTGAAATGCTATCACACGGTATTGCAGGCTACAGAGAAGTCAGTGAGAGGGAGTGTCCACGATGTGGCGAAATTCGCTGTTGTCTTATTTTAAGAAATTGTACCCCGGCCTTCAGCAACCACCGCCCTGAGCAGTCAGCAGCCGTCAACACTGAGGCAGGACCCTCCACCAGCAAAACAGTTATGACTCGCTGAAGGCTCAGATGATGGGTAGCAGTGTTTAGAAATAAAGTATTTTTTAATTGAGGTATGTACGTTTTTTAGACATATGTTATTGCACACTTAATAGACTACAGTGTAGTGTAAAGATAATTTTATGTGCACTGGGAAACCAAAAAGTTCCTGTGACTGTCTTCGCTGTGATATTCGCTTTACTGCCGTCGTCTGGAATCAAACCCACAGTATCTCGGAGGCCCACCTGTCAAGGAGAAGAGGATGGAGGATTCAGAAGGGTAGTGAGTGCTGTCTGCAGCAGCCGCTACAACAGACCCGCCTGCCCAGCAGCTTTTTTTGTGGAGACTGGGCACAGGGCAGCTGTGTGACATGGCACAGTTGGAAATGCACACGGCTGTCTTCAGCTCTCATCTCTCTGGTTCTGGAAGGGGAAGAGGACATCTGTATCCAGTTCCCTCTTGGGAGTCACCAAAGAAATGCCTCAAATGAGGTCAGAACAGGTGATCTCATGCACTCCTAGAGGGTTATAGTTTGCAACAAAGTATACAATTTGGAAAGAACTGTGAAAATTTTAAATGTACAAATTATTTGATCTAGCAGTTCAATTTCTAAGAATTTCTTCTACAGCTGTATTCACAGTAAGAGGCAAAGACCTGCGTAAAAACATATCCATTGCAGCATCATTTGTAATAGCCAAATGCTAGGAATAACCCACGTGTCCAACAATAGGGGACTGGTTTAATAAATTACGGTAGAGCCATAAGGGGGAATAGTATACAGCCATCAAAAAGAATAAATCATATGTATGTGTACTGATGTCCATCTTCAAGATTATATATATAATATTATAATACTATTGTAAATATAATTAAGGGGCTAGATAGAGGAGAGGGCAAATAGCCTATTTCCCTGGTGGGCTGGGCATGGGGGCAGAAGCCAGCATGTAGGAGGCCTGTGTGCCTAGGCATGGCCGTCACACAAGGAACTGGCGATGCTGGTGGGCTCCAGGTAGAGACACAGAGTCTGGAAAAGGAGGAAGAATTTCTTCCGCTGTCTGCTCCTCTTTGTACACATTGATTTCTGTGGCCATGTGGATAAATCACTTTTCATTTAAAAAGACAAATAAATGAATAGGTAAGTAACTGGGGTTTAAAGATTTACAGAGGTGAAACCTGCTGTTTCAAGCGTTCTCCTCCCTGCTGGGGTTGACTTAACCCATCACCCGCTGGTCCCACTAGAGCTCGTCCGTGGCCTGGCCAGCGGCCACATCGCCAGGACAGATGCTCGGCTCTGGAAAGCATCATGGCGTTTCTCCTGTTTACAGAACCTGAATTCAGCTGCCCAGCGGAAAGTTCCCAGATCCCTGGGCAAGTTGCTCTCCCAGCAGCAACTTTACTGCTACGCGGTTGTAATTGCAGGGTTTACCGGGTCTCCACAGTCAAATTAGATCTGTGCTGTCCAGAAAACAGATCTTTCAAAGAGTTTTCAGGACACAGAATACTCTCTACGTCGTGATTCCGCGTGTGTTACAAACAACAACACCAGCAACAAAAACAAACCGAAAAACATAAACCAAGAGATAAACATAAACGAGATAAAACGTGAAAAATGGTATATTTGGCACCGCACGTGCTAAGGTGCCCCTGCGGCTTATTTTTAAGCGGTAGGTTGCTGTTTTCTATTTTCTTCTTTTTGGTTATCTGTCGTTTTTAATTTTTCCAGCGTGAACAGATACCAATAAAAGGTGGTGTGCAGGGCTTCCCTGGTGACGCAGTGGTTGAGAGTCCGCCTGCCGATGCAGGGGACGCGGGTTCGTGACCCGGTCTGGGAAGATCCCACATGCCGCGGAGCAGCTGGGCCCGTGAGCCATGGCCGCTGAGCCTGCGCGTCCGGAGCCTGTGCTCCGCAACGGGAGAGGCCACAACAGTGAGAGGCCCGCGTACCGCAAAAAAAAAAAAAGGTGGTGTGCAAAACAAGGACATTTATTTTTTTAACAGCTTTATTGAGATATAATTCACAGACCCAAAATTCATGCGTTTAAAATGTACCGCTCCGTGGCTTCTAGTGTATTCAGTGATTTGTGCAACCGTCACCACAGTTGATATTAGAACATTTTCATCACCTCAGAAAGAAGCCCCACCCCCTCAGTAATCGCTACCCATGTCCCTGTAACCCTAGGCAGTCGCTAATCTAATCTGTGTCTGAGCCTTTGCCTGTTCTTGACGTTTCATATGATGCTATCATAATACTATCTATCCTTTTGTGAACGGCTTCACTTAGCAAAATGTCTTCAGGTTTCATCTGTGCTATGGCACGAATCAGAAGTTCATTCCTTTTTTATTACCGTACAATATTCTATTACGTTAGACATAACACTCATTTTTTTAAACCCCCGCATTTTAACTGTTACAGTGGAAATAGCCATTCACCATGATGTATTCGCCCAGTGCCTCTCAGCTTCCATAAAGATCACACAACTGTGTGTGCTTCCGCAGATTCTCTACTTGTAGGGGGGCCACAGCCTGTCGGGACCACCCTCCACCCCAGTTCCCTCGCTGTGAGCTTTGAGACGTGGTGGCAGCTCACATCTCCCTTTGGATGTGGCCTCTGGTCCAGGCAAGTCGAGGAACCAGATGGGAAAGGAATTCAACCGGGGGAGAAAATATCTTTAACAAAAATTAAACATTTGGGGGTCTCTCTCTCCATCAAACCCGCCCCTACGTTATAGCTGTCAGTCTTTGGGAGGGAAGGTGGGAAGGAAACAGGACGGGGGCCGCAGAACGTGGGGTCATAGAAACAGTCGTGGCCAACAAGGCGGGGCCGTCAGGCAAGAGCGCCTAATTAATATGTGATGAATGAATGAACGAATGAACGAATGACTGTCTTGCTAACTAGGAACAGCCAGAAGGCAGAGACTAGACCCTGGTCCTTTCTGTGACCCCAGTCCAATGCCCTGCACGTAGTAGGTGTTCAAGTGACTGTAGTCTGTGACTTGGCCATAGATCACAATCATTTCTCTTAAGAGAGTTTTGAACTTTTCCCCTCTTCGTTGGATTTTTTTTTTTCTAAAACCCTTTACTTTGTAAAGGATAATGTGGTAATGATACAAGCCAACACTGGACTATCTGTTTAATCTTCTTTCCCCTAAATATTAGCTCAGTGGGAAAAGGAGCCTAACCTCTCTGTATATTTTTCTCTGTGTATACTTTTGGCCAGAAGGCTGGAAAAACTAGGACTAAAGCAAGATGCTTAGAGATTCTGAGAAAAGATGGGGAGAAACCGCCTGCCAGAGGCAGGAAGAGGGGGTGTCAGGAGGGCAAGAACAGATGTGACACGTCTCTTCTAGAAAGGCTCCGTCCGAGGATTTGCCTGTTTTACGTGTGAGCCGTTCTCAGTGACAAGCCACTTGCACCTCCGTGACCCCGAGGGGAGGACAGGTTCCATCTGGGCGGTTGCTTAGACTGACCCTGGCCAGGCTGGGGGCGCCCTTCACAGAGCCCGAGAAATGCAAGCCGGAGCCTGTGTTCTGGATTCTGCTCCAGCGGACGCACCGGGCTAGCTTGTGCCGCTGGTTGCATAACCCGTCCATTTATTAAAGGTCACTGCGTTACGCCCTCACGCTGCGTGGGTTTTATGATATGTAAGTTATACTTCAATAAACTGTTGAAAAGGTAAAACGTGCTCATTGGAAAAGCCTACATGTATGTGAGTATGGATATTATATACACACGTGCATAGGTGTATGTTATATATCTACACGTGCACATGTACGAATCTCTATACGGATACAAATGTGTATATTACATGTACATATCTATATAGATACACACATATGTATATGCATACCTATGTACACATAGATCTATACACATAAGCATTTATTTTTATTATTATTTTTTAAATTTACTTTTGGCTGCGTTGGGTCTTCGTTGCTGTGCACGGGTTTTCTCTAGTTGTGGCGAGCGGGGGCTACTCTTCGTTGCGGTGTGCGGGCTTCTCGTTGCGGTGGCTTCTCTTATTGCAGAGCATGGCCTCTAGGCGCACAGGCTTCGGTAGTTGTGGCACATGGGTTCAGTAGTTGCGGCTCGTGGACTCTAGAGCGCAGGCTCAGTAGTTGTGGTGCATGGGCTTTGTTGCTCCGCGGCATGTGGGATCTTCCGGGACTGGGGCTCGAACCCGTGTCTCCTGCATTGGCAGGCAGATTCTTAACCACTGTGCCACCAGGGAAGTCCCACATATGCGTTTAAAGAAGAAAGGCCATCTCTAATGGGAAAAGCCCCAGAATGAGAGGTAGGAGATCCCACGTAGACCTGGCTCTGCTGCTGATTTGCGGAGTGACCCTGATGGGCAGTTCCTTTCTCCCTCTGGACCACATCGGTCAGTCTCTCCCTTTTCTCTCTAAAATCATTGCTCAGCAGCCGGAGTGACCCTTTGAAAATATCAGTCCTCCCGTCAAAACCCTCCAACGGTTTCCCACGCCTCGGAGTAGAAGCCACAGTTCTCACGATGATCTTTGCAAATCCCGCCAGGGCCCTAGAGGGCGCTGCACGGCGGAACTTTTCCTGCAGTGATGGAATGTTCTAGATCTGCAACAGAGCAGCCACTGGCCACATGTGGTTACTGAGCACTTGAAACGCAGCCAGTGTGGCTAAGGGGTCGATTTTTAGCTCGCTTTTACTTTAATTAACGTAAATGAAAATGTAAGGAGTCAAGTGAGCCCAGAGGCTCCAGAGCCGACCAGCACGCTCCCCACCACCTTCCCTCCCCGCTCACTCCTCTGACCTCCCCGCCGCTCCTCTCTCCTTGTCCTCCCTGCTCCAGCCACAGCGCTCCAGGCCCAGCCCTGCCCCAGGGCCTTTGCATCAGCTGTCCTCTGTGCGGTGTCCTTGTGGGTTATGTTTCCCACTCATTCTCTGTCTCCTCCTTCTGGAACGCTCCGTGGAAGCAGGGACCTCTGCCTGATTGGTGCATCCGTGCTTCCCAAGCTGGTGGAACAGTGCTTGGCACCTAGCAGGCGCTCAGCAAATATTTGTTGAATAAAAACTTGAATGATGACCCCCGCTCTGGTTTTGCTTGTGGAGCAGGACGGTCTGATCACTCGCTGTGCTACGTCCAGACTCCCCTGGCTCTTCTTCGCTCCCAGGGTCCGGATTCCCTCTCTCTGTCTCGTCCAAGCAGCTGAAAGGCTTTGGACTAAAATAACAGCCACCGTTCCCCGGGCGGCCTGGCTTTGCGAGACTCACTCGGAAGCTTTCATTGTGGACCGGCAGTCATAGGCTGGCGGGGTGTAGGGCCGGTGTGCTCAGCCTGGAGACGGCAAGCCCGCTTGGGTAGCTGGGTCCCTACAGCCCCCTGGCCCCCAGCCTGCCCCCTCTCCTGCACTTCCTGGACGCCGCTGCCCTTCCGCGTTGAGTGAGGAGCTGGGATGGGGAACACGTGTCGCTGAGGGCCTTCCAGCCCACCGTGCGCCCGCACCCGCCTTCCACGCGTCTCATGAGTGGGAAGCTGTGGGTCTGGATTCCCACAGAGACACACAGCAGAGGCCATCCAGACGATGGCCAGTGGTGTGTGTCTCCTGGTCTATAGGTCCGTCTGTCTTCTCCCGTGAAAACAATTCTCCCTTTGAAACTCTCCGTGAACCCGAATGCTCCCAAGATACAGATGCGTCCTGGATTCTGTCCCCTCTAGAAATTCTGTTTTGCTTTTCCTCTGCTCTGGAGCGCTTTGCCCACGTAACAAGACCCAGATCTCCCGAAATCGGGGGAAGGCTGTTTGTTTCCAGGCTGATAGATTCCCTGATCCCGAGCTCACTGCAGCTCTGACGACAGTTTATAAACGCAAGGCCGCTCTGCTCACTAGAGCAGCGCTTTAGTCTTGGGGCCAAACTAAATCTTTAAATGGTAGAGAGGCATTTAGAATTCTCTTCTGCCCAGCTGACAGTGGGTTTACAGTTTATAATCTGGCCTTTGTAAAAGCATTTGTCAGCCTGGATATTTCATTCTAAGCCCGACCACCCATGCAGAGGGACAGGCAGGAAGTGGCCCTTCATTTGTACCAACAGTCAACTTGGAAGTTGGCTGCAGAATCACAGAATCCAGTCGCAAAGGGGGACTTTTTTGGCATTATCTACTTCGCATCTCAGCGGCTGAAGCGGCCCTTGTTTATACGAAGCGATTCCTGAATGCTAAATTTGGAAATTCTATTTCTCTAATCCTCCAGGCCCCAGGCAGGACGGGGCCTCCTCTGAGATGCTTCTCCACTTCCCCAGCGTTCCTTGGGCTCCAGCCGACCCTCTCAGCGTGACAGGGAAGGCCTTGGGCGCGGAGGACCGGGCAGCCGGGGGCCACGCCAGCACCAACCTAAGCACTTCTCCCATCAGCCAGGGAGGCGCTCCGAGGCTGGCCGGCGGCTTTATTTTGAAGTGTCTGTGTACACATGTATATAATACGGCTCCCTCTGGGCTGGCCCAGCCTGATCTTTGGCAGAATCTCAGGGCTCCGGTCCACGGGAGTGGACCGGGGACCAGGGGGAGGTCTGTGCAAAGACAGCCTGAACTGATAAAGATTCTCGGTAGCCCAGGCTGCCATGATAGCGGGGAAGGAATGTAATATAATAAGGAACACTCACGTTTTATCTCTGTTGCTTGAAGACATTTTCAAGGGAGGAAATAACACCATTTCGGGCAGCAGATAAAGGAGATGGCGTCCACGATGGTTCATTTCCAGAGTACACTTTTCTCCCCCCACCTCCTCCGCACCCATGCCCCATCCCCCATCCTCTACCTGAGGGGAAGCGTTGGAATTTTGCTTTGAGCCTTCTTGCTGCCGCTGCAACATCTTATCACATACCAGCCACCTCCCAGAGGCTCCAGCCTCTCTTTAAGCTGTCACCCCTCCCTACTGCTGCCAGACCTTCTCCCACATCGTAGCTCACACCTCCTGCGGTCTGAACGCTACACCTCAGCACCTTCAGAGAATCAAGGACAGGCTGGTGGACAGGGACACAGATGCACAAGACCAAGGCAGAGCTCCAGGAAGCTTTCTCACCTTCACGTGACTCCTTGCCCTGGAGCTGGGGCTACTCTTCTGCCCAAAACTGGGCACATCCCAGGCCCCGGGACCTACCCAGGGACAGAAGGAAGAAATCACTCCTGTGTTTGGAGTGTGGGCTTTATGCCAGCAACTTACTTACGTCGGGTCCCTTTATCCCATCTCAGGGTGGGTGTCTCCCAGGCAGAGCCTGAGACGAGGATTCTCACACAAATGGATGAGCTGAGGGCAACCTCAGGAATACCAGCAGGGGAGGGAGGGACGGAGGGAGACAAGGAAGGGAATGCACCAGCGCAGTGCGCCTTGTCAAGCCAGTAACTCAGTGTCAGGCCACCGGAGCATAGCCCCTCTGGCGGGCTCCCTGGAAGAGTGTGGACATGCACAGCAGAGTTATCCACCCCGAGGGGACAGCAAGCTGGGGTGTCCCCCACTAACTCACTCCCATCCATCGTTAGACGAGAGCTACTCCCACGTGGCATTATTCCCTAAGGCTGCTGGCCTCCAGTGAGCATGGGCACAGCCTGTTCTTATAGCCAGACGAAGCCCTCAGGCAAAGCAGCACAGGCGCAGGCAGTTAAAAGCCAGACGGACGTTTGCCAGGACAGCCAGAGTGAGGGATACGAATGGGCACGGAGAGCCTAAGCTCCTCGCCTGGAAAGGAACGGAGATGCGGAGCCCGGCTTGTTCAGCACAGAGCCCTCTCCCCAAACCAGGCTTGGTTTCTCTTCATGCCTTATCAATTCAAATGACTGTCCGTGAAAGCTTCCTGCTTTCTCACCGGGAATATATAGTTTATTTGGATAGAGTTATCATATGCTGCCTTGCAGATACCCCAAAGGTTAATGTTACCCTTTAAGTGGCCATAATCGAAGTCTGTTGGGACTACTCAGCTATTAACCAGATTCAACAGAAGTTTATGGCAAAACATATTTTCTCCTCTAATAAATAAAATTAAGACTCTAACATATAGGAGAGCTGTGGAGACTAGTGTTTACTGAATGACTACGTAGATACTGGTTTGGGCCGAGCACTTACTCAGGTACCCGTGTGTGGGATAGCTCCTGGTCTCCTAGAACACTGGCGACCTAATGCACCTGCTTCTCTAAGAATAGACGGCCAGAACTAGAATAGAGGTGAAATCTCCTAGCGTCACTAGGAACGATCTTACAAACCTGGGGGCAAAGGTACTTGCAGAGGGGTGGATATAAAAGTGGTGCAGACTCGTGTATCCAGTGGAATAGGATGGTGTTACACTACTATTTGTTTTTACAGATATTTACAGATTTTTTCCCACTTTAAGAGGCATAACATTCCTCTTAATCTGAGGGTCAGTTTAGCTCACCCATCTTGCTGCATGTCACGCAGAGCTGGCATGTCATCTAGAGATAGCTATAGAGTGGTTTCTCAGATTTTTCACGTAACGACAGTTATTCCTATGAAGTCTTATGTAGCCCTTCAAGATGTGAAACAGAGAAACATGAAGCTGTTTGGCTAGAAATCGGGTAAGGGGTTCTAGTTGAAACCTCTGTTTCCCACCCGACCACCCGTGGTGCTTCCTCATGTACCTCCACGCACCCCAAGGACTGATAAAAAACAGCATGAAAAACACTAATTAAGGCCAGTCCTACAACTGGAGTATGAGAAAAGTAAAGATAAGCAATGTTAAGTCATTTGGGTAATATGACAGAGGAAGTCTAAAGGCAGACCGAAATGAGAATTCAGCTCTCTTAACTCTGGACTGCCCTCTAGAGCCGTAGATAAACCAGGATCCTCAGTAGAGATTACAGAAGGGTCCTGCCTTAGCAGTCAGGCTAAAGGGACCCTAGAGTAAAGGCTAACAAAGATTAAAAACAAGCCTCTAAAGGATCAGGCTGGTTTTCAAGTAACTTAACCTCCTGCCAAAACAAATTTCAACCCTCTTTAGAGGAAGACAACCAAATCCAACAACTCAATAAATAACGAGTGTTTGTAATGTTTGGCATCCCATCAAAAATGACTGGACACATGACAAGCCGTAAAATGTGACCTATAACCAGGATAAAAATCAGTCAAAATAAACAGAGGCAGACGTGACAGTAATGTTAGAATTAGCATGGAAGAACTTGTAACAGCTTTCATAGATACACTCAAGGATTTAAAGAAAAACATCAACATAATGGAAAGAGAATTGGAAGATAGGAAAAGGAACCAAATGGGATGTTATGAGCTGAAAATACTGCATCTAAAGTGAAATTTTCACTGGGTGAACTTTACAGAAGATTAATCATTGCATGAGAAGAGATGAGTGACCTTGTAGGCATACCCATGTAAGCCATAGAAACCAAAACACGCTTGCGTGGGACAACATCGAACAGTCTAACATGCGTGTAATTGGAGTGCCAGAAGGAGGAGGTAAAGAAAGAGAAAGCAGTGGAAGACTGATGAAGAGGTAATGGCCAAAATGTTTCCAAATCTGATTAAAACTATAACCTGTTGATCCAAGATCACTGCAACTCAAGCAGGATAAACACAAAGAAAAGTGCACCGAGGCTCATCACGATGAAACCGCTGGCGTACAGTGATAAAGAGTAAAGGTTAAAGGGCCAGAGTGAAAAAAACACATCGAATTCGAGGAACAAACATAAGAGTCCTCGTGGGACTTCCCCAGTGGTCCAGCGGTAAAGAATCCGCCTTCCAATGCAGGGGACGTGGGTTCGATCCCTGATGGGTGAACTAAGATCCCACATGCCGCGGGGCAACTAAGCCCACGCGCACCACAACTACTGAGCTCGCGTGCCTCAACGATAGAGCCCAGGTGCCGGAAACCGTGGAGCCCGTGCACCCTGGAGCCTGCGCGCCACAACTAGAGAGAGAAAACCTGCACACCATGACTAGAGAGAAGCCCACGCTGCAACGAAGAGCCCACACACCACGATGAAAAAGATCCCGCATGCCTCAACAAAGATTCCGCGTGCCGCAACTAGGACCCGACACAGCCGAGAAAGAAAAAAAAAAATCCTCGTAGGTGTCTCATCAGGAAAGGCGGCCATCGTGACTGAGGCAGCTGATGAATAAGGAGCCAGCTGAGTTAGGAAACTTCCATTAAGCTTCCGGCTGGAAAGGCATTCATGCCACCCTGGGATGATCTATGCTGGCCCAGTGTGTGCCCGACATGCCACCTCTCTACTCACCAGATTCAGCCCCTGTGGCAGACAGGGTCGTAGCTCAACAAATGTTCACTCCTTCCCCAACACAGACCTACATGGAAAGAACGTATGAAGCTTAAGCTTCAGCGCTGGGGCTTGCTTGGGCTGAGATATTAGCGGATATCACACTAGCAAAGTCTCGGCGTGAGTTTGCACACTTGGGTTTCCCCCCTCGTACTCCCATCTTTGACCATGAGACGAACGTACCCTGGGCCGGCTCTGAGCCTAGCACAGCAGAGCTTGCCCTAGCTCAGACAGACCTCAGGCAAACCTCTTGCATGCCATTGTATGGCCTCCTTTTCTTTATAACTCGTTCTGAAATATGTCTGAGTACTCACTCTGTTGTCCAGGTATGTAACCTCAAGCAAACCACTTCACCACTCTAAGTCTCAGTTTTCCTCTTCTGTAAAATTTTTCCACTCAAAGTACATTCGGCAAAGTTCTCTTTCACATGAAGAAACTTTGTTCAAGTCGACTAATACAAATAAGAAAATCAAATAAAGGCGTATGTAATTAAGAGTGAAATGGGTACAGAGATGTGAAATATTATCCCATTGGGGGGTACTTCCTTTGCACAGGCAAAGAAATCACAAGGAAGGGTACAGTGTCTACGGGATCTTGTCCAATAATGAAATGAGCCCCGGGACCCTTCAAGGCTACCTCCCAGGGATCTGTGTTGGGGATTCTCTCAGACATTTACGTCTACAACTTCCACTCCACTTAGCGGTGTTTGCAGAGAGGCGCTCTTGGCGGGAAGACCTTTCTACGACCATGCATCTTCATCGCCTCTTTCTGGATCAGCATACCCGCGCTCCCCTGACATGTTCACCATTCTCCACACTCAGGACGATCTGCTACTCCATGACTTTGTATCTTCTTTGTTGTCATTAGTTTGTTTTTCAAGTTTTGACTGCCAGCTCTTCCCTGTCCTTTCCTCTCGGAGTTCTCCTGATTCTCATTTCTCTGCCCAATGTTTGATCCACTGCCCCCATATCACAGCTGTCTCAGTGTGGGTCCCCCTGAAGGCAGACCCTGAGACCTGAGGGCCCCTGGTTTCTCTGGGAGGTGACCCCTGGCAGCACAAGCAAGCAGGCAGGGAAGTGAGTCAGGGCAGGGCGACATCAGCGGGAGGGCTACCGTTGGACGTAAGGGGTTCAGCGCCTCGGGGTCTTCTCTGATGAACCACGTAGAAAGCACTTCAAAGTCGTCCCACTGACGGGTGGGGGCTCTGAATATTTAGCCACCAAATCCCACCCTTCCCTGATTGAGGATTGCCCCGGAGTTATTAATCTCGGCATCCCGTGACCTGATAAAGTTCCCACAGTGCTGGAGAAAGCTGTCAGGTAGAGGAGAGGGGAGATGCAGAGGCTCGGGGTGCACGGGAACCGGCCAGCACAGCTGGAGGTGGACGTCACGGTGAGCTGCGGACGGTGCCTCAGCAACACCTGCCGCCAGGTGATAATCCCCACCAGGTATGGACACCGCTGGAGACTGAGCCACGCTCTTTATGGGCATCATGTTACCGGCCTCCTCGCTAATTCTATACGACAGGTTTTACCGTTGCTCCCATTTCACAGATGAAGAAAATAAGGCTTAGAGATGTCGTGTATCTTGCCCAGAGTCACCGAGCTCGTGACTGACACAGCCAGGATTTGGACCCCGACCTGGTGAGCACCGGGCTACTCCTCCTTCCATGTGGCCATGACTCCAGAGGCTCCGGGAGACCTCTGACCTCCTGCACACCTCAGTCCCACGGTCCACGCTCGGCCCTCTTGGCTCATGAAGGGATGGACGCTCACCACCCTCATCTCGGAGCCCTGGGGAATTCCACAAGGCTGCCCTCAGCGGACCCTGCAGTGAAGGATGGACCCCGGACTGCCACTGCTCACCATGGCCTTGCAGATGCACGCAGTTAGAGGGCAGAGGAGGGCGGCATCGGAAAACACAGTTCTGCAAAGGATGCCACAAGGGCTGTGCTGAGAATACCAGCCTCATGTGACCAGCGCCTGGGGAGCGGGGAATCAACCACCGCGCCTCCTGGGACAAGGCTAACTCTTCCTCTGACCGCATTTAAGAAGAGGCTTGCAGGAGGAACAAAGAGCTAGCGGGCCGGGCGACCAGCACGATGCTGGCCTGGCTGGTTAGGGTAATTCCAGGACAGACAGTGATTAAACTGCTTATGGTTTTGGCTCTGAACCCATAGAGCTCAAGGCAACAGAAGGATGATCTAAGAGCCAGGCCCATGCAGAACCTTCAGAAAGGGCTCCAGATGCTGTGGCGAGTCCTGCCCATCCCCCACGCCTTCTGTCCTCGCTGCCCCGGGAGCAGCAGCCTCGTGGCTGAGTGACGCCGTGGGCGACAGGAGGACGCAGGAGGCCGCAGGACCTGGTTCACAGCCCTGTCCTGTCATGAAGTAATTGATTTCCCGGGGCTTCCATGACAGAGTACCCCGAACGGCACGGCTTGAGAGCACAGAAAGCTATTCTGTCACAGTTCCGGAGTCCACAAGTCTAAAATCAAGGTGTGGGCAGAGCCAGGCTCCCCCGAAGGCTCTCGGGGAGGATCCCTCCTGCCTCTTCGCAGCTTCCACCGTTGCCAGCCATCCTTGGTGTCCCTGGCCTGAGCTGCCTCGCTCTACCCTCTGTCTCCGTCCTCACGTGCCATCTTGCCTCTGTGTCCAAATTTCCCTCCTCTTCTAAGGACACCGGTCATTGGATTAGGGCCACCCTAGCCCAGTAGGGCCTCATCGTAACTGCATCTGCTAACACATGTTTCAAAGGTACCAGGGTTAGGACTCGAACATATCTTTTGGGGACATGGCTCAGCCCACAAGAGCCGCTTAGCGTAGGTCTCCTACCTTCCCTGGCAAAGGCGACTCAGAGTGCGTTCAGAGGACCATTGCTGGTCTGCGCAGAAACTTTCACAGCAATCTGACGTGACTGTGACATCCAGTGTTCCCAGACTATCTTTGGTGAAGCACTAGATGTTTTTTATGTCCAGTTTTTCATGACTGGAACCGTAGCCCTACTGGGCCGGCATTTGCTGTTCAAGGAGATGTGTCCACTGAATGGGTTGGCGTGGAACTCTGTGTGTCTCACACACACACACACACACACACACACGCGGTGTGTCCCCCATGAGACTGACCCTGGTGATCTTTACACTGAGCCCCCTCCCCTGGATAGGCGGGCCTTTGCCTCCTTAACTGGCAGTAACCCTTCAGAGCTCTGCGTCCTGGCCACCTTCCATCCTGTGGGAAATAATTCAATCTCGTCAGGGATCTTCACAGTCAAGAAACTTCAGTTTCAGAAACAGCTTAGAAAAATCTACAAATGGGGCTGTGACTGGGTCTTACGATGGATTTTCTGGCCCAAATTTGACATCAAGAAGCACCCCACTGGTAAATAGAAATGAAACGGCTGTCCGAGGAGAATGAGGCTTCCCGAGACATCATGCCATTGCTAATTATGCAACAACTCAAGCCTGCAAAAAAAAGTGCAGATAATAATTTAACACATGTTCACGTGACGGTCGGGGAAGAACCCCAACCCCCTGGAAGGTGGTGAGGGCAACAGGCCTCCAGTGAAGATGACCCAGCGGGCGGGAGGCCGGCTGGCCACCGCCGCAGGTGTGGAAATAGCTGAGATTCGATGGGCCAGCGCAAGACGGTGCATCGCTCACGGCACAGCAAACAGGAATGTCAGCGTGGTCACGGGGCTCCCCTGAGCCCAAGTCCCTCGGCTGATGTGAGAAGCCCAGATGGTGGCCACGCGTGCAGTGTGTTGTACCCCAGCTGAGGTTCCCAGAACCGCGGGCTCGGCACCCTTTACAACAAGCAGTAAACAGGTGCGGTCACCTTGACCTTCCTGACTGTCTACGTGACCAGCCGCAGAAACGGCTCGGCGTTGGAGGACGGCTGGGCCCAACACTCCCCGGGGGCGTGCGGTGAGACTGGGGGCCCGTGGTGGACAGGTCCTGCCAACAGAGCCCACCCTCAGCTTAAGAAATAAAATTGACAGACACAACGGCAGCTCCCCGGGTGGGCTTCTCTCTTGAGTCGTCCTGACTAGGCTCACGCATGGCTTCCTACGTCTACTGCACAGACTTGTTTCTAATAATAATGTATAGCTGAGTTTGACCTGTTTCTCAACTTCATAGAAATAGCATCGTCCTGGTGTCTCCTTCTTGTCTTACTCTTTTCAATGTCACCTTAAGGAAATTCACCCACGTTGATGTGTGTAGCTAAAATTCATTCATGTTTCACTGCTGTGCAATATTCTGTGACGTGAGCAGACGACAGTTTGTTTTTCTGTTGCGGGGCATTGAGGTTGTGGCCGTTTCCTAGGACCAGTTGTCCTGCTATCACCGTCCTTGAAGACCAGCTTCCTTGCACACACTTAGGGAATGTTCACCAGCAAGTGGTCCTCAAAGTGAGGTCCTCAAACCGGCAGCACCACCACCTGGGAACTTGTCAGAAATGCAGATTCCTGGGTCCCGCCCCAGACCCGCCGAATCACTGCTGGTGTGGATGGCAGTGAGTGGAGGCTGAGTGAGTCGATGACCCACCAGAGATCCACCTCGGCCCCAAAGGATCTCCAGAGCTAACAGGGGGAAAAGACATCAACAAAAAAGTCACAAAGACGAACAGCCCAATTAAAAATGGGCAAATGATCTGAGTCGACGTTTCTCCAGAGAAGATATATGAATGCCAGAAAGCACGTGAAAAGATGCTCAACATCGTTAGTCGTTAGGGAAATGCAAATCAAAACCACGATGAAGTAACACTTGACACCCACTAGAATGGCTCGAATCAAAAAGGTAACGTGTTGGAGAAGAGGGAGGGATCTTGGACCCCTCATACACTTCTGGTGGGAATGCAAAATGGTGCATTTGGAAAACAGTCTGGCAGCTCCTCAAAACGTTAAACGTTGAGTGACCGTATGCCCTGGCAATTCCACTCTTACGTATGTATGCCCAAGAGAAAAAAAAATATGTTCACAAAAAAAATTGTCAACAGATGTTCACGGCAGCATTATTTAGAACAGCCAAAAGTGGAAACAACCCAAATGTCCACCGGCTGATGAAATGGATAAAACAAATGTGAGACGTCCACACAATGGAATATTACTCGGTCATAAAAAGGAGTGAAGTTCTGATTCATGGTGCAAGGTAGATGAACCTTGGAATCATTATGTTGAGTGAAAGAATCCCAACACAAAAGACCACATATTGTATGATTCCATTTACATGGAATATCCAGACAGAATAGTAAACCCATGGATACAGAAAGTAGATCATTGCTTACCCAGGAGGGGGAGAAGGGAGCAACGGGGCATGACTGCTAATGAGTATGGAGTTTCTTTTTGAGGTGATGAAAATATCCTAAAACTAATAGGAGTGATGGTTGCAGAACTCTGTGAATACACTAAAAACCCTTGAATTATACACTTTAAATAAATGAATTATATGGTATGTGAATTATACCTTAATAAAGATGTCCACACACAGCAATCACATCAGAAACGTTTGTGAACCGCTCTCTATTTTGGGGGCAGACCAGGGAACAGGAGAATTTTGAGACAAGTACAGGACACAGTCCCTGAGTTGGACACACTTGGATCCTAATACTCTCCACCATGTATGAGTCACATCAACCCAGATGAGTGCCTTTGCTCCTCTACTCTTCACTTTGCCTCCTTTGCAAAACAGCTGCTGACAGGACCTAGCTCCAATGGCCGCTGTGAGAGTTAAATGTGACCATGAGTACGCACTGGCCACAGGGCCTTGGCACGTGCTGGGGCTGCCTCAGTGTCACCGTGTAACTTCTGCTGTTGCCAGCCACAGGCCGAGGACCGCTCAGGACCCAGAGAGAGCCGTACCCCAGGGGTTATAGCCTGGAAAATCCCAAGTTGGAACGGAGTGGGTGGCAAACCCTGGCCATAAGGCACTTGGGATCAGTTGAAAGAAGGCCCGGACCCTATTAACATGTTTGTTCCTGACACAGAGATTGACCTCACACCCCAAATCAGAGAGGGTGAGAGACATCCTTCTAAGCCTAGGGACAGCCATGGAGAAAAATGACAAAAGACGGGCCGTTTCCCTCCAACTTCAGAAAGCCACATCTGAGCGGGGCCGGGTGCTACCAGGGTCTCCTATTCAACCCCTACCTCTGCTCGGAGGAAAAAAATCCCTGGACGGGATCCATCTTTAACTCACTTGCTGTGTCTGAGGCCCAGACGCGCACTGTTTAGACAGCCTGTTTCGGTGGGTGGCCAGGCCGGGAGACCCGCATGCAGAGTTTACAGAAGGTCCTGGCACAAATGAACTGTTGACGACCAATTGGAAGGGCTCAGTGAAATCACAACATGTAAAATATGAAAAGGGGGGTGGGGGGCAGGGAGAAAAAAGGAAAGAAAGGCCCATTTGGAAGGGATTCAAACAACCCGAATAAGGCAAAGCCATCAGACACATGTGCCCTCGGCGAGAACCGGCCCCCCTTCCCTCCCCGCCCGCACACACCACCTTTTAAAAAAAAATTCATAGATTTAAATAGTTTTTCTGCATCAGATACAAGAAACAGACCGACATTTTCTCATCCCCTGTTATGTGGCAGGCTAATATTTGGCCATTTACGCTCCATTGGAGACCATTTCTGGGAGAACGCAGCCCTCTCCAGGTTGGTGGCCGGCCACCCATACCCACCTTGACTGCCGGCGCTGGGCCGAGGTCTGAGCAGCGGGGCCGCCCCTCCGGCTGCTTTGGGGCACCGAGAGCTGGAGGGGGGCTCGGCTTCCGGCCCGTCCAGTGGGTCCACACCCAGCAGCCCTGACATTGGCGGAAGATGTGGGAAGGTCCTCTTTGTGGACGTGAGCGCCCAGCAGCCGTCAGGACGGAGGGTCCGTCCGGGTGTCAGTTCTAGAACTTTCGCACAGTAGCTTCAGGCCCCTCTTGGCTTAAGAGCTGGAGCGTTGCAGGGGACCTGGAGACCTCCGTGCACCCTCCCCTGTGCCCTTCCGTCCCCGAAGTCCCGCGAATGCCATCCCCTGGAGTTCTGTGGGTTTGCTCTTTACCCTTAGTCGCACACGGGTCCCAAAACGACCTATAGCTTTGTTTTGCACTTTTTAAAAGGTTTTAGAAGCATCATTATTGACATTTCCTTCTGAAACCTTTCAGTGTTGCTCTACCTCCGTTTTCAAAGTCTGTGGATACAAAGTATCCCTCGGATGAACTGTTCTGTCTTCGCTGCCGGGAACAGGGCACAAGCAGCTGGCTCTGCTGTTACAAAGGCGGCGGCAGCCTTGACCGTCAGTGCAGCTGGGACTGTTCTCCCGCCCACACCCCTGCATACAGATGGGCGTCTGCAAGAATTTCCCCAGAAAATGGGATCCGTGCATCGGGGGCTACCTATCTTCAATTTTACCGCTGATTTTGCCAAACGCCGTCCAATGCGTGTGCTCTGAGCTGCGTTCTGACCACAACAGACGCTCTCCCCTGCTCTGCTCTGTGCTCTGATGACGTCTGGGGTTGACACACCTCTGAGTTTTGTCAACACAACCAGACTGAAAAGTTATCTCGCTGTTTACGTTATCATGTTCCCAGCTGCTGGTGAGAATACGTACCTTTACGGTGATACACGAATGTTTCGTTTCATCTTCTGTGAATCACCTGCTCACATCCTTACGTACTTTTCTCTTAGGTTGTCTGTTACTATTTATAGATTTGTTTTAAAATAGTTTACAAATTGGATAATTACAATACTGACAAACCCTGGTGCCTACCATGCATGAAGTGCTGTTCTAAGCAGACTAGAGATGTCATCTTTTATAACCCGTAACAATTGATAGATGAGGAAGCGGGGCGTGGTGGGGGGAAGACTGGTGACAGGGAGACTTACATGCAGTCGCTGGAGGGAGCGAGGCCGGAGCGGCCCTTGCACTGGGAAATATCTGCTTCCAGGCTGTGGCTTTCCCCCTATTTCATTCGTGGTGTATTTGTCGAGGACGAGCGAATCCGTGTTTTCATTTTTATATGAGCAGATTTACCAAACTCCTTTAAGGTCTGTGATATTTGTGTGTTGTTTATGAAAGGTGTCCTGTCTCCAAGGCCACAGAGATATTCTCCAATAGTTTCTGCTTAGCGTTTGAACACTCACCTTCCACGCTTAGTTGTCTTCATAGACAGCTAATCTTACTTATTTTCTATTTATTTATTTATATTTAATTTAAAATTTCTATTTATTTTATTCTATATTTATTACTATTCTACTTTTAATTTTATTTATTTATTTCATATTTTCTTGTTTTCTTTATTTGATATTGTTTTATTTATTTTATATTTTATTTTATTTAGTTTTTTGTTTTGTTTTTTGTGTGTGTGGTACGCGGGCCTCTCCCTGCTGTGGCCTCTCCCGTTGCGGAGCACAGGCTCCGGACGCGCAGGCTCAGTGGCCATGGCTCACGGGCCCAGCCGCTCCGCGGCACGTGGAATCTTCCCGGACCGGGGCATGAACCCATGTCCCCTGCATCGGCAGGCAGACTCTCAACAACTGCGCCACCAGGGAAGCACTATTTTATTTAGTTTTATTTAATTTTTAAATTTTATTTTATTTCATTTCATTTTCTTATTTCTTAGATAAACACCTACCCTGACTTTGCGGACCCATTGATCAACTATGGCTTGATAAGCCAGCTGCCTGATAGACTAAGGTTCTACCTAAGGGCTCGGAGGTGGTGTGGGAACCGCCATACAGTCGTTAGAGGGTGTTCTGGTCATAAAAACATTGAGAACCCTTGATCTGCAGCCAAAGTTTATTGCCTTTGGGACTATCTGGAGGAGAGAAGGTTACAGTCGCGCAAAATTCTTTTAGGCGTCTTTTGGCCCTATTTACAGGCGAATCCTGCACCCACTTGGTGACTGCCGGGCTCTGCAGGACCCCCAGGCTGCAGGCCCACGAGGTCTCCAGCTTAGGACTCGGGCTCTGCAGGCAGGCAGCCCGTGTCGAGAGCTGCTGCGTTACTCCCACTTACCCCCATCCCCACCTCTGCCGACACCCTGGGGCTCGGGGCGTGACAAGCCTCTGCCCAGGTCCCCGAGCTGGAATTCAGAGGTAAAGTGGATTCCAAAGCAAGTGCTCCCTCCCTGCCCCCGAACTTCTCAGAGTGACATGCCCGCTCCCGGCGACGTGCCAGATGATTCAAGTGGCACAGACAGAGCGCCTGATCGTTTCCATAGTTCTTTGTTTATCTTAGCGTGAATTGGGGAAAGTATAACCTGCACATTAGCTCCTCAGCTCGCGGGCCGGATGTGGTCGGTTCCATGCGCGTGCCTGGAGCCGCCCTCCTGGGTCAAAGCCCAGCGCTGTCCCGGCGGCTGTGTGGCCTCGGGCTATGTGCCCTCTCCTTGCCTCCGGGTCCCTGTGTAAAACGGGACCAGTCCTGGCTCTATCTCAGCTGGTTGCTGCAAAGTTTAAATGCCAATATATAAAGAATGTCGGGAACAGCGCCTGGTACCAAGGGGGCATGCAGCGAGTGTGAAATATCGGTTAAGATGTTTATAAAGTGACTCTACTTAAAGGAAGATATTACTGTTTAAAACACTTTAAAGATGACTATTTTAAATATTTTCTATTTAAAGAAAAATGGTACCAACATTTTGTGGATGCGGAAACGACATCCCCTACATCCTCCGTCACACTCAGTGTTTTCAGAGCGGGATTCTCTGCCTGGCTGTGTTTGAATCGCGGGGGGAGCTTTCAAGATGCCCAGCGCCTGGGCCCCTCCTCAGACCACTTGAAGCAGCATCCCCGGGGTGCAGCCTGGGTTCCAGGAAGCTGCAGATGCCCCCTCGACTGCAACACACAGCACGTTCGAGAACCGCTCTTTCTGAACATCTGCTCTGCCCCGGGTCAGGAGGACCTGGGGACCCAGGTAGTCAGGCACAGTGGGTCTCCTAGTGCAGGTGCGGAGGAAGGACTCTGGGTGTGGCGGGAAGAGTGCGGACATCTCGTCGGGAGGTGAACATCACTGCAGCATAAGACAGCGGGCTGTCCAGAGCAGCGGGGGCAGAGGGCTGGCACCTCGGGCAGCGGTGGGGGGCTCTGGGAGCCCAGAGGCCATGGGGGGCACAGCGCCCGCCTGAGGAATGACCATGAGCCATATTTTTAAATTAAGGTAAAGTTCATATAACCTAAAATTAACCATTTTAAAGTGAAAGAGTCTGTGGCCTTTAGTGCGTTCGTAATGCTGTGTGACCGTCCCCTCTATCTCGTTCCAGAGCCTTTTCATCACCCCAAAAGGACACCTGTACCCATTAGCAACCCGTCCCCTTTCCTGCCTCCCCCCCAGCCCCGGTCAACCATGAATCTAGTCTCCATGGGTTTATCTACTCTGGATATTCCATATAAGTGAAATCATGTGATACCTAGCCTTCCGCATCCGGCTTCGTTCACTCGGCATAACGTTTTCAAGGTTCCCACGTCGCAGCGTGTGTCACTGCTTCATTCCTTTTCATAGCTGAGTCATATTCCGCTATGTGGATGGACCACATTTTATTTAGCCATTCATCAGCTGATAGACATTTTAGTGGATTCCACCTTCCGGCTGTTGTGAACGGTGCTTCTGTGAACATTTGTGTACAGGCTTTGCGTGGACCTGTGTTTGCATTTCTCTTGGGCAGATACTAGGAGTGGAATTGTCAGGTCATGTGGTCACTGTACATTTAATTTTTGAGCCCTGCACACCTCTCCCCAGCTGTCTGGAAGAACAGTGGGTGGACAGTCATGTCCTTGCTTCCTTCTGGTGGGGGTTTCTGGACAGGAAAATGGGACCTGGAGGGGGCAGCATCAGAAACTTTTCTCCCAGGAGCGTCTTTGGGGAGGAGGGCTGAGCCTCGAGCCTCCAACCTGCTGTGACTAAGAGAACTGGGGAAGCTTCCCATCCCGCTAGCCGTGCCCCGCCCCCACGGGTTCATTCAGTGGACCTCGGTGAGGCTGCTCCTTTGTACAGATGCAGCACCAGGTACAGTATGGGACACACACCCTGAGAAGCAGATCCTACCAGTATATGCAGGGTGTGCGGAACATGAGGGAGTGGGCAGGCACAGCTAGGGTGGCCCCAGGAAGGCTGGAGTACTGGTGGTTGGAGGAGCATCCAGGAGGACTTCCTGGAGGAAGGGGCTTTCCTCTGCCCTCTCCCCTCCCCACCCCCAGCACTAGCCTGGCATCTTGTCTTCCAAACCCCCCTCCCACTCATTTAGTTACACACACACGCCAAGGCCTTCCTGTCTGTTTTGCACGGAGGGGGTTGGATCACGTACGAGTCTCAGCATCTTGCCTCTCTCACCCAAGAGTGCGTGGAAACCCCTCCAGCCAGATACACACCTCACTCGCTCTTTTACAGCAGTAATCACAGCTAACGTTTATTTCTGAGAATATACGACATACCAGGCACTTTTCTCGACGTTTCCTCGCACCATCTCATTTAACCCGCAAGCCGCCCTATGAGGCGGAGAGTGTTAGTATTCCCACTTAAGGCCAGAGAGCTTGTGACGTGCCTACAGTCACAGGGCCCGCGAGGGGCGGGGCAGGGAGGGACGCAGCCAGCCTGGGGAGCCCCTCACCTCACCCTTGGCCCTCACTCTGACTTCCTGCTGAGCCCCCATCCACGGAACGAGGGGAGCCGTTGACGCGCTGGGAAGAGGTGAGCTCCCGGGGGCCCAGAGCAGACAGGAGAGGGTGGCGAGCAGAGCTGGAGGGAGACAGGAGATGCGGCGCTGGGGATGGAGTTGGAGAGACATGGGGCTGGAAGACCACCTGGAAACCTGGCATCGGTTATGCTCAGACAGGGCCTGCAACGTGGCGTGGTCGTGAGGATGGAGAAGAGGGGAAGGGGATGGGCAGCACGCAGACATCCGAGGCGCAGACAACCGCGGACCGACAGGATGAAGTACCCAGATGGCTGCCAGCGCTTCCTCACTCCTCCCATCCAAACACTCCGCAGGGTGGTGGCTCTGGGCTCCCGGGAGAATCCACCGCCATCGCCGGGAAGCTCCTCCTCTCAGGCCCTGCGGCCGACCCTGGGGATGGTCACCAGCCATCCTGTCTAGCCTGACCTTGTGAATGAGGAATCAGAGACCAGGAATCCACGGCGGGCACAGGCCTGGGGGCCGGCGATGGTGAGAGGCCCGGTTGGGGTGCTGGAGGGGCCTGCCCTGGGGTTCCAGCACAAGCCTGCCCTCTGCAGCGGCCCTCACTGTCACCCTGGGAGACCTGGAGAGACAAGAGGAGAGAATGCATGAGAGAAGGCACAGCCAGAGCCTGGGAGGGTGGCCACGGAGCACGGCCCGTGAGCAAGGATGCGGACGGGGTCAAGGCGCCCGGCGTGGGCACCCTCGGCTGCCTGCCGGGCCCGGGCAAGCCCTCTCACACCCCAGTCTCATCACCTGTCGTGAGGAGGCCCTCTCAGGACACTGCCAGCTCAGAAGGACGCTGCGTGGGACAGTGCTCACGTCACCTCCCACTTGGGCCGCACGGGTGCCGGTTCCGGGGTCCAAGGTCACATCCCGGCTGCACGGCTTCCCCCGTGAGTCTCATTTGCAAAACGAGGATAATAAGGCAACCAGCTCCTTCGGTCGGGGTGAGGCTTCTGTGGGTCAGGCACGCACGTGTTCAACCCATGCTGGCTTTTCCCATCGCCATTTAGTCACCAAAAGGGACTCTTCGCATCAGCCTGGCTAGCCGTAACCAAATCGAAGTGGAGGAGATGGAGAGGAAGAGGGAGGAAGGGGGTGGGGGGAGAAGGCCGAGGGGGAGGAAGAAGCTGGCTTGAGCGCAGAGAAGGCCGCCCTAGAACCTCCAGGCTTCATCTCAAATACCGGCTTTAATTACACGTAGGGGCCGGCAAAGAAAAATACGAACTGCAAGGGGGTCATGACCTCAGAATATGTCTTTAAATATACAGAGGAAATTCCCAATTTGATTGTGCTGGATGGGCAATGTTTTTATGCTCTCCCCTCACTAAAATCTGCTGCGTGACCTTCAGCCGAAAATCAGTGCTACCTTGACGCTCAGCTTTGAACGTTGAAACAGGTTCCTAGCTGATGTCTGTGGCTGTGGGTGAGATGCTCGCCCCTATGAGTGGTCCTGCGGCCCTAAGCCCAGGCCCCCGCCTACCCCTGTCACACCGGATACACCTTCCGTTCAGGAGAAGAACTGAAGAGGTGCCTTAGGAAGGAGAGAGGTGGAGCCAAGCATACCGGCATCTCCAACTTTAGAATGAGGTTACGGGTCTCACTCCTTACTCAGTGGAACCTGGGCCGCTAGGCCTGGTGGTTGGTTTCCTTGGCAACAGACCTGTCCGTGACCGCACTGCAGACAAGTGACTCAATCAGGTCCCCACATTGTTTGTGCCGCTTTAATCAACCAAACTTTTTTTTTTTTAATTTCAACCGTTTTCATGGAATTTTGTTTTCCAAAACGACTTGCACATTTCTCAGACGGTTTAGTCATAGTTTGAATTTCTTCAGATGCCGCAGGGCTGCCGCTGTGAGTCTGGACCACTGGGCTGGCCTTCATTCATTTCACCCGTTATGCTCCAGAGCTGCTGCGGGCGCTGGGGATTCACGGGGAGACAGAACAGACGAGCTCCCTGCCCACCGGGAAGGCCAGCACGAATCCCAAGTGACGTGGTGCTGGTCTTAGGAGGTGCTGAGTGCTGTGGAGACCAGACAGGAGGCGCAGGTGCTGACAGATGGGCCGCATTCCTCCGAGATGCAGGGTATTTGCCTCGGTGCTAAATTGTCCCCGCCCGCTACTCCTTGCATGATCATGTTGATTCTTTTCTATAATATTTTTCTTTCTCCTACTGTGGTCATCCTTGAATGGGAATTTCTGAGCAACCAGGAGAAATGGCAGGAAGTCCAGTCCATTGAAAGCCCTTACGCTCCCCCCAGGCCCTCAGCGGTTACAGGCTGTGGACCTACTTTGCTTATCTGGTTGTCACGTCAGTGCCCATTAGAGCTGAAAGGTAAAAGGACTGCCCGAGGTGGGAAAGCAGCCGGCGATAAAAAGCAGCAGCTGGGCTCTTAACCCCTCGTGATGGCTCAGAAACTTTTAAATTTACTTTCAGATACGTGCCTAAATTCTGAAGAAAAGTTCCTGGCTATGAAGGCTGTTTCTGCTGTATTCTGACTTAGATGGGTTTTCCCGGATTAACCGGGAAACTTAAAAACTAAATGAACGGTCGTGAGAGAGGAATGCTTTCATGGCAAAAACAACATGGTCCCTGGGAATGTGTTCTGCCCCCAGTGAACCGCTGGCTGTCCAGGCCTCGGTCCCACGGGGACAGGGCAGCACTGTGACAACGGGTCCTGAAGCCACACTGTGTGCTGGGCACTGGAGCTGGCCATCCTGCTACAACAAGGGGGACCCTCACCGTGCCTGGAGCAGGGTAGCCTGGGTGGGGAGGCCGACGGGGCTGCAGATCTCAGTGTGGACGAGCTACTTAACCTGGCTTTCAACCTCAGTGTTTCCGTCTCTAAAGTGGGGATAAAAGTGCTTCGTCAGAACGCTGAGAGAAGAAAATGGGTTAACCCATGCGAAATACTTAAAACAGTGCCGGAGGGCTTCCCTGGTGGCGCAGTGGGTAAGAATCCGCCTGCCAATGCAGGGGACACGGGTTCGAGTGCTGGTCCGGGAAGATCCCACATGCCGCAGAGCAACTAAGCCTGTGCGCCACAACTACTGAGCCCACGTGCTGCAACTACTGAATCCCACGCGCCTAGAGCCCGTGCTCCGCAACAAGAGAAGCCACTGCAGTGAGAAGCCCGCGCACCGCAACAAAGAGTAGCCCCGCTCACCGCAACTAGAGAAAGCCCGCACGCAGCAACGAAGACCCAACGCAGCCAAAAATAAATAAATAAATTTTTTTTAATTATAAAAAAAAACCCCAAACAGTTCCGTGATGTAGTAAGTGCCCGATAATTGTTACTTTCATTGCTACTGTTAATACTTAGCTTGGGAGATTTGTGAATTAGGCATTGATGTCAGTTTTGGGGACCTACAGCTGACGACCCCGCACAGCGCCGGACACATCAAGAAATAGCCACAATGAATGAATCTCCAACGGGTGTCACTCTGCCACCCCTCAGAATCAGCTGGTGACCTCGAAAACTCCCGCTGCCCCAGACAAATAGATACCAGTTCACCCGAATCTCAGGGGTGGGACCCAGGCAGCAGGACATAGCACAGCTCCCAGATTATCTCGACGTGCGGCCCAGCCGGGACCCATGTTGATCTAAAGCACACGTTCTCGGAGCGGGTCCTCAGACCAGCCGGGAGCTTGGGAGCTTGCTAGAAATGCAGGTGCTCGGGCCCCACCCAGACCTCCTGAATCAGAAATGCTGGGGAGTCTTTCACAAGATGGGTTACTGTTGAGAACCTTCCTTACACCTGGAAGCACCTGGGTCACGGCAATGGCAGAGGGCGCTTCCCGCAGGGCTGTGGGCCTTGCTGGGCCCCGCGGCGGGCAGATCACCGAGGGTCCCTCCCACGCCCAGCTATCTCTTTCCTTAGCCCCCAGCTCCCACACACCCTCCTCGCCGACACAGCCGCCACTCCCGACCCTGCCGCCTCCTTCATGGCTCACCAGGAAGCAGCCTATCACAGCCATTTTTCTCCTGTCTCGGCTCTGCTGTGTGGGTGATAAAGGCGGCCCTTCCTTGTGGAGGCTCCGCGGCTAATTAGATCCAGATGCGGCCTCATTAGGCCGTCGGCAGCAGGGCCTGGGCTGGCGTTGCGGGCGCTTAAGCCCCCGACTGCCTGGGGGCAGGTCTGCACGGGGACAGCGGCCCAGGCGTGGGTGTGCCCCAAGGCCTCTCAGTCCCCAAGGCTGGATCATGGCTGTCGTGCGCGCGCGTGTGTGTGCACGTGTGTGTGCATGTGTGTGCGTGTGTGAGTGTGCATGTGCGTGTGTGTGTGGAGCCCCAAGCCGGGGAGACAGGAGCACCTGCTG
This sequence comes from Globicephala melas, assembly GCF_963455315.2. Lineage (NCBI taxonomy): Eukaryota > Metazoa > Chordata > Mammalia > Artiodactyla > Delphinidae > Globicephala > Globicephala melas. The sequence goes on along the minus strand of NC_083332.1, from coordinate 59,801,534 downwards.
AGGAGGGCGCAGGTGTGCTAGGGCTGTCTCAGGGCCGCTGGGACACCTCCACAGGGAGCGCCCTTCCTCCAAGCCCATCAACCCAGCTGTCCCTGCAGCCTCCTCAGGGGGACTGTCCCCTAGTTCTCCCAGCCCAGCGGGGTCCCCTGGAAGCCACTAGGCAGAGAGGCTCCCCCACTGGACTTTATGGCCAGGCTCAGACCTGCGGGGCGTGTTCCCTCCCACAGGGCTTGCCCAGGAACGAAAGGGTGTGTGTTTTCCTCCGCACCTTAGAAGCTTCTAGATCGGTAGTTCTCCAACCGTAGTGCTATCAAGATCACCTGGAGGGAGGGCGTGTTCATGGACACACTGCCGGACCGCACGCCAGCATTTCTGGTTCAGGAGGTCTGGGCTGGAACCCAAGAGTCTACATTTCTAGCAAGTTCCCTGGTGACCCTGATGCCTGCTTGTGCAAGCACCTCACTGAGACTCTCTGATCTGCACTGACACAGGGTCTCCAACTTGGCTGCACGCAGACATCACCTGGGAAGGCTCCAGTGTTCCGTGACCTTCCGCTCTCTATGCTGGAAAGTAAGAAAGGGTGGTGGCCTTTCTTACTTTGGGGTGGCCTCGTCAGTCATTTCTTCCGCTAAGAGGGGAGACAGACAGGCAACACTGAGGACAGAGGGAACCAGTCAGGAGGCTCCGGAGATGCCCCCGGGACTTGCTGGTGGCCCTTATCAGTCCCAGTTTGCAGATGTGGACACTGAGGCTCAGGAAGCGCTGGGACTTGCTTGGGGTCGCTCCTAGTCAGGCCCCGCCTGATACCAAGTTGATGCTGTTTCCATGAAGTCCTGCGGCCTCTCTAGGGGCTCTGTGGCCTCGGCTCTGTCCCCACCTTGGTGTTGGGAGAGTGCCTTCCAAGGGAGAGTGCCTGGAGAAGCAAAGCAGCGCTGAGGCTGTCACTGGAAAGCCCACATGTGGGCAGGGTCGCTTCCTGTTCTCAGAGTCCAGGGTGAGTGATCCCACCTGGCCCAGTGGCCGCCGTCCTAACTGCGATCAGAGACCCACGTTCCTTCTGGCTCCTGGCTCTTCGACCACTGGTTTCCGAGGCGGACACGTGCGTCTGAGCCAGGCTGGCAGGAGGGCAAAGAGAGCGGAGGATGCAGGGAGGTTTGGGACCAGGCCGGGGAGTGATGCCCGTCACTTCTGCTCAGTCCCATGGATACAGCCTGGCCCATGCAAGGGCCGCTGGGAACGTGGTCCAGCTGGGAGCCCAAGAAGAATAGGAAACCAGGTGTGAACTGCAAGCAGGTCTCCACCACATCTGAAGACTGAACTTAAAATAACACCAGGCGGATTCCACTCCTAGATATGTTTACCCCTAAGAAATGAAAATCTTTCCACAAAAGACTTGGTCGCAAAATGTTCGTAACAGCCTTAATCGTAAGAGCCCCGAACTGGAGATGGCCCAGTGTCCATCTGCAGGTGGGAGGGTGACCGCATGATGGTTCTCCATGGCGTGGGGCCCCACTCAGCAGGCACAGTGGACCAAGTGCTGACCCACGCACACGTGGGCAAATCCCCGAAACACCACCAAGCACAAGAAACCAGAAAGGAAGGGGTACGTGCATGACCCCACGTGTGAAACTCCACAGCAGGCAAAGCCACTTTCGAGTGACAGAAAGCAGATCATGGGCGCCTGAGGCCGGGATGGGGAGACGGGTGGGTGGCAGAGGGCTGGGGGCCTTTTCTAGGAAGGCAACGCTCTATGTCTTCACAGGGGTGGTTACAGGGGCATGCGCCCGTGTCAAAGTTCATCAGACGGCACGCTTGTTCGGGTTGACCCTCGGACAGCACAGGGTTTGGGGCGGTGGCCCTACACACAGTTGAAAATGCAAGTATAACTTACCGTTATCCCTCCCTATCCATGGTCCCTCTGTATCCAAGGCACCGCGTCTGCAGATTCAACCCGCCCGGATGGTACAGGACTGCAGTGTTCACTATTGAAACAGTCCCCATACAGTGGACCCGTGCAGTTTAACATATGCGTGTGCAGGCAGCTACCCGGCTTCACGGATGCCATGTCCGTGTTTTCTGCCCCGCACCCTGGGAAGCTCCCTGGGAAGCATCTCATCCCTTGTGGCCAGTGCCGCACCTCACATATTACAGCCTTTGAGTAAATACCAGCAGTACCCAGATTTTACTGTTCAGAAAATGGGGTCCCAAAGAGGCTAAAATTTCCTGGAGGTCAGCAAATGGCAGGGATGGGATTTGAATCCAGGCAGTCTGGCATCAATGACCCTGATCTTCACAGTCACATGATTCTGTGTCCAGTTAGCCTTCCATCCAGCCATCTGTCCATCAAGAGTCCCCCCAGCCATCCTGCCAGCCCCCCATCCATCCACACACCCAACCATCCAGCCATCTGTCTGCTCAGCCGTCCTTCCATCCAAACATCCTTCCACCCAGCTGTCCACCCACTGAGCCATTCAACCAACTCAACCAACCAGCCATCATTCATCAAAACAAACCACACTTATTGGCCGCCAGCTGTGTGCAAGGCCCTGGAGACGTGACAGTGAACACACACTCCTCACACTCCAGGAAGCTGTAGTCCGCAAGAGGAGACTGACGTGACAGTGGACCTTGGCGGGTGGGCGGGCGTGAGCCAGAGTGTACACAGGGACACAGCTGTTGGCCAGCGGAACTGGCTCCACCTGGAGTGAACTGTCCTTGCACATGGAAGCCAGAGCTTGGCCTGGAGGGCCTGAGAATTTGCTGAAAGTCCTGCCCTGCTGGGGCTGACCCAGGAGCGAAATTGTGAAATCATGCAGCTTGCCCGCAAACCTCTCCCTCTGTTTGGAAAGTTCCAGCACCCACACCAGGGGCTGTCACGCCATCCTCTGAACGTCAGAGCCTCCCACAGAGACTTCCTGACCTCCAGAAGGCTCTCCCTGTCATAGCTTACTTGTCCCCTGCTCCAGACCTCAAGTCCCTGCCTGTGCTGATGACAGTGGGCGTTGGTGACTTATTCAGATAACCCCCGTCCCTGTTAATATACTAACGGCGGTCACCCCGTTAGAGTAGCAGAAGGTTACCACCCAGGAAAAAGGCCCTGTTCCTCAGAAGGCCTTGAAGGGGATGTGTCACGTGGTGGTGTTTCAGGCACCAGACTGGACAGTCCGCTTCAGGGATCAGCCTCTCAATTTCCTTCCGGGAACTATTCCTTCCCCACTCTCACTCCACGAGACTCAGGTGGTGGATGGCACCACTCGACTCCCATTTCAGGGGTGAACACAGGACCCAGACTACCCAAGTCACAGTGATCGGTTGGGAGATGTCACATGATGAGCCAGTAAGCATCAACCCCAGGATGTCGCGGGGACAACGGAATAGAGCACACTCTTCATGTTTGCATCACGGGACTGGTGGAGTGTAGTCGGAGCTTCCAGAGGCCAGGACATGGGGGAAAACTCTGTAAATGAAAACAACCTAGAGCAAAGTAGAACCCGGGAAGGGAGAGAGGCAGACTGCCACATTATTCAAGCACCTGGATCGAGCTGTACCTGAACTCCTAGGACTGAGTCCTCGTGTTATTTGAGTCATAAAGACTGTTCTCTTTAATTTAAATGCGAAGTGAGTCTCTGTCACTTAAAACGGAGAGAACCTTGAGTGGGGGGATCACATAGAAACACAACACGCAGACTGAAGCCCTGACGTCACTCCCTCTGAGAACGTTCCCCAACGCCATCCTCTTGTCTTCCACGTAGATACAGCACCCCTCCAGGAGGGTCTGGAGATGCTGCTTCTGGTAGTCGTGTGACCCAGAGCAAGGCACTTCCCCTCTCCCAAGCTTCCTATCCGCATCTATAAAGGGTGGGTAAAGCTAGCAGCCACGGCGCACCGCAGCGTCGCTGGAGAATCGGCGGGCTGCTGCAGGGAGGCCGGGCAGAGCTCACCTGCAACCTGGACACGCAAATGCGGGGGAGGGGGCTGACGCGGGCGGCGACCTCGTCCCTGAGCCCTGACCCACTCTGGTCACCGCAGTGACTGTGCTGTTCTCTGTTTAGGCTTTGCAACCCCAGGGCATCTCATTTCCTCAGCGAAGCCATGCGCTTGTCAGCTTGTCATTATCATTTCAAATGAGTGAAATTAGGCAACGTGTACACATAGGTCAGCTTCCTCTCCCGATGTCAAGGAGAGAAGTGGAGCAGGGGCTGGGAGAGTGAGAGAGACTCTGGAAGGACATAACCGGAGAGCTAAAGGTGAATTATTTCTGGGTGATGGGATTTCAGATGATTTTAATTTAATTCCTTCTGCCTTTTTGCTTAGCATTTTCCCAGTTTTCTGTCAGGAAGGTGTATCCCTTTTCTAATCAGACCAAAACTGAATTTTATTTTAAAGGAAAAAAGGAATTTAAAACAGAAATAGCCTGGACTTCAAAGTTGGCGGGAGGGAAGAAGTCGGCCACCGACATAATAGAACCAAGGAGGCGGGGATTTTCCTCCTGAGGAACACTAAGTGGTTGGCGTTCTCCTTGTCCTCTGGAATTTCGTTCTGCTGTACTTTATCTAACATGGCAGAGGACATGAGGTCTTCTTGCTAAGCCTGTAAAGAAAATGGGCTGCTAAACCCCAGTACGGCCCGGGCGACAGAAAGGGACAAGCCGCCTCTACCCCGCCTCACTCCCCAACAAAGATGATCAGAGTTTTCCGATGATAAACGCTGCTGGTACAGAAGGAAGAGTTTTACCTAAATCTAGGCTGCAGACGCTGAGCCAGGAGCTCCAAAGCTCTCCACACCCGCTTCCATGCAGACATGACTAATGGACCACCACAATCCTCCCGCCGAGTCTGGGCAGGGCTTTGTGGTGCTTCTCAGGAAGCCACCCCGGTGGATCGAGTTGGCATAGGGTGTGAGACGTGTGCACCCTCCCCAGGCCTCAGGGGGAGTGTCAGACTTGGGGAGTAAGTGCTCGGGCGGGGCGAGGCTGGGAGCCCCAGAGCCGAGAGCAAGCGGACCTGTTTTGTGGCTCAGGGCAGAGCCCGCCGCAGGATCACCTGGAGAGCTTGTGCACAGATGCGTACAGTTACTGACTCAACAGGTCTGGGGTGGGGCCTGAGAACATGCATTTCCTGCAGGTTCCCAGGGGATGTGGATGCTGTTGGTCCAGGACCCCGCTTTAAGAATCACTGGATTAGAGCAAGAAGAACTGAGAATTAGTTACTTAGTGAAGGAGATTGACTAGGCGCCGGTGGTTCTCAACATTAACTGCGTTCAGATAAGCTGGGAAGCAACAAAGCCATCCGACCTGATTCCCCACCCCACCCTCGAGGCTTCGACTTGGTTGGTTTTATCTGGGACCAATGGGGATCTCTTTTTAAAACCTCCTCAAGTGATTCGAAAATGCAGCTAGATTTTGAAACCACCACTCTAGACCTTTCTAAAGTATTAGGTTTCTATTTCCTTTACCTCTTGCTCCTTACGATGTCTTTTCCTTTTTACTTGTTTCTTTTTTTGGGCGGGGGAGGGTACACATTAGTTATAAGTGATCATGGCTATAACACAGCAGCTCCTAAGATGGAGTTTGGTGGTGGACACTTCACAATTACTTGTTGAATGACTCATTCTCTGATGAGTGACACAGAGGTCCTAATATGGATCTAATAGGAACTACTGCATCTAGTGGGGACTACTGAGATGACAGCCCTATAAAGTCTGAAGAAGGGATACACAGTCTTGTAAATCCAGAACATGCTGTCTGGTCCACGAACAAGGTGGTTAAATTGGCCATGATGAAAAGCTTGTTATAATGAGTGTAACGGAAGGAAGGAAGGAAGGAAAGGGTGAAGAGAAGAAGGAAGGAAAGGGTGAAGAGAAGAAGGAAGGAAGGGAAAAAACATGGCAGGGAGGAAGGGAGAGGGCAGGAAGGAGGGAGGCGTTGTTCCGGAGCTCCCTAGCTGTGTTTTAAAGTTGCTGTCCCTCAGCTCCCAGCTGACCCCTCAGCTGAAGTGCGCTCCCCCCGCCCCACCCCAGTCACTCCAAATCCCATGGCTCGGACCCCAGTCCCATGATAACCACACTGCATGTCCGCCGTGTGACCCTCCCCGCTCCCTCAGTCTCAGCTTTGAACCGCGCAGATGAGGAAAACGAAGCTCCCGCAGGCGACACTGGACAAAGCTACGGTTGGAACCTGTGATGGTTTGATTCCAAAGCCCAGTTCTTTCCAGGAAACCGAGCCCAAGGGAGCCCAGCTTCCACATGGAGCCGGAGTCCAGACTCCAGAGCCCAGGTCTGAGGGTGGAGCCTGCCAGGAGGGCCCCGGTCTGGAAGTGTCCACGAGGGAGAGGCAGACTGCACAGGGGCCTGGGCAGCACAGGTGGGGACCTGCCGCAGGTGCGGGCACAGGCAGGCCAGAGGGCATGGGCTCCACGACCACCGGGCTTCTCTGTGGGTTTGAGGGGGCTGCATGCGGGACCCTGGGCCGGGAGAGATGTCGCCTGTGTCACTCCCCCGTTATCCTCGCCCTGCGGGCTACCTGCATTCCAGGATGGCTGGAACGCCATCCAAGGGGGCAGAGGACAGGCCGAGATCCTTCTGGTGGGAGTGTGCCCCGAGGAGGAAGCAGGAGGAGGGGCTGGCAGGCCCCAGAGCCCAGCCCGAGGCCACACGCGATCGAGGGGCTATTTTTAAACCAATACCAATCTCTGCGCTAGGGCCAGGGCATGGCAGGTCCCTCCTCCCAGGGGCACTGCTGCAGGCCGGGGAGAGGGAGATCGTTCCAGCCCAATCACAGTTTTGGGGATTGAGTCGTCTTTCTCTAAATAAGTAAATTAGCTCTAATACCCTTATTTGCTATCAACCTTATAAACCTAATGCAAACCAGATGGGCCTCACTTCCCGAGCCCCCCATGCCGTGTGGCCCAGCCTCCTCGGGTCTGCCATGGCTAACTGGCTTCCTTGGCCCCCGTGCCCCTCCCTCCTCGTTCCCACGTTAACAGCCCCTTGGAAAGGAAAAGGCTTTTGGGTTACTGCCCGCGCAAGAGGCTTCCTGGGGTCCTCCCAGGCCCTCCCGGGAAGCAGGCTCAGGAGCCAGAGATGACTCATTTTCAGGGTCAGCCCAGTGGTACCTTCCACTGCCCTGTCTCATACTTTATTATTTTGTAGTAAAAAAGCATTGAGGGTTTTTCTTCCTTATTGCCAAAGTAATGTTTTCATTTCCGACACTGAAGAAACATTTGAAAGAGACATAAAAAGAAGAAAAATGCAAAATCGCCTATGATCTCTCCGTAGAGATAGTTAACATTCTGGGAACCAGCCATCCAGACTTTCATCTCGAGCAGAGGTCGGCAAATTTTTTCTGTAAGAGGCCAGATAGTGAACATTCAGGCCTTCGTGGCTCATACCATCTCTGCTGCAACTGCTGAACTCTGCTTGTAGAGTGCGAGAACAGCCAAAGGAACTATGCCAAGGAATGGCTGGGCTGCGTACCAATAAAACTTTATTTACAAAAAAATCCCACAGACAAACAGGCTTCGGGCCACACTGAGTCCAGGAGCCGTAACTTACTGACCCCTGCTCTGGGTCAGTGCCGTACGACAGAAACAAAGTCTGAGCCACGCTGTAGCTAATGTTTTCCAGGAGCCCGTTAGAAAAAGTAAAAAGCAGGTGAAATTAGTATTCATGATAGGTTTTACTTAACCCAATATAGACAAAATACTATTTCAGCATGAGACACAATTTTGAAAACTTATCAATGAGATGTCTTACATTTTTCGGTACCAAGTCTTCAAAATCCAGACCTCATTTCACGCTGCCAGCGCATTTCAGTTCAGAATAGTCACATTTCAGAAGTTCAGTAGCCGCGTGTGGCCAGTGGCCACTGTGCTGGGTGGTGTGAGACGACACCCCGCTTCACCTCCCACTTGGTTTTGCAAGGCGGCATCCTCCACTCGTTCCATACCTGGGCACAATCAGCTACTTAGCCTCTCTCGGTTCTAGTTCCCTCATCTGTCAAGTGAAGATTGTAAACGCACATCTCTTAATGTTGGTGTAAGGACCGAAAGAGAAGAGGCTTAGAAGGCCAGCCTCGGGTCTGAAGAACGACAGATATCCCGTAAGTGTAAACTCTTCGGTTAGCCGTTGGCGTGAAGGCAGAGGCAGAGAAAAGCTGGTTCTTGTCGGCATTCTCAGCGTCCCCATCACCAAGACCGCGAGGGCCTCCAGCCATCAGCCATCCAGCCCCCCTCGCCATGTAGGGAGGGGCCCGCCTGACGTTAAATGACTTCTCCGAAGTCGCTCAGCCAGAAAAACCTAGAAGCCATTAGTAATACTGGGTACCTAAAGCACTTCAAAATGTAGTTTTTTTGTTCATCAAAAATTCAATGAACTTGAAAATCAACGAGTATTATTTACTACGTTAATAGATTAAACAAGAGAAGGCATAGGATAATTTTAGTAGATGCTGAAACAGCATTTGACAAAATTCAATATCCATTCACGACCAAAAAGAAAAGTAGGAGTACAAGGGTATTTTGGGACAGAAAACCCACAGTTAACATCGGACTTAACAGTGAGAGGCTAAGACCGGGGACAGGGCGAGGAGGACTTCTCCCACCAGTCCTGTCCCCATCTTACTGGAGTCCTGGCCAGTGCAGTAAGGTCAGAAAAAGCAATAAAGAGCATATGCAGACTGGAAAGGAAGAAATAAGACTGTCTTTGTTTGCGGTTGACGTGATTATCTATTCAGAAAATCCCCCAAAATCTTTAAATACATATATTTTTTAGAATAAGTAAATGAGCTTTAGCGAGGTCACAGGACACAAGGTCAAGATATATAAAGAACTCTTAAAACTCAACAATTTGACACATCCCTCACACTTGACCCAAAAAGTAGCTCAAAATGGATCACTCACCTAAATGTAAGACGTAAAGCCATAAAGTTCCCGGGAAGGAAACACATCATGAAATCTACATCACCTTGTGTTTGGCAAGGAGTGTTTAGATATGGCGCCAAAAGCACAATCTATAAACGAACAAAATGAACGCATCGTCCCGTATCAAAGTTAAAAGCATTTACTTTATGAAAGACAATGTTAAGAGAACGAAAAGACAAGCAACAGACTTGGAGAAAATACTTGAAATCATATATCTGATAAAAAGGACTGGTATCCAGAATATATAAAGAACTCTTAAAACTCAACAATAAGAAAACAAACAAACCAAATAAAAATGGGCAGAAGATCTAAATGGAGACAGCTTCACCAAAAGAGATATACGGATGGCAAATAAACGTGAAATGATGTTCAGCGTCGTGTGTCGTTAAGGAAATGCACATTAAAACCTAAAGAGATATCGTGACGTGCCTCTCAGAATGGCTAAAACCCAAAAACCCGACGCGAATTCCCATTCCCTGCTGGTGCCGCAAAATGACACCGTCGCCTTTGAAGACCGCTTGGTGGTTTCTTGTACAGTTAAACATACACTCATTATACAGCCTAGCAACTCTGCTCCTAGGATTCATGTCATTGCCATGAGGGTCTGTCAATTACATGTTAGGGCCACGAGGTGGGAGTCCCACTGGCAGGTGGTTGGGCGCAGAGAGCCGGAGTTTGAGTTTCCTGAGCCCCCAGCCCACCCGCGTGGACTCTGCACACCTCACCCCTGCAGCGCAGTCCTGTTTCTCTTCGTAGAGTCCTGTTATCTGTACAGTTTCTCCCGAATTTATAACTTGTAATCAACTCAGCCTATTTCTCCTGACTCATCTTGTAACTTCCCACCCCAGACGCCCCTCGGTCGACTGTTATCAGTGCCACACACGGGTTTCAAAGTTTTCTTGACGCTGGGCTTCTCAGAACCTTGCTGCTCTGGACAGCACGTGACCGGCCGGCAGGGAGATGAGGATAAAGCGTGCAATTTGTTCAGACTTATCTGACCACAAAGCGGTTTTTTCCCACCGAGCCTTTCATGGGATTTGAAGGTGGTAGTTGAGGGTGCGGGATCCTCACCGAGCCCCCCAGCGGTCCTCCAGATGGGACTTGTTATCAGTCCCATTTTGCAGATAAGAAAGTCGAGACCTGGAGAAGTTAAGAGACTTGGTTTGTTCGAGGCCACGAGTGCGTAAACGGACCGGATTCTGACCCACGTGTCCAGGCTCCACAGCCCACCTGGGGCCTAGCCCACCTTCCCTTTGGGGTCCCGTCCCAGCCTGCAGGGAGCTTTCGGCCACCCAGGCCCTCTCCCACCTTCAGCTGCCCAGTCACCCCATCGCCGATGCTCTCAGACCCACCGCCGTACGAGGCTCATAGGGGCACCCTCCCGTCCAAGATGCCAGCACCCCGGAGCTTGGCCTTCTGCCCGGCGGGAGCTGCAACTACCAAGACTTGTCTGGGAGTCCTGAGGGTCCAGATGCTCCAGGAAGCTGACCTGTTGTCAAACTTGGTGGAGGCCTTTTTGGGAAAATGAGTCAGAGCCGTGTCCTCCCGAAGGGCCAGAGGTCCCAAGCCTGCCAGCATCGCTGGGGCTCCAGTCTCCCTGGGTCTGGAGAAGGCCAAGGGCCGTGGGCAGGCGCGGTGTGGGAGGCCGGCTTGCAGGCTGTAGCCGGGTTTGTGCTTATCACGTCTGTGGGCACCCTGGCCCTCTGTGTTTGCTCCGAGACCTCAGGAAAGTGCGAGATCTTTCCTATGCTCCTGGCAGCCTCTTGTGTCCTGGTAAGTTGGGCCACCCAAGGCCATGGCCTTATCTGGGACCCGGCACTCTTCCTGGCCCTTGAGCTCCTGGGGAGCCCCTTCGCCCAAAACCCGCAAGAACCCTCAACAGCTCCCCTCTCAGAGGCCTCACTTCCGTCCGGGTAAAAAAGACCCCCATCAAATTTCTTCTGGAAGCACACCATCCTGTAGGGGAGCCGAGAGAGGGAGTGGGAACTGAGTTCATGACGGAGATGGAATTCTCCAGACAGAAAAGGTGGAAGTGAGTAAGTAGTTATCAGTTTCCTTAACTGTAGAACGGGGCTAAGGTGGTTCTTATCTGGGAGGGTAAATCGTGAAGACAGACGAGGCCATAAACACACAGCTCTTAGAAGAAAACAGGGCACAGGGTTACCCTACACCTGATCAGCATGGTGACTTTGCTTTAATAATGACCATTGTAACGATGGCAACATGCTCATCACAACACGCCCACGTCACGCGTGTGCCACACACGGTGCTGGATCCCCTCCCGCTTCATCCCGCCCCTGCTCTGTGCCGATGAACGTTGCTGGCCCAGCTCCCCCGCCCCGGCCTTCCGCCTCTCAGACTCTTGCACAATTTTGCCGTGTCCGGGGAGGAGGAGTTCAGGAGAAATCCAGACCTCCCCCCGCGGACGTCTGTCCACATCCCATGGGAGGCAAGGAGGACATCTGGTGAACTGAGTCAGCTTCCCCGGCCTCAGCTCCTGCCCGTGGTGCTGCCTGGCCTCGGGCAGGGGCTCAGATGGCCCCGGACTCAGTTGCCTCCATTGAGATGAGGGTTGTTTTAAGGATTAAGAGTTTGGATAAAGAGCACAGAGCCCATGAAGTGGGCTGATAACCTCTAAAAATCTATGTCCAAACCCCGGAATCTGTGGATGGGACCTTTTTTGGAAAAAGGTCTTTGAGGGGGCGATTAAGTGAAGGATCTCGAGGTGAGATCCTCCTGGAATATCTGCGTGGAGCCTATAGATCTAATGACAGGTGTCTTAATAAGAGAAGAGCAGGGAGAGTTTTGTGACAGGCACACAGGGGGAGGCCACGTGAGGACGGAGGCAGAGACTAGAGCCATGTGGCCACAAGCCAAGGGACACTCAGAGCCCCCAAGAGCTGGAAGCCACAGGAAGGACGCTTCCCTAGAGCCTCCGAGGGAGCCAACCCCTTGATGTCCCACCTCTTCCTTCCAGAACTGGGAGAGCACATTTGTGGTGTCATAAGCACCCCGGCCTGGGCCCCCCAGTTTTGTTACAGCAGCTCAGGCCACTCCCGGCACGTGGCTCACACTCAGTAAGCGGCAGCTGTTCTTCCATCAGCGGGTGTGTCTCCGGTACCTGCGTGCCTCCACCCCCAGCCTGGCACCCAGGACGCAGCGGCGACCACTGTTGGCATCACCGTTAGTGACACCGCACCGTGGATTCTTCTTAGCCATCTTAGTGAACACCCTCACGGCCGAGTCCAAAACACAGCAGTCTGACCCGCACGCCAGCACAGTGGAACCCAAAGCCCAAACACCCCCGTTCCCTCCATCCAGTTGCCTCAATCCTCAAGGCTCCGCACACTTTGCAGACTCTTCCAGCCTGGAATTTGAGATGGGCCTTCAGCTCCCAACGCAAGGGCCCAGGAAGCACGAGACCCGGTTACACACGGCCACGTAGTCAGAGGATGCGTCAGATCTTGGGTAAGCTGGGGTCCCCCAGGTCTACAGAGAATTCTGGAGTCTCCCACTTCCCAGTTAGGGTTCAAGCTGCCCCCTTGGACTGGAGAGCTCAGGAAACCAGAGACCTCCGAGATCACAAGACCTTGAGCTCCTTGTCAGCAAGGAGGAAACCAGAGAGGTGCCTGGGCTCCCGTCACCCATCCCACTAAAGGCCTGCAGCGTTCACACCCCCAGAAGCCAACTAGAGCCAGGCTGCTGGGGCCAGTGACACTGCCTCCTGGGCCTCAGTTTCCTCACCTGTAAAATGGGCTTATTAGGAGCGCTTCACCTGCAAAGCACCTGCACGTTGGAAAGTATTATATCATCTGCATTAAATTGTGGAGGTAGACACCGAAGTCTGTTCAAGTCAAGTACACCCTGATTCTAAGAGAAGCATCCACTGGCTTTTTCCTCCCAGAGAAAAACCAAATCAGTCCTCCTGGATGTGAGTCCTGAGATCCCGGGGAAGTGACTTGAGCGGGGGCTGGCCCAGGAGTGACTGAGTCCTCCCGCGGCTGCCCTCCACCAAGCCCGGCGGTGACTTAATCCATCCCACATGGGGCCCTGGTAGGCGCTGACCTTTGCCCATTAACCCCGAGCCCCGGCTGCCCTGGCGGAGAACTACCGTCTGTCCCCGATAACCTCCCCAGCATAATTCAACCGGCCTCGCACAGGCTGCAGAGATGGGCCGATAACGCCGCCCCTTCTGGGGTCAAGGTAGCGGGGCACGGCTGCCAGCCCTCTCTGCCTGTAAAAAAAAAAAAGCCCATGTCACGGGGCCCCTCAGAACAGATCCTGCCACACTTTCAAACGCCTTCTCTCTGGAAACCTGGAGGAAACAACAAAAGGCGTGCGGGACTGCAAGGAGACGCCATCCTTGCAGCCGCTGGCCAAGCCTGCCCCAGAGAAGTTTCTCGCACACTCCTGAGCCCTGGGATTTGGCCAGGGAGGCACACCATAGCGCTGGCCTTGCTTGTTTTTTTCAAATATAAGTTGTAAAAATGGACCCAGGGTAGTAAGGGAGAGGCCCAGGGACTGAGGCCACAGCCGTCTTCCCCAGGGAGCGGTGCAGGGCCCTGAAGCTCTCGGCATGAAGACGGGCGGTCGCCACATCGCCAGGGGCTCCGGGAACTCAGCTTGGGAGCCACCAGGCCCGGGTCCAAGCCCAGCTCCCCACCCCCACCTGAGCAACCTTGGGGGAGTCACGTGGCCTCTCTTGGCCTCAGTTTTCTCATCTGTAAAATGGGGATAATGGGTGGGGGTTGGGGATTGGCACTCCTAGCGCAGAAGCTAATGGGGTAATGGTTTAATCAGTAACATCTCCCGCTCCTCCCAGCCTAACCTGAGTCACCCCGAAGGCAGGAGAGCCAGGACATGACACCGCAAGTCCGGCCAACGCCCTCAGGCCTGGATCCCTGCAGGCGACACTGCAGGAACAAGGTCTCCCCCCAGCCCTGCCTGACTCCCCCATCTGGGCCCCGCTTCTCACCTGTGAATGCGGGGTCACGCCACATGTCCTCTGAGCCTCTCCACCGTGAGCCCCGACCCCATGTGTCCTTTCTGGGGAAACCCAGATCCAGGGAGAAAAGAGCACGTCCACCGGGCGTGATTCAAAGCCCCAGAGCGTCGGTGGATGTGGAGGAGGACGCCGTCGCTGGGCCCGTGAGCCATGGCCACTGGGCCTGCGCGTCCGTAGCCTGTGCTCCGCAACGGGAGAGGCCACAACAGTGAGAGGCCCGCCTTACGCCAAAAAAAAAAAAAAAAAAAGCTGAGCAGTAATGTTATTGTTCAGCAGCTCCACGTTCATTTAGCTTTGATTTTTAGAATGCTTTTTTGAGGTATAAAGCACGTACAGAAAAGTGCGTTAACCACGAGTGCATGGATGGGTGAATCCTCGTAAAGTGGCCGATCGTGTACCCAGCCCGCAGACCAGGAGACAGAAGGGGACCCGTCGACCCCCAAACCCCCCTCGCGGCCCCCGCCGGTCACTGCCGCCCACTGGGACCCGTGATCCTGACCCGTCGACCCCCAAACCCCCCTTGCGGCCCCCGCCGGTCACTGCCGCCCACTGGGACCCGTGATCCTGACTTTGACAGCCTCGTTTCGGCCTCCCACCGTTTCTCATTCAAACAAGAAAAGTGTGAGAAAGTACGTCAACGTTCTGATTTCTCCCATATAACTTTTTAGACACGGCTACAACAACATCTATTTAAATTTATTGCAAAAGACAATGTCAGCCCCCGCTTTGCTGGGCACCCCTCTGTCACTGTAACCTGGGATCCCTGCTCTGGACGGCCCCTCCCTCCCTCTGGCCTGTGCTCTGTGTGCCCAGAGCCTCCTCCGTTTGTTCAGGGACCGACATCCTGATGCAGGAGGACACGGGTCGGAGTTCCATTCCCATCTCCACCGTTCGGCACGTCACAACTTCTCTGACCCTCAGTCTCCTCGCCTGCAAAACAGGCATCCTAGCAGGACCTCCCTCCCAGGGGGCTGTGAAGGTTCAGTACATGAGCTGGTGTGGAAGCGCGGGCAGCCCAGCCCCTGCGGAGGGGACGCCGGCGCCGGCGGCTGGCCCTGGGAGCAGGGGCATAGCTGCCTGCTTGAACCCCAGCTCCCTCAACTGCGCCATGGGCCTGATGACAACTCCCCGTACAGGGTTACCGGGAAGAGCGAGGTCTGTAAAGCGTCTGGCACGTAGGGAGTGAGTGTGGCCGCCACAATTTGCTATTTATTTATTTTATTATTGTTATCGACATCTACCTGGCTGAGGGCCGCCTCCTCGAGGCAGGTGGAGGTCACCCACAGGGCAGCTGGGGAGGTCTGGCCCCCGGCCACCTCCCCTCCTTCCGGGAGATAAAGTCCATCACGGACCATCTGGGCTGGGACGTGTCCGTCGTAACCTCTAGGAGAGCAGATGTGTCATCAGCCAGAGGCCAGCTCCCTGGGCGGCAGATAACCCAGAGACCCCTCGTGGACGGCTCTCACCCACGGAGGGGCCGGGAGGCACCCCCCGCCCCGCCTCGAGTGTCCCCATGCAGATCCCGTCAGCCCCGGCCTCCCCCAGTCCCGCCTCCCCGCCTTCAGCTGGCCACCACTCAGCTGATCTCAAAAGGCAGGTGGAATTCCTGGGGCCAGCGTCCTAGGCAGAGGAAAGATGGGGTTACTGGGAAGGTGGTGATTTATAATGGGCCAAGTGGCCAAGGGGACCCGGCATCCCTCTGGCTCACTCATCAAACAAGTGTCTTTGAGCATCTCCTGCCGCTGAGTGTGTGGTCCAGCTACCCAAAGTCTAGCTGTGTGTTCTCAGAAACTCTCCAACCAGGAAGCGAAGGTGTATCTGTTGTCCACCTCTGGTTATTTAAGAGGCAAAAAAAACTGGGACAACAGAAGCCTCACAGTAATGGCGATGGTGATGATTCTCACGTTGCCCACCGTCTCAAGGGGCCAGTCTGCCAACAGTGGGTTAAATGATATTGATTCGTTGTGTTTAATTCCGTCCACTGGAAGCCGTGCCGCAGGGACGTTTGTGTGGCCTGGCCTACCACAGCGCAGACGAGCACCCTTGCCGTTTGGGATGACAAAACCTCTCCAAAAGCCAGAGGTGACGAGGCGGGTACAGGACGGAGGGCCTGAGAGAGGAGCGAGGGCATCCCAGGCCCAGACTGAGGGCAGCCACCGCCGGTATGACTAATGGACCGGCTCGCAGGCTCCAGGCCAGATAAACGCATCCCCTGTCCAGGCCATTTTTCCTCCGCTATCTCTTGTTGAGGCCACACTAACAACCCCGTCAGCCCGCCGAGTGATGGATGGCCTCGGGAAGGCCCCGGCACACCCCTCATGCCGACCCTTGCAGGGGCTTTGCAGAGCCCGCCTGCGAACCTTCAAGACTGGTTCTCTTTGGCGTGAAAAGTGAGCACCCCAGACTGGAGCTTCTCACCCTCCACAGACACCTATGCACACACACACGTGTGCACGCACACACACGCACACACCACTGCGTCCGCTCAGCCAGGTTTTAAAGCTTGGAGCTCTGCAAGCTCAGCTCCCAGGAACCTGCCTGAGATCACAACACCAGACACGGAGCTTCTTACTGACCCTTCGTGGGTCTCTGTAGGGGTCGTGCTCAAGTTCCCAAGGGGTCAGGGTGTCCACAGAGCGATTTTGGACGAGGAGGCAAGCTGACCACCACCTCCCGGGAAAGGCCCACACCGGCCCACCTTGGTCTGTCCAAATGCCAGATGACTCAGACCCCACTATTTCCTGGGGAAAGTTGGCCAGCGGTCCGTGTGCCCCCAAATCCTCAAAGGCGGTCAGAAACGGGAGAGCAATTACAAAGCCTCACGCCAAACACTCCACCTTCAGGCCGTAAACTTCCTGTCGAGCAAAATAGAATGAGCTGCGCGGGCTCCAGTTACAAACTGAATGTGGGAGCGTCACGCGGCCACACTGGATAAACAGTGGGCTCCCCGTCTATCCTGGCCTCTCCGCGTCTCATCCGTGCCCGTCTCAAATCCCACCCCTCGCCCCGGCCGTCTCCGGGGAAATGACAAACACCGGATGGAACCGATGGGACCCCGGAGGCCGGATGCCCACCGTCCAGGGCTGTTTATGCCTGAGGCCGTCCTGGAAGAAAAATGTGAGAACGCCTTTTCGGAACATGGTGGCCAAGCGAGGTCCGACCGGGTGCCAGGGAAGGCCATACAATAGGGGCAAGTGCGTAGCGGAAGGATAGGGCTGGGCACGGCCGCCACGGGGACGGAGTGGGGCCGACGGGGCCCTTCCCTCCTCTCTCTGTCCAGACGCTGCAAAAGCCTCCCAGGGTCTGTTCCCCTACCTGGTACCCAGGGTTTGACCTCCCTCGACCCAGCAAGTCATGGGAACCAAATCCAGCTTCCCGCTGACTGGCCGTAAAAACACCGAGGTTTGGGCAGCGGACGTTCAAGATGGACACACAGTTTCCTTGCGAGAGTTATGGGTACCAGTCCTTTCTAGAAGCAGGCTTTTTATTTTATTTCAGCTCAAATGCATTGTTCGTTCAGAGGTAGGCAAGTTTCTCCAAAAAGAGAGGTATTGCTGAACTCTGCGGCCACGTCCGCAGCTCAGACGATGCTCGTCACAGAAGCCTCAGCTTTTTAGCAAGGAGGAATCACGAGGCACGTGGCTTCCCAAGGATCTGCAGGAGAACCAGGCACCTTGGCAGCCGCCATTGCTAGTCTCACATCTTAATACGAACCAAATTTCTGGGGATATCAACCCAGAAAAAAAGCCAATCTATCAATGAAAGCCCCACCACGTACAAAGTGCTGCACGTAAGACTCATCAATGCCCGAGGGAAAAGTTGGTTGCTTCTGTGAACCAGGAAAACTCATGTTGGATTTCCAGAAGACTAGCTCTGGGGGCGCTTCAGATATTGTGTTTCAAGTAAGGGCTCTGCCTTTTTAGTAGCTACGTGACTGCGGCCGCATGGTTTCGCCCGTCTGCCTGGATCTTCTCGTCTGGGAAATGGAGAGAGTAATCGTGCCTTCCCATCTTCAAGGGTCGGTTATGAAAACTGAATGACCAGATGCACGTGAAACTCATAGCCTTGCTCTCGGCCTTATCAATCTGCACTGGGGAGTGGAGGTCTGGGGGCGAGCTGTGTCGAACAGACCCCAACCAACAAGTCCATATTTCTCCTTCATAGGAGTCCAAGCTCTGTTCCACAGAGCCCACAGGGGGCAAGGGTCCCTCCATCCTGCTCTTCCCATACCTCGTGTGTCCTCACCCGCTGGGTCCACAGTGGCTCCTCCACAGTACGGCCCGAGGGGAGGGATACAGGGACCCCGGGCAGATGCAGAATCACATCGTCACGACCCACTGGCCAGCGCCCATTCACACGACCACAGCCAGCTGCAGGGGAGGCTGGAAAGCGAAGTCTTTATTTGGGGCCATCATTTCCCTTGCTCAAAATCGGGGGGTGTTATTATATAGAGGAAGGGAAGATGGATATTGGGGGCCTACAGGCAGTCTAGTTACTCTATGAGATAAGTATTGTTAGCTCCGTTTTACAGATGAAGAGGCCAGAGAGGCTCAGAGAGGTGAAGTACATTTCTCCGAAGCACACAGCTTTGTCAAACGTCCAGCCTTACCCACTGGGCTACACCACCGCCTCAGCAATGGCCAGAAGGGGGTATGTTTTCTCCGTGCGAACTCATGGAATCTCATTGAACGAACAGTGTGGTCATCTGGGGGCAGAGTGGGCTGCAGGCCGACATCCGCACGTCATCCAGGCCTTCCAGGAAGAGACCACAACTCCCCAGGCCAGGCAGGGCGTCTTCGGGAATGCAGCTGCTCCAAGGTGGGAGCCGCCCAAGGAGGCCCTTTCCACACTGGCCATTTTTTTTCAGCGTCTCAAGGGATTAAGATAGCAGAGAGGGAGCCTCTCCCGGAGAGCTGAGGCTCCCTCGCCCCGCTCTGGCCCTCAAGCTCTCCTCCCCCGGCCTCGCTCGGCAGTGTCCAGAGGGGCGGCGAGGCCTGGCAGGGGCAGACCCTTGAGCCCTGCCCTCGTCTAACGCGCCGACGTGGGCCGGGGGCTGCTCACACACTGCGCACGGTGCCAGACACTCCACACGCGTCGTTAGCCCACGAGGACTGGCAACAGCTCCACGAAGAAGGCACTGCTGCCACCCCATCCCCAGCAAGAAAACAAGGCCCAGGCGACGGAGGCGGCCCGGGAGGGGCTTGGAATCCGGGTCGCCGGGCACCTTTACACCAGCCTCGTCCCACTGTCTTCTTCCTCGAGGTAAAGTTCAGCGGAACTGCGGCTCAAGGCGACCTCCCGGTAAAGGCTTTGACACAGGAATTCCGGAGGCACCTCGCGGACAGGTCTCAGACTCCACGAGATTTAGGTTCACGTGAACACTGTTGCCACGCTGGGTGTTAGGCCTGGACGGCCTGTGTGCAAACCTTGCCTCTGCCCTTCCTGGCCGTGCTTCGTCTGCTAAGACACGTCACCCTCTGGACCACAGAGTCCTCATCTGTGACATGGGCAGGAGAGCGACTGCTGGCTAGGGCTGCTGGGAGAAAGCTGTCTCTTCAGTAGTGGCAGCGGTGGGCATTGGTACCTTTGTCTTTTTCTTGACTTTTTTCTTTACATTCGAAATGAGATCAAAAGTTAAAATAATTAAATGCGTGAGAAAAGAGGTGGAGGTCAATGTACAGATTAGATCGTAGCCCATCAGAGCGGAAACCATGGCATCACCCTTCTGTCTACCTGGTGATCGCAGAACCCTACAAGTGCGTGGCTGGCAGAAAAGAAATACAGCTAAAGTTTTAAAACTTCTTGAAATGTAAAGCAGAGTTCTAGCCCTCAGAGAAGCTGGTCTGGGACACAGATAACCCCAACCCAGAGAGAGGGGGCAGGAGGGCGATGCTGAGACCAGCCCTCGAGCCTGGGTGGCCCTCCTGTGAGGTCATAGGGGAGACCTGGTTCCCACACTGTTACCTCCTCAAAACAAAAAGTGCCTGTTGGGCTTCTCTGGTGGCGCAGTGGTTGAGAGTCCGCCTGCAGATGCAGGGGACGCGGGTTCGTGCCCCGGTCCGGGAGGATCCCACATGCCGCGGAGTGGCTGGGCCCGTGAGCCATGGCCGCTGAGCCTGCGCGTCCGGAGCCTGTGCTCCGCAACGGGAGAGGCCACAACAGTGAGAGGCCCGCGTACCGCAAAAAAAAAAAAAAAAAGTGCCTGTTGCAGGGACCTCACTTCCCCCGTGAGGAGACTGAACCTCAGGGATGCCAGGGTACGAGTCACCCCCTCGTCAGTGGTGGCTGGGATCACACCCCCAGTGTTGTCGGTCCAGAGCCCCCTGTTCCCAGGAGGACCAAGGTGCCAGACGGTGTGCCTGAGGTGTCCGACGACACGTACAGAGACTCACATGGGGGAAGGGGGACTTGCGTCCATCCCAGCGGCCGGGGAGCCGACGTGTGCCTCCACCAGCTCCCACCTGCACTGGGCTCAGGGTGGGAAGCCAGCCCTCCAGCTTGAGGGCCGAGGGGATGTAGGCGGGGCTGCCCCGCGTGAGCCCACACACCTACGCCTGCATCTGCACCTGCGCTCTCGCTCTTTCCGTCCCCCTCCCCAACTACAGTTTCCTAAGTCGTAATATCCTTGATAACAATAGAAGAGCAACAGAAGTCACTGAATTTTTTAAAAAACACAAGGAATGTTTGCCCAGAACTTCTCCCCAGAAGAGCTGGCTCACAGTGGGGCGCCAGGACGCAGCCTCCTTCCAACCAGGTCCCGCCTCTGGCCACACTCCCCCACCCTGCTTCCGTGGCCCATCAGGTGACACGTCATTATATGCTTGAACAACAGTGGTGTCCATCAGCAGCCTGAGGCCACCGCTGCCTGGCTGTGATGACGCGGTCCTGACAAGCCCGTTTTAGACAGAAATTCCTCACTCTTGGTGATCAGGCTTGGACCGACTCTCATGTGGGAGTTTTTGCGTTTTTCGTTTTGGGTCATTGAAATTATTATTAAACATCGCCCGGGGCAGGGAGTGAGGGGAGCATTCACGATGCAGTGAGTGTCTGGGCTGTGGGGGGGGCTGCAGTCCCACGAGTTCCTTCTCTTCCTGGGCCCCGACTAACCTTGGGATGCCCCACAGCAGTGAGAATGAGGCGTCAGGCCAACCCAGAGAATTCCAAACCAGCTCCTGGCAGGTCTGGGGAACCATTTGTGCGTTTGCCCCCGACAGAAAACCGGAGTCATCCCCTGAGCAGAATAAATGGAGAGCCACTTCCTGGAACTCTGTGCCTCAGGGGACAGAGGCTGAACCTGAAACCCGGCAGGGACCAGCCATGCTGTGTGACCTTGGGCAAGTGACTTAAAGTCTCTGTGCCTTTGGTTCCTCCTCTGAAAAAAAGATGGCTATAATGATACTTGCTACTAATATAGATAACACCTAATCTTGTAAATGTAATAAAATAATAGGGCAAGGGTAGTAACTGGGAGCCGTGGTGGTTGTGGTGGGGATTGGATGAATTTCTATATTTAGAGAACTCAGAACTTTGCTGGGCACAGAGCTAGGGTCTCAGGGTGATTATTATTATTAGCGACATTGTCATTACGAGGCAGGGTGTTGTGTAGGAGAAAGATGGTAGAGGCTTTGGAGACTGAGAAATCCGTGGGCTCAGCCACTTACTGTGTGTCTTTAGGAGAATCACCTAACCTCTCTGAGCTTAGTTCCCCATCCGTAAAATGGATTGTTGTTGGGGCAAATAAGATAATGCAGCACTTTCAAAAATGTACAACATAGGTCCTTGGGTGGTAACAGGAGATGATTTTAGGTGATCAATGAGCAGATTTTTATTTTAATGGTAAATGTATTTCTTTTCATGTTTACCAAGGAAAAGAAGGCAGAATTGTATCCAACCCGTCATTTTTCAGGAATTATTACTGGGACCGAGATTCCTTTTACATATACTTGAATGTCTTCTGTAGTGAATCTATTTATAGAAAAATATTAGGAAAAAGTACAGGAGAAAGACTTCCCTGGTGGCTCAGTGGTTAAGAATCCGCCTGCCAACGCAGGGTACGCAGGCTCGAGCCCTGGTCCGGGAGGATCCCACATGCTGCAGAGCAGCTAAGCCCGTGCGCCACAACTACTGAGCCTGCGCTCTAGAGCCCACAAGCCACAACTACTGAAGCCTGCGTGCCACAACTACTGAAGCCCACGTGCCTAGAGCCCGTGCTCTGCAACAAGAGAAGCCACCGCAATGAGAAGCCCGCGCACCGCAACGAAGAGTAGCCCCTGTTCGCCGCAAGTAGAGAAAACCCAAGCACAGCAACAAAGACCCAACGCAGCCCAAAATAAATAAATATGTACAGCTTTAAAAAAAAAATAAACTCAGTTTATTTTATTTATTTTTAAAATTTATTTATTTATTTTTTAAAGTTATTTATTTATTTTGGGCTGCATTGGGTCTTCGTTGCTGCACACTGGCTTTCTCTAGTTGTGGCGAGCAGGGGCTACTCTTCATCGTGGTGTGTGGGCTTCTCACTGCTGTGGCTTCTCGTTGCAGAGCACGGGCTCTAGGCATGCGGGCTCCAGTAGTTGTGGCATACAGGCTCAGTAGTGTGGCACACGGGCTCAGTAGTTGTAGCACATGGGCTTCAGTAGTTGTGGCTCCGGGCTCTACAGCACAGGCTCAGTAGTTGTGGCGCACGGGATTAGTCGCTCTGCAGCATGTGGGATCTTCCCGGACCAGTGCTCAAACCCGTGTCCCCTGCATTGGCAGGCGGATTCTTAACCACTGTGCCACCAGGGAAGCCCCCCAAAATAAACTCAATTTATTAAAAAAAAAAAAAAGTACAGGGGAAACGACGCATGGCAGAAATGGGGGAGGCGATACTTGGATGAAGTTAGGTTTGTGCCGTGCGTAGCCCTGGGGGCACTGGCATCCCCGCAGCTGTGTCCGCATCTCTCTGCTTCTCACCTGTGCCAGGGAATTGTGCCACACTGCAGAGGGAAGCCTGGGAGTGGCGGAAGCCTTCCCACAGTGAGCGATGGGCTCTGGGGATGAATGCGTCGCTTCCCATCTAGCCCCTCGTGGCACAGCTCTGAGGCACCTGATGGTCCCTCAGAGGGTCCCCGGTGGGGCTGAGCCCCAGTTACCTGCGCACTTACTAATGAACTTCCTCAGCATTCCTGGGCTCATGGCCCCTTCTCTGTCTTCAGAGTCAGCAGGGTAACATCTTCAAGTTTCTCTTCCATCTTTCAAGGATCTTCATGATTACTCTGGGCCTACTCAGATAATCTAAGCCTCTCTATTCTCTTTTCTTGTTTTTTTCCTTTTTTTAAAAAAATTTTTATTGAAGTATAGTTGATTTACAGTGTTGTGTTAATTTCTGCTGCACAGCAAAGTGACTCAGTTGTACATGTATATTCTTTTCCATATTCTTTTCCATTCTGGTCTATCACAGGATATTGAATACAGTTGCCTGTGCTCCACAGGAGGACCTTGTTGTTACCCATCCTCTATGCAAAGACATAGCTGCTCACCCCAAGCTCCCACGGTCCCCTCCCCCTTGGCAACCACAAGTCCGTTCTCTATGCCTGAGAGTCTGTTTGTGCTTCAGAGATGTGTTCACTCATGTCATATTTTAGATTCCGCATATAAGTGATATCACATGGTAGTTGTCTTTCTCTTTCTGACTGACTTTGCTTATATGGTAATCTCTAGGTCCATCCATGTTGCTGTGAATGGCATTATTTCATTCTTTTTTATGGCTGAGTAATATTCCACGCTATATTATGTATGTATGTATGTGTGTGTATATATATATATATATATATATATATATACACACCACACCTTCTTTATCCATTTATCTGTCGATGGACATTTAGGTTGTTTCCATGCTTTGGCTATTGTAAATAGTGCTGCTCTGAACATAGGTGTACATGTGTATTTTCAAATTATAGTTTTGTCTGGGTATATTCCCAGGAGTGGGATTGCTGGATCATATGGTAGCTCTATTTTTAGTTTTTTGAGGAACCTCTGTACTGTTCTCCATAGTGGCTGCACCAACTTACATTCCCACCGACAGTGCAGGAGGGTTCCCTTTTCTCCACACCCTCTCCAGCGTTTGTGGTTTGCAGACTTTTTAATGATGGCCATTCTGACTGGTGTGAGGTAGTACCTCATTGTAGTTTTGATTTCTCTAATAATTAGCAGTGATGAGCATCTTTTCATGTGCCTATTGGCCATCTGTATGTCTTCTTTGGAATCTCTCTATTTTAAAATGTTTAACTCAATTATACCTGCAAAGTCCCTTTCGCTGTGTAATGTCACATATTCACAGGTTCCAGGGATTAGGGTGTGGACGTCTTTGGGGGCCATTATCCTATCGACCACAGGCTTCCTGGATCACACTCCCTGAAAAGCTACCCATACCCAGATCCTTATCTCAGGCTCTGTTTCTGGGGGACCCAGCCCCTGCCCCAAGATACAGCACACCACCACTCGGCCTCAAGGGTCCCTTGTTCTGTGCTCTTGGGAGTCCGTGTGAGGCTTCTGTGTATGGAATTGGACTTCACGCTGCTGTGACTCCGACTCAGGTGCAGACACACCCACCGGCAGCCATTGTTCCCGGCTGCTCTTGAGTTTCAGCTGCAGGAATATCAATTTTATCTCAGAGTTACCCTAACGGCCTGTTCACCTAAAAGAAAGACCCCGAATAAGACAATATTGGCTGCTTTTCCCAGGCTTCTCAGAGCCCCTCTGTCTCCAGTAGCTGGGATCCCCGAGCCACTGGCAGTCAGGCACATATCTGGGACAGAACAGACACCCTGCTTGCCTGAGGTGGGGAGGCGGCAGGAAATGGGGTCCTTGTTGTGAGAGGGGAAGACTTTTCCCCAAGCTCCTGGACTTGGGAGTGGAGTGTGGTTGCCCTGCCTTTGAACCCAGCTCTTCCGCTTCCTAGCTAAGTGAAACTTGATTCCCCCAAGACTCCACTTACCCATCTGTGAAATGGGATAACAATATTCACCCACCTCCAAGGGGTGATAGTCAAAATATCTAGCAGCTCACAGAGAACAGGCATCAAACATTCTGAGCAGGGCCAGGCATAAACAACCAACACGACGGATCCAGCACTGCGAGCTGAGCACCAGCCTTGCCCGCCCCCAGGGCCGTCGTGAGGGTGTGATGAGAACGCAGGAAAAGCAGTGTGTCCTCCAGCAGCGGGGCCGCGATGAGCTGCCCGTATCCTGCCAAGGCCATCAGGTCATATCACTGTGCTGAGGATGAGTCCCTCAGCTGGACGCAAACTGAGTCTTTCGAAAAGCAAGTCCAAAGAATTGCACGGAAGGCAGGCCTTGCTGATTCCATGCCTGGACGAGGCAGCAGAGGCCGCTACGCTCGAGGAAAAGGCAGGACCGGGACTGGTCCCAGCTCCACCACGTCTGGACTTTATCTTGAAAATCAGGACATGTCTCACTTGAGGCTTGCCCCAAATTGCTCAACGAGAGCATCAGATCTTGGCATCGACTTGGCATCTGAAGCCAGGGTCCTAGAGGGGGCAGGCGGGCACTGGTACAGGGCAGCTGCCCCCCTGCTCTGGGGAGGGAGGCAGAGGGCAGGAGAGGGTGGCTGGCCAGGTTCCGAAGCTCTGGAAGACTCAGGGACAGTGTGACCTGGAGCCCAGAGAGGCCGACATCTGCAGATTCCGTCTGAGCCGAAGCCAGAGCCCAGCCGTCCTGTTACCTATTAGGGGACACGAACCCTGCAGAGGCCCAGCCTGGCTTTGGAAACCAAATGTGGGTGATTCCTACGCCCTGAGTCACGCCTGGGAAAGAGCGTTGGTGGGCCACGTTGCACGGGGTGGATTCCTGTTTCCCATTTTGTTCCTCCACATTTGCATCCTGTCCTGGGCCTGCAGGAAGGTGGGGTGGGTTGTGGAAGGAGGGTAGGCCCTCACTTCGGGGGTCCTGGCGGAGAAACAGAACAGAGGAAAACGATGGATGGGACACAGCGCCACCCCTGCTGGCCTCACGGAAGCAGTCTACCAGAGAGGACCTTCCGTGTGGCTAGCCTGGGAGGAGGGGCGGGAGTTCAGAGCCAGCCCTGCAGCTCTGTCCCTAAGCAACTCAGAGAACTCAACCACCGGCTCACGCACAGCCACCAAACAAAAGAGTGGCACCGTTTATGCACAGAACACTTTACATATGTTATCACATATATGATCTCATTCAATCTTCACAGTAACCCTGCAATAGAAACCGAGGCCCAGAGGGGTTAAGTAACTTGCCCAAGGACACACAGCCAGTGAGTAGTGGAGCCCGGACTCACCCTCTGGTCCATGAGATGCTAAAACCCCTTCAACACGCAGAGGGGGGAGAGCGGTAGATGCAGTGTGTCTTCTAGACATGCCTCCAGTGAAGCCCCATTGACGGCATTAACCAGAGGGAGCAAAGAATGTGGTCATTCAAAGGAGGAGTTGTTTGCTCAGAATCAAGGACCTTTTTGAGCAGATGAGATCCTGATACCAGGAGATCCTGACACCAGGGCCAAGCCCTCTGACCGCTGAGCCCCCAGCTGAAAGCCCGTGCTTTGGTTCCCGGTCTGAGTGAACGCCGGCCGGGACCATCCCTTTCAGTGCTGGAAAATTCCAACTGCCAGGGCCAGCATCTCCACGCCCGGAAGCTGCGTGAAGCCTGCCCTCAAAACGCTTGTCCACCCAGAACCTGTGAATGGGACCTTATTTGGAATTTGGATCTTTGCTGAGGTGATTAATTAAAATGAGGTTATAGCGGACTTGCGCGGGCGGTAAAAGCACCAACTGCTGTCCGAGAGGAAGGCCACGTGAGGACGGAGGCAGAGACTGGAGTTGATGCGGCCAGAGCCAAGTATCACCAAGGGTGGCCGGAACCACCCAAAGCTAGTAGCAAGGCCAGGAAGGACTCTTCCCTAGAGCCATCAGAGCGTGGCCCTGCGACACACTGATTTCACGCTTCTGGCCTCCAAAAGTATGAGAGAGTAGATTTCTGTTGTTTTAAGACACAATTTATGACGGCGGCCCTAGACATCTGGAAATAGCCGTTATACCTGAGCACAGGTAAACTGGAGGTGCTGGGTATTAACACCCCTCAGAGCAGCCCTCAGCCAATGACAGACGAGAGCCGATGACGAGAGACTTGGCTCCTCACCCCTTGGGTGAGACGGTCCACTTCCTAAAGCCTTGGCGGGAAGCAGCGACCATCTTCACTACTCGCTCCTATTGATGAGAACCAGTCACGTGACCACCTGGATGCAAAGAAGTCTGGGAAATGTAGTCCCTGGCCAGGCAGCCACAACTAAAGAGAGTTCTATAGAAAGGGGAGCAGTTTTTGGAGGACAACTAGCCATGAATGCATAATAAATATTTGTTTGACTCATTAATGTATTAACTAATGAATGAGCAAACAGACCACTTGGAAAGGCTATTTCATAAATGGTGGCTGGATGCTGAGCTCACTTAGGGACCCTCACATTGAATAGATCCGGATACGGATCTGGAAGAGAGTCTGCCATGGGCCCCCCTCAGCCCCCTGCCTACTTCCCTCCCTACACATCCACCAGGTACGTCACCCACCGAGGGGCCTTAGAGGGGTCTCAGAGGCCAGCTCGCCGGCCTCCGCCTTTCCCACGCAGAGAAACAGGCCCAGGGTGGCACGGGGACAGGCCGGGGTCACACGGCAAGTTTGTCAGTGAGGAGCCGGGCCCCTGGCCGCTTGACCCCACGCCAGTGCCTGAGCCGCTCAGTAGCTGCTGGACCCTCATTGTTCAGCTAATTACTGCAAGTCCAGGCCTGTGCAGCATCTGCGTGGGGACGCTGTGTAAACATTTCCTCTTTGGCGGAGCAGGAAATGAAGGGATGATGAGGTCAAGTGACTTTGCTGGGCTCCTGCTGTCCTGCCTATCATCCAGGCCCCACCCGAGCTGCCCGCGGCCCTTCCCAAGGCTCCTGAGTCAGGTCAGAGGGACGGCCGCGAGGCCTGGGCCCTCCCTCGCCTTCTGCGCCCGGGCCAGGGAGGCCTGGGGTTGAACCCTGCTCTGCACTTCCTGGCTGGGTGCTCTTGAGCAGGTTGCTCAACCCCTCTGAGCTTCCATCTCCTCCCCTGCCAAGTCCCTTCGTCCCTCGTGCAGTGCTGAGGATCAAAGGACGCCATGTGGGCAAAGCATTTGGCACAGACCCTGACAGTCCTCACCACTGTTTTCCTAATTTTTA
Organism: Globicephala melas; assembly: GCF_963455315.2. NCBI lineage: Eukaryota > Metazoa > Chordata > Mammalia > Artiodactyla > Delphinidae > Globicephala > Globicephala melas. The sequence goes on along the minus strand of NC_083332.1, from coordinate 59,773,381 downwards.
AGCTCTTTTGAAAAGATTAGTCACTGAACTGTACACTTTAAAATAGATAATTGTGTGTTATGTGAGTTCCACCCCAATTAAAAAAGGATTATGTATGAGATGTTTTTCCCCACTGTCGCCCCATCACATACACACTCATACACATATGCACACTCACGACTCCCACATCCACATACTCTCACACACTAATACAGTCTCACACACACACACACACACATACACACACACATACATATATACTCTCATTTGTTATCACACTGAAAATTCACAACAGCCCTGCAAATGTACACCCTGATCCCAGCCTGCAGATGGGTAAACTGAGGCTCAGAGAAACAAGCCACTGGAGGTCACCCAGCCAGTTAGTGGCAGGGCCAAGAATCAGCCTCAGTTCCACTCCAAAGCTGTAGGTAAACACTGACTGCAGATCCATCCAGGTCCGCCCCTGAGTCCCACACAATCCGCCAGCATTTATGAAGTACCTCCGAGGCCTGCTCTATCCCAGGCACTGGGCTAGGAGCCCTCCCCTCCCCATGGACTTTCGTGCTCAAAGAAACTTCAAGATGAGTTGATGCAATCTGGCACCCCATTTAAAGAAAAGTAAACAGAACAGAGAGGTTAAGTGACTTGCCCAAGGTCACACAGCTAATTAGTACCAGACCAGACACACAGCCGAGGCTTCCTGTTCCCCCGCCCCCTCCCTGGCCAGGGCGGCCCCTGGACTTGCTGCAGACATCTCCTGGGGAATTCTGCTCCAAAGACAGAGCTCTGTGACTGTGACGCCAGCAGGCAGGCCAGCAGTGATGGGCTGTGGCAGATCCGATGGACTTTTAAAAGTCTTTAGATAACAAGCGCCATTCCCGAGCTAGTCAAAATCTAAGACCCGTGCCACAGGTCTCTCTGTGTCCTGAACAAAGAAAAGTCACTTTGAAACTTAGGAGGAAACAATTTCCCAAGTGCCTGTGTATTAGATCAAGTAATCTTCCCCCCTCGTGTGGACTGTGGGAGTTTTGAAAAAAATATTTCCCATTAAACTTCAAAAATAAGTTCAAAGAGGAAAAAAAGAAATGAGCCCTTCTGAGCATGGCAAGATTTCCAAGCTGTCAGGAACGGGTTGCCCTCTGCTGGACAAAAGGGGCACGGCCACTTTATAATCAGAACCGTCTCACTCCCCCAGGTATCCTGGATCCAACATGATAGTAGCTGTGCTTTGCACAAGTGGGTTTGCATTTTCTCCGTAACTAACGGCTACTCAGAAATCAGAAACGCGTTCAGTGTGTCATCTGTGTTGTTCACTCACTCACTCATCTATCCATTCGCCCTGCCTCACATCTTTATGGAGCGGCTCCTGTCTGTTGAGCAATGTCCCGGGATTTTCTACATAGCCAACACATTCCAGAGGAGACCACAGACAAGAAGCAACTTAGAAATTAACAGACAAAGCAAATTAACCAAAAAAAAAAATCCAGGTGGCTATAAATGCTGTGAGAATAAATCAGAGGCAGGGAAGGGGCGGTGGGGGTGAGGTGGGCAGGGAGGCCACACGGAGCCCAGACGGAATGCAGGGAGGGATGGAGTCGCGTGGGCTTGGGGGGACAGTGCTCCTGGCAGAGGGAACAGCCAGGGCAAAGGCAGCGCCGATGGGGTGCATCTGCCCGGACGGAGGAGAGAAAGGGGGCCCGTTGGCTGGGACTCAGGGATGAGGGAGAAGCAGGAGGACACGCCACGGATGGGGCCGTCCCCGCCGCCCTGCAAGGAATTGGAGCTGTGTCCAGCAAACACGCGAGAGAACCGGACCGTGGACAGAGGAAGCGGGGGCTCTTTGCACTGACGGACCCCCGAGGGCTGGACCTTAGAGGAGTGAGGGGTGAGAGCAGGGACTGCACACGCCACCTCCGGTGGGGAGTCCCAGAGCCTCCCGGGAAAGAGGAAACACACGGCCTGAGATGCAGCCTCTCCCTCTGTCAGAGGGAAGTCGTGGCCTTGCTCACGGTTCGGGAGAACTAACTAGATTCTAAACCTTAGTAAGGGATCGGGGGCCAGTTTCGCTGACTGCTTCCCACTGTTAACCCGCATGGAAGTGGTCCTCGTGGGAAGCTAGAGCATCCAGAGGCTGCCGAGCACTGGAGGGAGGGTGGGCTTCGCTGGAGGACACGGTGCAGCAGCCCCGCCCACCCCCCATTGACCCCACCGCCCCTAGGCTGCAGGCCGGGCCGCCGTGCTGAGCACAGGCCTCCGTGTCCCACACCCGGTTTCCTCTTGGGAAGGGGCCTTGCCTCCCTCCAGCTCAGGCCATGATGACGAGTGGAGGACAGCTGACCCCTGGCCCCAGGGTCAGGCGCCCATGGGCACCCAAGGCCAGGCAGCACCCAAGGGGCTCAGGCTGGAGCCCCACAGGCAGGCACTTGGTCCCTGTGAGGCGTGAGGGTAGGGCAGGGTTCCTTCCTATTCCTGGGCCCCTCTGGAGCTGGCTTCCCTTACCGCAAAGGAAAGAGTGGCCCCGGCCGGAGGCATCTGCATTGCCAAGGAGCTGAGAGAAATGCAGAGTCTCAGGCCCACCCACCCCCCGAATATGCCCACCTCACCGGGTCCTGTTGCACCGGGCAGGTGAGACCAGCCTGCGCCCAGCCAGCTGCTCCCGGCTTCTGGCATCATCCGAAGTGAGGGCTCACTTTCTCTCTCCACCAAGGCCATTCCGCACAGAACACAAGAGCCAGCTCTAGTCTAGTGCCGGGTGCCCACCCCGGGACGGCTCCGGGCCAGCCCTGTGCCCACCGTGCCGAGGCCACAAAACTCAAGTGCCAGGGTTCTCCTCCTGCCCTCCCACCACCAAGCTGCACCCTGGCCTTCCGGGCAGCTCCCAAAATGCCCCCGACGTCCCCTCCCGCCCGGCGGCAGCGGGGCCACAGCTAGCTCACACCCACCAGCACTTTCCAGCAGGCATCTGAGTGTCCGGAAGGGAGAGGTGTCTCCACTGCCCCGGGGTCCAGGGCAGCTCCTGGGACAGCCGGGCACGAGGGGACCCTCCAGGCGGAAGCAGGGTTGTGGGAACGAGGCCAGAGCCCCCGAGGTGCAGCCCGGGACCCCAGGGCAGGAGGCGGGCAGCCCAGCCAGGTGGGCCGGGCCTGTGGTCAGCCAGTGGCTCAGGTGGAGACGGCTCCCCCCGGCTGAGCCCTCAGCACGTGCAGACACTTGCCATGGGGGTTTTCTGCCCTCAAACGAGTATTTCAAAGTTCAGTATGTGAGAAAATTAGTAATAAAAGCAAATGGTTCCCATATATCCACGACTTAGACTCAACAATTATGATCTTTTTGCCGGATTTTCTGCTCAGCAGAAAGGCGCACAGATGTGGTTGAACCATTTTAGAGTATCTCACGGACAGCAGGACACTTTCACCCTGAATTCTGCGGCAGGCGTCTCCGAAACCAGAAGGGCATCCTCCTGTGTGCTCACAGTGCTATTAGCTCACCCAGCAAAATTAGCAAGACTTTCCTGATATCGTCTGATACCCGGTCCACATCCAGATTTCTCCCGGTTGTCCCCAACGTGTCCTTCATGGCTAGCCTTTTAACCGGGACGCAGGCAAGGGCTGCACGCGGCGCTCGGCAGTCACGACGTCTTGTCGCTCCCGAGCGGTGTCCCCGCCCCTCCCGGCTTCACCGCTGCCGCCCGCCCCGCTGCCGTGGGCTGTTGAGGAGGCCAGGCTGTGGCTGCAGAGCGGCCTGTCTTCATCTTCAGGATGGGCCCAGCGCTCATCAGGAGGGCCTGTCCTTCCTGGCAAGAAGGGGCCCTGTGACGCCCTCAGGGCGGCATCCACGGCACAGGCCAGCCGACCAGCAGCAGCCTGGACACAGCTGCAGCCATGCAGGGACAAAGGACCCCGAGGGATACTGGCCGGAGCTGCCCAGACCCCTGCAACCGCAGCTCCCGATTGTGGGGGGCCCAGGGGTGGGCTGCACAGGTGCCCCCCCGGGGGGTCTCGGCTGGGCAGAACTGGAGGGAGATACAGGCCGGGAGGCCCCGGGCGCCGACGGGGCCGGAGGAAGGTGGGCCAGCAACACGCTGGACCCGGGCCTGTCCATTCACTCGCTCCGCCTGGGCATTTGCGGGCTCCCCGAAGGGCACTCTCCACACCGTTCTCCATCAGCGCTGACTTCAGCTCGCCAGCATCGCCTCCTCCAGCCCCACCCTGTCCCCCACACCGTGAACTCCCCAGGGAGGGGCTTCTTGCCCCCTCCGCCCCACCCCCACGGCTTCTGCGGAGCCGAGCCCAACACCAGTACTTGGAAGGTGCTCAGAAATGTTGAGGCCGAGGGCGTGAGTGAACAAGAAACAGAACAGCAGCAGCGACAGCTCACCCGCTCACCAGGCTGAGCCGGCCTCTGATCTGAGCACATCGCCGTCCACGCTTCACAAGAGAGGAAACTGAGCCCTGAGAGGGGAGTGACTGCCCCAGGTCCCACAGCCGGTAGGCGGCGTAAGGTGGTTCACCTGCGCTCCGGGCGGCTCGCAGACCCAGACCGGGAGGAGGAAGGTGGGCCCGATCCGCGTGGTGCTGGGGGCTGCGTGAGCACCGGGCCTGGGGCTGCAGAGACTCGCCCCCTCCCCCCCGACCCAGGCGAGCTGACACCTAAAGGGAAACGTGAAAGGGGGCAGGTGACAGCCCAGGGCAGACAGGTGAGCAGTCGGCTGGGGAGGGACTGGAACAGAAAACAGGGTGCAGGGGCCTAGGGGGAGAGTCTCAGCTCCGGGATGCCTTGTGCAGAGACACATTCAATTTTGTTTGCTTGTTGTTGTTGTTTAAACTCTTGCAAGGTAAGGAATTCCTGGCTTTGGGGGATGGCAGAGATTGGGGTTCGATTCATATGCACTTAGAAGAGCCACAGCGAGCAAAGTGGAAACAGATGAGCCCGAGAGGCGGGCAGCGGCCAGATCCCACCCTCAGGAGCTCGGTAGAGAACTTGGGTGGGGTGGGCACACGAGGGTGCCGTGCCTGTAGGTCTCCCTGCGGGGTCAAGGCCCACTGTGAGGGCTGGAGGCCTCAGGGTCTCCAGCAACAGGGGCCCAACCCTTGTCTGCAAGCCTGCGGGAACCTGGGTCCCTACCTGGCGTCACCATGGCATGCACTCGAGTGGGGTCTAACCCCCTAGAACGTGAGCCCCATGAAAAAACAGGCTGCCCCAGGGGTCACTGCTGGACCCCCAGCAAGTGGCCCAGTGCCTGCCCACAGCAGGAGCTCAAAAATATGTGATGACTTGGCCAGAAGCTTGACACGGGGCAAAGGGAACTTGGCAACCGCCCAGACGACAAAGAACCAGGCCCCGCGTGGGACTTTGCACTAGGAACGTGCAGGCCACCCTGCGCTGAGGGGCGCTGGCCCCTCCCCCTGCTGTGACTCCTAGCACCCGCCTCTCTCCCCCTCCCCTCCGTCTTCCTCACCCCCTTCCCTCTCTCTGTCTTCACCTTCTCACCCTCCTGGACAGGCTGAGGCAGCACGTGTCCGGGACACCTGTTCCGTGGCACATGGCCGAGGCCGGAGCCGTCTGCAAACGCACAAGGAGGGTCAGGCTGAGGGCAGCCGCATAGGCAATGTTACTGAGAGCGGGAAGGGAGTCACAGAGGTGCAGCAGGAAGAAACGAGGGAATCTCAGTGGATGGGGAACGGAGAGGCAAGGGAGAAACTCGCCCAGATTCACCAGCAAATTGGAGCAAAGTGCGCCCTGAATCCTGGTGGCTCCGTGTAGGTCACACTAGTCCCAGCCCCGATATTCCAGCAGTAGCGGTCAACCTACAAACAGGCAGCAGATACCGCTGGTGCCCCAGTCGGGTGATGCCCCACCACTTTGAAGGTTTTGGTGTGTTCTTCCGCCGGCTTCTCTGTGTTTCTGCTTCTCCAGGCTTTCACCTGGGACTCTCTTCCGAGAACTGGCCAAGGGCTTCTGGAACCGTCTGACAGTCCTCCGGGCAGCCCTTAGCCGCCAGCTTAGCGTATGGGACTAGGAAAGCAGCTCTGCGGTGTGGCTCACCCTCCAGAGCCCCCCCACCCCCACCCCCACGGGATCAGGCTGAGGCTGCGTCTTTGCCTTGAAGTCGCTGGTGGCCTTTTTCTTCTGTTTGCTTCACCCCTTCCTGGTTTCTCCCGGAGTCTATCTCTAGGGAACCCAATATATGCCAGTCAGTTGATTACCTTCCCAATTAGCCTGTTTAGAAATCTTATAAATCAATGCAGCTGCTCGTCAGGGAGAAAGAATTCATATTTACATCAATTTGCATACAGCTCTGGATCCCCCAGAATTCTACCCGCACCTGCCTTCCGGACCCTGAGCCCCAGGTCATGATCTGCTGCCACAGTGTGTGTGTCCAGTGGAGGGTGGGGGCGAGACAGGGGTCTGCCTTTGGATACCAGCCACTCGCCGGCAGTTTGAGTGATCTGGGGCAATTCATCCCCCTCTCTCAGCTCAGTTTCCTTGCTGCAAAGTGGGTATAACAACACGACAATCGCAGGTTCTCATGGCGACTGGTTATACTAATCTATACAAAGCGCTGAGCACAGTGCCCGGCACCTGGTAAGCACAGTATAAGTGCTGACACTATTATCGCTGTTATTTTACTGTAAGCTTCTGCAAATCCTTACTGACTTGCTTGTTATTAGAATAATTAAATGTACCAAACCACTTAGAGGCTATTGGGAAGGTCTGATTCACTTAAAGGATCCAGAAATTCAACATCATGTGTAGTAGCTCCTTTCTACATACAGTCTCAATTAAATCTGTAGACAGGTCCCACGAGCGGTGATGTTACCAGCCAAGGACACCCAGGTGCAGAGCCGGGGCTGAGGTCACCTGCCCCAGGTCACACAGCTAGCAGGGGTGACGTGGGCTGCCTTGGGACCTGCCATGACATGGGAGACTCCCAGGTGCCACGTACAGTGTTTGCCGCTTTTCTGGAAAGACTTCTTGAGGACCGGAAATCTGGATCTGTTGTCTTAACTGCCACGTATTCTGCTGTTCATCAACCTTGGAAAGCAGCTGCTAAAATATCGTTTCCGCCTCGTGGGTTCCCATGCAAATCACTCCCAGAGCTGGGGAAAGTGCAGCGCTGTCAATAGTTCACAGCCTTCGCTCTTTCCTCTCCTTTCCAATTCAGGAACTGAGTCTAGTTCCTTTCTCCACAATGCGGGCAGGAGAGGAAGCAGTTTCTGCCCACCGCAGCCTGTGCAGGCAGAGACTTGGGTGGGCTGCTGGCTTCCTGCCTGCCCTTTGCCCCCTGACACCCCCTGCCCATCCTCCACTAATGAATGGGCTGCCTCCAGACACAAGTCCCTGCTGCTTCTGCCAGGCAGCCCACCTGGATTTCACCCACTCACCAGACAAGAACAGGCAAGGGTGGCCAGGGTTGGCAGAGGGATCTCCTTTGAAACAAAATGATGAGCTTCACTCGCCAGTGACACAACCATCTGTCCCTCTCCTCAAGGCAGCCACCAACCACGCTGGGGTCCCCAGAGCTCATAGGTAGGACATTTTTACATGGCCTTTCTATTGCACCACTAATGTCTGCTCAATGGAGAAACACCTAGCAGCACAGAGGAAATAAATCACCCACAATGATCTCAATAAAATAAGAACAATAACCAGTAACTGGGAAGGACTTACTGGACCAGGCACTGTGTGATAGACTCTCTCTTTGTGTCCATCCACTGGCTAGATTCTAGTCTAACTCCTTGCCTGGTCCAGAGCTTGAGTCAAGAAGCTGTCATCCGGAACTTCCCTGGAGGTCCAGTGGTTAAGACTCCACACTTCCAATGCAGGGGCACGGGTTCGATCCCTGGTCGGGGAACTAAGATCCCACATGCCAATGCAGCACGGCCAAAAAAAAAAAAAAAAAAAAAGCTGTCATCCGGCTTGTATGCCTCCAGGAGTAGGGAGCTCATTCCCTCGGGAAAGTTCTTCCACGTGATGAGATGAAACTGGACTCCTGCCCCTTTCTCCATGGGACCTTTGGAGCCAACCCCACAAAGCAAGCCTGGTTACAGCCCGTGAGACACCTGAACATAGCTGGCCTTCCGCCTTCAGTTCCTTCGCCCTTTCTCTGGCTTCGTGCCCATCGCACCACCTCTCCCTGGACATTGAAGCCAACACTGACTGAAGGTGTCCTTTATGCCAGGAGCTGGGCCGTCCTCTGAGTCTTCACAACAGAATGGCCACGTGGGCACTGTTCTCATCCCTGTGTCACAGGTGAGGACACCTGAGTGTCACAGAAGTAAGCTATGCACCCCCCAAGGTGCACGGTCGGAGCCCAAAGACCCTCTCAACCCTTAGCCCTCAGGCCGGAAGTACTTTCCATAAACCCGGAAGTGTTTCCATGAACGCGGAAGTGCGTTTCTGCAAAGCTGAGGAGTGCGTCTGTGAACCCGGAAGTACTTTTCAAAGCCTGGGTGTTTGCATGAACTCTGAAGACTTGGGGATCTTCCAGAGCACCTGTTAAAGGGCTGTGAGCCTGAAAAGACGGAGGGAGTGTCTTAGGAACTGATGCGGAATGTTCTCCATGACATCCGTGTGTGTGTCTGTGTGTGTGTGTGTGTGTGTGTGCGTGCGTGTGTGTGTCTGCGCCTGTGCGTATCTGCCTGGAGACTGTTACAACTCATCTCCTGGGAGGGCACGGGGACCAGGAGGCAAGAAGGGAGGGGAGAGCTCCTTTTCACCCTCTGTCCTTTTCACTGTTTGAAATTAGTTTTACCCTATGTAATTATTGCCTCTTTGAAATGATTTTTGTTTTTTTGTTTTTTTGCGGTACGCGGGCCTCTCACTGCTGGGGCCTCTCCCGTTGCGGAGCACAGGCTCCGGACGCGCAGGCTCAGCGGCCATGGCTCACGGGCCCAGCCGCTCTGCGGCATGTGGGATCTTCCCGGACCGGGGCACGAACCCGTGTCCCCTGCATCGGCAGGTGGACCCTCAACCACTGTGCCGCCAGGGAAGCACTCTTTGAAATGTTTTTCAAAATGGAAAGATTCGAACTCCTGGAGGGGAGAGACCATGGAATAGTCCTCTGTCCCCCCACCGGAGGGGGAGGGGGGCCTAATATCTGTTTGAAAGGAGAAGGGTGGAGGGGAAGTGGGGAGGGGAAGAAGAATAGCCTTTTGGAAAATTTTAGCCAAATTTTATCACATGGCAGGCATCACGTGTTGTGTAGGGAGAGCACTGGAATGAGCTAGAAAAGGGCCAGAGACCTGTTTTTGTAGCTTCTTTCCTGGTGTGGCCAGCCCTGTAGCGATACAGTGGACATATGACTTACCAAAATCATTACCTTTCTTGCTGACCGTGGCAACCGTTTCTCAGACACCAGCAGGAAAAGATGAGGAAAGTTTCTAATTTGGGGTGTGCTCTGGCCCTTGGCCACCAGCTCCACCCCCAGCCCCAGGCCAGGTCCCTGGGCAATGCCCCAGCTAACGCTGCTTCGGGAATGACCTGGACCAGAGGTGTTTGCTCCGGAGTGTGGCTCCAGGCCTGGCCTGCCTCCCAGCCCTTCCAGGCAAAGGGCCTCCCACCAGCAGGCCTCCCTGAGCGCCAGACGGAGAAAAAAATGCTCCTGGCAGCTCAAACATTTCTCCCGGCAGGTGCCAGGTCCCTCCCCCGCACACCTCCACTCACACGCCCCCTAGAAGAGCAGATTCTGCAGGTTTTCCTCAGTTCTTGTCTCTGATAGAACTAAGGTGGGAAGCCAACAGGAAAGAGGCTGGCTGGCTCCTGGAATTCGTCCTCAAGGGCATCTCACACACTGATGAAGGAAATCCAGATCCCTACAATGATGGGGTCCTGGGAGGCAGGGGTAGTACTCATCAACAGCCTTAACAATGTCCCTATCTTTAACCCAGCCGCTGGGAATTCAACCAGGGAAGCCATTTGACAAGCAAAGAGACATAACTCTGGGGATGTTTAGCCCAGCATGGTTTTGATAGCAAACAATGGGAAACAGCCTAAGTGTCCCACAGGCAGGGCCAGGTGATATAAGTGAGGATATAGTCATAGGAGGCAATTCTGCCACTCCTATTAAAAGTGCAGGTATAGGAATGCTTTTGTGGGTGTGGAAATACGTTTTCAAGATGTTGTTAAACGGAAAAAGGAAGTTACAAAATAGTAAATGTAACATGACTCTGATTTTGTAAAACACCACATATACGTGACCTATGTACAAAGAAAATGTCTGCAGTGTCATTGGGGCTATAGGCCAAAATACTTACACGATTATTTCCAAAGGGTAGGATTACAGGTGATGTGTTTTGTTTTTGTTTTTTAATTTCAGTTAATCTGTGCATTCTAATTGTTTGTGAAATGATAACTATTCTTGAACTTTTTAAAGGTAGAATTTGTGTACAATGAAAAGCACTCATTTTAAGTGTATGTTTCCACAAATTTCGAAAAATTCATGCCATCCATGTAAATACCACCACGAACAAGATATAGAACATCCCATCATCACCCAAAACAATTTCCCTTGAGCCCCTCTTCAGGCAATCCTTGCCCCCTCCCCCAATCCTGGCTCCAAACAACCATTGATCTGCTTTCGGTGGCTAAATTAGATTTGTCTTTTCTAGAGTTTCATATAAGGGGAATCATACTGTACGTTCTCTTCTGTGTACGCCCTCTTTCACTCAGCATAATGTTTTTGAGATTCACCCACATGTATCCTTCGGGGTTTTTTCCCTTTTAAAGCTGAGTAGTATTCCACTGTATGGACTTGCCGTACTTTATTTATCCATTTACCTCTTCATGGGCGTGTAGATTGTTTCCAGTTTGGGGTTACAATTACAAAGTGATGGTGAGCATTGTTCAAGTATTTCTGTGGTCCTCCGTTTCCATTTCTCTTGGGGGGAAAATGCATAGGAGTGGAATTATTGGGTCACATGGTAAATGTAAACTTGGTTCTATAAGAAATTATGAAACTGTTTTCCACAGTTACTATATAATTGCACACGCCCATCAGCAACAGAAGTTCTAGTTGTTCCAATCTTTGCCAGTAGTTGGTATTATTAGCTATCTTAATGGGTGTGTATCTCATTGTGGTTTTAATTTGCATTTCCCTGATAACTAGTGAGGTTGAACATCTTTACTGCGTTTCTCGACCTTTCATATATCGTTCTGTGTGCCGATACCTTCACACACCTCTAATAATTCTTCCGTTTTTTCATGGTGCTGTTGGCCTATTATTCAGCGTAACAGGTTTTTGGTTTGGGTTCTTTTTTTTTTTAATATTACTGGATACAAGTCCTTCATTAAATATATACATTGTGAATATTTTCTCCCAGTCAGTGACTGACATAGGCTTTTTTGTTTTCTGAAGAACGTAAGTTTAAAATTTTGATTAAGTTCACTTATCAGTGTTTTTCTTTTACGGTGTATGCTTTTTGTGCCTTATCTAAGAAATCTTTGACTGTCCCAAGGTTATAAAGATATTCTCTTGTGTTTTCTTCTTGAAGTTTTATAGTTTTGGCTTTTATACGTAGGTCGATGATCCATTTCAACTTAATTTTATAAATGGTGTGAGACAATGTTCAGGGTACTATTTTTGTCCATAGTGTGCATTGTACAGAATGGTAGCCACTGACCACAGGTAGCTCTTGTGCCCTGAAGATGTGGCTAGTCTGGATTGAGATGTGTTGTAACCATAAAACATACACCAGATTTCGAAAACTTGGGACCAAAAAAAAATGTGAAGTGTCAATGTTGAAATGACGCGGTTTTGGATATATTGGGTTAAGTTATATATATATGCATATATATATATATATATATGTATGTATATATATACACACACACATATATATATGTGTATATATATATGTATATATATATATTTAGTAGATCTTAATTGGAGTATAATTGCTTCACAATACTGTGTTAGTTTCTGTTACACAGCAAAGCAAATCAGCCATATGGATACACATGTCCCCATATCCCCTCCCTCTTGAGCCTCCTTCCCACCCTGCCTATCCCACCCCTCTAGGTCATCACAAAGCACCGAGCTGATCTCCCTGTGCTATGCTGCTGGTTCCCACCGGTCAACTATTTTACATGCGGTAGTGTATGTATGTTGATGCCACTGTCACTTCGCCCCTGCTTTGTCCTACCACACCATGTCCTCAAGTCCATTCTCTATGTCTACCTCTTTATTCCTGCCCTGCAACTAGGTTCATCAGTACCTTTTTTTTTTTTTTTTTTAGATTCCATATATATGCGTTAGCATACAGTATTTGTTTTTCTCTTTCTGACTTACTTCATTCTGTATGACAGACTCTAGGTCCATCCACTTCACTACAAATAACTCAATTTCATTTCTTTTTATGGCTGAGTAATATTCCATTGTATGTATGTGCCACATCTTCTTTAGCCATTCATCTGTCAATGGACATTTAGGTTGGGTCCATGTCCTGGCTATTGTAAATAATGCTGCAATGAACCTTGTGGTACATGTCTGTTTTTGAATTATGGTTTTCTCAGGGTATATGCCCAATAGTGGGATTGCTGGGTCATATGGTAGTTCTATTTTTAGTTTTTTAAGGAACCTCCATACTGTTTTCCATAGTGGTTGTATCAATTTATATTCCCACCAACAGTGCAGGAGGGTTCCCTTTCACCACACCCTATCCAGCATTTATTGTTTCTAGATTTTTTGATAATGTCCATTCTGACCAGCATGAGGTGATATCTCACTGTAGTTTTGATTTGCATTTCTCTAATAATTAGTGATGTTGAGCATCTTTTCATGTGCTTCTTGGCCATCTGTATGTCTTCCTTGGTGAAATGTCTATTTAGGTCTTCTGCCCATTTTTTAACAGGTCTGTTTGGTTTTTTTGATATTGAACTCCATGAGCTGTTTGTATATTTTGGAGATTAATCCTTTGTCTGTTGTCTCATTTGCAAATATTTTCTCCTGCTCTGAGGGTTGTCTTTTTGTCTTGTTTATGGTTTCCTTTGCTGTATAAAAGCTTTTAATTAAGTCCCATTTCTTTATTTTTGTTTTTATTTCCATTACGCTAGGAGGTGGGTCAAAAAAGATCTTGCTGTGGTTTATGTCAAAGAGTGTTTTTCCTATGTTTCCCTCTAAGAGTTTTATAGTGTCTGGCCTTACATTTAGGTCTTTAATCCATTTGGAGTTTATTTTTGTGTATGGTGGTAGGGAGTGTATTTCATTCTTTTACATGGAGCTGTCCAGTTTTCCCTGCACCACTTATTGAAGAGGCTGTCTTTTCTCCATTGTATGTTCTTGCCTCCTTTGTCATAAATTAGGTGCCCATATGTGTGTGGGTTTATCTCTGGGCATTCTATCCTGTACCATTGATCTGTATTTCTCTTTTTGTGCCAGTACCATACTGTCTTGATTACTGTAGCTTTGTGGTATAGTTTGAAGTCAGGGAGCCTGATTCCTCCAACTCTGTTTTGCTTTCTCAAGATTGCTTTGGTTATTCGGGGTCTTTTGTGTTTCCATACGAATTGTTAAAATTTTTTGTTCTAATTCTGTGAAGAATGCCATTGGTAGTTTGATAGAGACTGCACTGAATCTGTAGATTGCTTTGGGTAGTATAGTCATTTTCACAATATTGATTCTTCCAATCCAAGAAGATGGCATATTTCTCCATCTGTTTATGTCATCTTTGATTTCTTTCATCAGTGTTTTATAGTTTTCTGAGTACCAGTCTTTCACCTCCTTAGGCAGGTTTATTCCTAGGTATTTTATTCTTTTTGTTGCAGTGATAAATGGGAGTGTTTCCTTAATTTCTCTGATTTTTCATTGTTGGTGTATAGGAATGCCAGAGATTTCTGTGCATTAATTTTGTATCCTGCAACCTTACCAAATTCATTGATTCGTTTTAGTAGTTTTCTGTGGCATCTTTAGGATTTTCTATGTATAGTATCATGTCATCAACAAACAGTGACAGTTTTACTTCTTTTTTTCCAATTTGTATTCCTTTTATTTCTTTTTTCTTCTATGATTGCCATGGTTAAGACGTCCAAAACTAAGTTGAATAATAGTGGTGAGAGTAGACATCCTTGTCTTGTTCCTGATCTTAGAGGAGACGCTTTCAGTTTTTCACCATTGAGAATGACGTTTGCTGAGGGTTTGTCATATATGGGCTTTATTGTGTTGAGGTAGGTTCCCTCTATGCCCACTTTTTGGAGATTTTTTATCATAAATTTGTGTTGAATTTTGTCAAAAGCTTTTTCTGCATCTATTGAGATAATCATATTATTTTTATTCTTCAGTTTGTTAATATGGTGTATCACATTGATTGATTTGCATATATTGAAGAATTCTTGCATCCCTGGGATAAATCCCACTTGATCATGGTGTATGATCCTTTTAATGTGTTGTTGGATTCTGTTTGCTAGTATTTTGTTGAGGATTTTTGCATCTCAGTATTCATCAGTGATATTGGTCGGTAGTTTTCTTTTTTTGTAGTACCTCTGTCTGGTTGTGGTATCAGGGTGTTGGTGGCCTCGTAGAATGAGTTTGGGAGTGTTCCTTCCTCTGCAATTTTTTGGAAGAGTTTGAGAAGGATGGGTATTAGTTCTTCTCTAAATGTTTGATAGAATTCACCTGTGAAGCCATCTGGTCCTGGACTTTTGTTTGTTGGAAGAGTTTTAATCACAGTTTCAATTTCATGACTTGTGATTGGTCTGTTCATATTTTCTATTTCTTCCTGGTTCAGTCTTGGAAAGTTTTACCTGAATTCCAAGAATTGTCCATTTCTTCCAGGTTGTCCATTTTATTGGCATAGAGTTGCCTGTAGTAGTCTCTTATGATGCTTTGTATTTCTATGGTGTCCATTGTAACTTCTCCTTTTTCATTTCTAATTTTATGGATTTGAGTCCTCTCCCTCTTTTTCTTGACACATCTGGCTAAAGGTTTATCAATTTTGTTTATCTTCTCAAAGAACCAGCTTTTAGTTTTATTGATCTTTGCTATTGTTTTCTTTGTTTCTATTTCATTTATTTCTGCTCTGATCTTTATGATTTCTTTCCTTCTACTAACTTTGAGTTTTGTTTGTTCTTCTTTCTCTAGTTCCTTTAGGTGTAAGGTTAGATTGTTTATTTGAGATTTTTCTTGTTTCTTGAGGTTGGCTTGTATAGCTATAAAATTCCCTCTTAGAGCTGCTTTTGCTGCATCCCATAGGTTTTGGATCATCGTGTTTTCATTGTCATTTGTCTCTAGGTATTCTTTGATTTCTTCGGTGATCTCTTGGTTATTTAGTAACATATTGTGTAGCCTCCATGTGTTTGTGTTTTTTACGTTATTTTCCCTGTAATTGATTTCTGATCTCATAGCATTGTGGTTGGAAAAGATGCTTGATATGATTTCAGTTTTCTTAAATTTACTGAGGCTTGATTTGATGTGATCTATCCTGGAGAATGTTCCATGAACACTTAAGAAGAAAGTGTAATCTGCTGTTTTCGGGTGGAATGTCCTATAAATATCAATTAAATCTATCTGGTCTATTGTGTCATTTAAAGCTTGTGTTTCCTTATTAATTTTCTGTCTGAATGATCTGTCCACTGGTGTAACTGAGGTGTTAAAGTCCCCTACTATTATTGTGTTACTGTTGATTTCCTCTTTTATAGCTGTTAGCAGTTACCTTATGTCTTGAGGTGCTCCTATGTTGGGTGCTTATACATTTATAATTGTTATATCTTCTTCTTTGATTGACCCCTTGATCAGTATGTAGTGTCCTTCCTTGTCTCTTGTAACATTCTTTATTTTAAACTCTATTTTATCTGATATGAGTATTGCTACTCCAGCTTTCTTTTGATTTCCATTTGCATGGAAAATCTTTTTTCATCCCCTCACTTTCAGTCTGTGTTTATCCCTAGGTCTGAAGTGGGTCTCTTGTAGACAGCATATATATGGGTCTTGTTTTTGTATCCATTCAGCCAGTCTGTGTCTTTTGGTTGGGGCATTTAATCCATTTACATTCAAGGTTATTATTGATATGTATGTTCCTATTACCATTTTCTTAATTGTTTTGTGTTTGTTTTTGTCTTTTTCTTCTCTTGTGTTTCCCGCTTAGAGAAGATTCTTTAGCATTTGTTGTAAAGCTGGTTTGGTGGTGCTGAATTCTGTTAGCTTTTGCTTGTCTGAAAAGCTTTTGACTTCTCCATTAAATCTGAATGAAATCCTTGCTGGGTAGAGTAATCTTGGTTGTAGGTTTTTCTCTTTCATCACTTTAAGTATATCCTGCCACTCCTTTCTGGCCTGCAGAGTTTCCACTGAAAGATCAGCTGATAACATTATGGGGATTCCTTTTTACATTATTTGTTGTTTTCCCTTGCTGCTTTTAATATTTTTTCTGTGAATTTAATTTTTGTTAGTTTGATTAATATGTGTCCTGGTGTATTTTTCCTAGGGTTTATCCTGTATGGGACTCCCTGTGCTTCCTGGACTTGGGTGACTATTTCCTTTCGCATATTAAGGACGTTTCCAACTATAATCTCTTCAAATATTTTCTCAGACCCTTTCTTTTTCTCTTCTTCTTCTGGGACCCCTATAGTTCAAATGTTGGTGTGTTTAGTGTTGTCCCCGAGGTCTCTGAGACTGTCTTCAGTTCTTTTCATTCTTTTTTCTTTATTCTGCACCTTGGCAGTTATTTCCACTGTTTTGTCTTCCAGCTCACTTATTTGTTCTTCTGTCTCAGTTATTCTGTTATTGATTCCTTCTCGTGTATTTTTCATTTCAGTTATTGTGTTGTTCCTCTCTCTTTGTTTGTTCTTTAGTTCTTCTAGATCTTTGTTAAACATTTCTTGTATTTTCTCAATCTGTGCCTCCATTCTATTTCCGAGATTCTGGATCATCTTTACTGTTGTTACTCTGAATTCTTTTTCAGGTAGACAGCCTATTTCCTCTTCATTTATTTGGTCCTGTAGGTTTTTACCTTGCTCCTTCATCAGTGGCATCTTTTTTTACCGTCTCATTTTTTTTTTTTTTTTTTAATGAGTGGGATTGTGTTCCTGTCTTACTGGTTGTTTGGCCTGAGGCTTCCAACACTGGAGTTTGTAGGCTGTTGGGTAGGGATGGATCCTGGTGCCGAGATGAGGACCTCCGTGAGACCTCACTCCGATGAGTATTCCCTGGGGTCTGAGGTTCTCTGTTAGTCCAGTGGTTCCGACACAGAGCTCCCACTGCAGGAGCTCTGGCCCAACCCCGGGCTCATGAACCAGGATCCCACAAGCCGCGTGGGGCGGCAAAAAAAAAATAGAAGCACAATAACAAAGTAAAAAATAAAATTAGACTAGGAAACTAACAGATATGTTAGGAAGAATATAAAAATAAAAATACAGATGAATCAACAACCAGAAGGCACATCGGTACCACAATAGTAAGAAAGAGTAAGAGGGAAAAGAAAAAAAAAAAAAAGTGGGGGGGGAAGGCCTTGGCTGTGGAGGATGGGGCCTAAGCAAGGGTGAGGTTTGGGTGGTGGGCGGGGCCAATGCTCAGGACCCACAGGAAAAGGCCCTAGGGGCTGTGGGAGGTGGGGCTCAGGCTCAAGGAACAGACGGGGCCCAGGCGTGCCCCCCAGCCCTGGTCTCAGAGGGTGGGGACCTCATCTGGGAGCCCAGCAGGCTCACCGGGCCGAGTGGGCGGGGCAAACGCCCTCCTCTCCCTCCTGCTCCTCTGGTCTGAGAGGGCCCCTCCCGCCTGCCTCTCCTGGTCTCCCCCGCCTCAGGGGTGGTGATCCTGTCTGGCCTCCACTTCTCCCCCCTCAGTTCCCCCACGTCCTACTGGTTCACTTTGGGGTTTCTCCCATCTCCTTGGGCGTCAGAGTCCCCCCCAGCAGTGGCAGGAGCCCTATTTGTGGGGAGATGCTAACTCCAAGTCTTCCCACACCGCCATCTTGACTCCGCCTCTAAAATATATTATTAATTTCCCTTATTTCCTTTTACTTTTTTAACATGACCACCGGGAACTTAAAATTACCTGTTTAGCTTGCATTATATTTCTGATGGGCAGCAGTGGTCCATATGGATATCCATTCCAGCACAGGTTCTTGAAAACACTATCCTTTCCTTGATTTTCATTGGCACCGTTGTCGAGAATCAACTGACCACACGGATGCAGATCAGTGAGTGGGCTCTCTTCTGTTCCATTGATCTATAAGCGTCCTTGTGCCAATCCCACACTGTCCCAAGTACTGTAGCTTTTTTTTAATATATATAAATTTATTTATTTGTTTATTTTTGGCTGCATTGGGTCTTTGTTGCTGCGCGCGGGCTTTCTCTAGTTGCGGCGAGCAGGGGCTACTCTTCGTTGCGGTGCGCGGCTTCTCATTGAGGTGGCTTCTCTTGTTGCAGAGCACGGGCTCTAGGCGCTCAGGCTTCAGTAGTTGTGGCACACAGGCTCTAGGAGTGCGGGCTCAGTAGTTGTGGCGCATGGGCTTGGTTGCTCCACGGCATGTGGGATCTTCCCGGACCAGGGCTCAAACGCATGTCCCCTGCGTTGGCAGGTAGATTCTTAACCACTGCACCACCAGGGATGTCCCACTGTAGCTTTATAGTAAGGTTTGAAATCAGGTTGTACACTCTCTCCGATTTTATCCTTGTTCTCCAAAATTGTTTTTCTTATCTTAAGCTCTTTCCATTTCTGTGTAAGTTTTAGAGTTGGCTTGTCAATTTCTTTCTTTATGTCTTTCTTTCTTTCTTTCTTTTTTTAGCCCGTTGGAATTTTATTAAGATTGCATTAAATCTGTGATCCATTTGGGGAAAATTGTCTTCTAAATACAGTGACTCTTTTGATCCACAGACATGGCATATCACTCTATGTAGGTCTTCCTTAATTTCTCTTAGCAATACTTTATGGTGTAATTTATTCTTAAATATGTTATGGGTTTGATATTATTTTAAATGGTACTTTAAAATTTTTATCTTCCAATTATCAATTGCTACTATGTAGAAACACAACTAAATTTATATTGGTAAATTGACCTAGTATATTGCTAGCTTACTGCATTCACTTAATACTTCAGGTAGGTTTTTGTAGACTCCTTAGGATTCTGTGTGTACACAGTGATGCCATCTATGAAGACAGTCATTTTCCTTCCTTGTTTCCAATCAACGTTTCTTCTGTTGCCTTCTCATATTAGCCAGAACCCCCAGGACAAAGTGCAATATACATGGTCACAGTGGGTATCTTTTCCTCACTCCTGACCTCAGGGGGAGTGTGTTCAGTCTTTACTATTAAGTATGATGTCAACTGTAGGTTTTTCATGTAGTCATGACCCTTTATCAGGCTGAGGAAGATTTCCTCTATCCCTAGTTTGCTGAGAGCTTTTATTATGAATTGGTTCTGAATTTTTGAAGTGTTTTTTTCTGGATATATCAAAATAGCCATATGGTTTTTCTCCCTTATTCTGTTAATGTGGTTATTTTCATATGTTTAACCAACCTTTGCATTCCTGGAATAAACCACTTGATCATAGTATCATAGATCAGAGATGTGCTAGGCCCATCGCAGACACTGGACACTCTTCTATGGGCTGGTTAACGCTGGATCCCGGCCCTGGTCCTTTCACCTTAGAGCCCAGGAGGTCAGGCGTCCGTGAAGGGCAGGAGTCCGCGAGCCAGGTCAGAGCTGGGGTTGCTCTCCGCGCATCTCGCCGCAGAGTCCTTCTGCACTCTAGGCTGGCCACACTCCCAGTGCTATCAGACCCACATTGTGGGGAGAAAGACTGAGCGCCGACACTTTTGAGAACCTCAGTGGGGCAGCCCCGTCCAGACATCACTGGGATCAAAATGGTTCGGCTGTCCCCATGGATTCACCCTCAGTTTCTGCCATTAGTTCAAAGGGGGCTTCATGGGACACTCACACCCTCTGTACAAGTGGGTGGTCCAGTGCCGATTTGCCAAAACCCTCACGCAGTAGGGTGTCTGGTCAGTTGTGCTTCGAGGTAATTCAGAGGCAGAGAGGCACCTTGACGCTTCAAGCCACTTCCAAGGTCAGCCTCCCGGCGTCCTACGCAGCCCTGCAGAGAAAGGCGCCTTTGTAGGGCCGAGACCGTGAGGTCGCACCAGTCCAGCCTGACCACAGGAGCTCCGGCCCTGTGCCTGTCATCAGGTTCACTTCATCCCCAGAAAACATCACAATCTGCAGCATCCTCGGCAGGACCGAGGACATAGAGCGTGATTTATTGCCGTGGAAGCACGTCCTTGTGTATTTCCAAACCGCCTTAGGGAGCAATTCCTCACCATGTCAGCAGCTGGCTCAGGAGAGGTGGGAAGGGGGGAGTGTGAGGAAGAGAGACGTGAGACAGCGCATGCGTGCCCGTGTCTGGGCGCCCTCCCCAGGACTGCTGCTGACCACCTCGGCTCAGGAAGACATCTGGCCTCAAAGTCCTTGGGAGGGGGCTCCGAGGTCCCTGGTGTGACCGGGCCCGTGGGCTCAGGGGAGCAGCCCTGGCTCTTCTGCACTTCCTGCCCTCCTGGCCCAGCTGCCCCGGTTTTATTAGAACCAGTTGCAGATGAGTTTCCTAGAAACAGAGGGGCTGATCTCATTGGCCTCCCCCTGTGCAGAGGAAATGGGAGCGCAAGAGCCTTGTCCGTGGGCTCAGAGCCTTTCCAACACCGCGTCCTGGGTCCTCACAGACACCCAGGAAGTCACCGGGGGATCGCCTTTGTCCCTGTACAGGAGGGAACACCGAGGCACAGAGAGGCTGGGTGCCCGGCCCAGGGTCCCAGAGCTGGATCTGAACTGGTGCCCTTCAGGCCCTCCGTGGCGTTGCCATTGGCATCAGCAAGCCCGGCCTTCCCCCGAGATCCGGAAGCTTGGCTTCCTGTCCCACGTTCTGCCCAAAGGGAATAAGAACCCCACAGATACTACAGACCCGTCCCCCGTGCCCCTCTGGCCCTGGGATTCCTCTACGAGGGGACAGTGACACGTAAGAGCCTTCACCTGACGCCGATTCCTCACCTTTCCAGGTGGGGCAGGTCCCCCTCGGGAACAGTCATTGAACATCAGCGTTTGCTCAGGACTCCCTCCCTGCCGGGCGCTGTGCTGCCAGCTTCCCGGGCTTTATCTCATTTGGTCCTAAGAGCTCTTATTATCAGACGGAGGACAGGGACCTCGAAGGTCGGGGGACCTGAGCTGCAGTAGGCACAGCCAGGACTGAGGCTGGTCGTCCTGGCTGGCGTGGAGGCCCTGGCCTCCCACGAGGAGTGTGGACGCCTCCCCCAGAATGGCACGTGGTACCAAAAAATGGTCAGTGACGTCTTGGTAAGGCCTCAGCGTAGCCAGATTCTCCCATGGTGCTGAAGGCTCCAGGGCAAGAGTCCCAAGAAAAACTGGCAAGAGCCACACGGCCTTTTCCAGCCCCGACCCCAAGTCACCCAGCGTCACTTCCGCTGCGCTCTTTTCTCCGAGGCAGCCAGTAGCCAGCCCAGGTTCAAGGGAAAGAGACAGATTCACCTCCACATGGGAGGAGGGTCAGAGAATGTGTGGGCATGTTTTAAATCCACTGCAGATGAACACTACTAACATCTCCATTCTACAGATGAGACAACTGAGGCACAGAGAGGTTAAGTGAGCGGCCCAGGGTCACACAGCTGGTCAGTGGAGAACTTAGGAATTGAACCCAAGAGAGTCTGTGCTCTTGACCACCTCACTGTGCTACAGTGTTAGGGGTTCATGTTTTCCTGACATTCCTGCCTGGGTCCACCAATATTTTCCAAGATCCCCTGTGCCCCAGGCCCCGCGTTAACCTGTGGTGACACTAATGAGGACACAGTCCCTGCCGTCAGGGAGCTCCTGGCCAGGCAGGGAGACGGACTCGTCCCCATCTAACTGCTGCCCACGCAGCTGGCTTCACAGGCTGGAGAGGGGTGGGACACTGATGCCTGGGGATCTGATGGGGCTTCTCTGAGGACACGTGGCATTGATGGGCTTAGAGCAGGCTTCCTGAGCCTCAGCCTGGTTGACACATTTGGGACTGTCCTGTGCATTATAGGATGTTGAGTGGCATCCCTAGCTTTGACCAGTGACACACACTGTCAATTTATGACAACCAGAAATAGCTCCAGATACTGCCAGATGTCCCCTGGGAACAAAATTACTCCTAGTTGAGTACCACTGGCTGTGGAGAAGGAGCGGGATTTTTTCCAGGTGGAGAATAAAGAAAGAGCATTCTGGGACTTCCCTGGTGGCGCAGTGGTTAAGAATCCGCCTGCCAATGCAGGGGACACGGGTTCGATCCCAGGTCCGGGAAGATCCCACATGTCGTGGAGCAACTAAGCCTGTGCGCCACAACTACTGAACCTGCGCTCTAGAGCCCGCATGCCACAACTACTGAGCCCACGTGCCACAACTACTGAGCCTGAGCTCTAGAACCGGCGAGCCACAATTACTGAAGCCCACACACCTAGAGCCCGTGCTCCGGAACGAGAGAATCCACCGCAATGAGAAGCCCGCGCACCGCAACAAAGAGTAGCCCCTGCTCACCGCAACTAGAGAAAGCCCATGTGCAGCAACGAAGACCCAACGCAGACAAAAATAAATAAATAAATAAATAAATTTTTTTTAAATTAGAAAAAAAAGGGCATTCCAGGTGGAAGAAACGAAATAAACTAAATACAGGCAGCTTCAAGGTGAGGCTGAAAGGTAGGGTGCATCACAAGATATGAAACCAGAAAGGCGAGATTAAGCTAGGCTGGGAGAGCCTTGGATATCTTGTTAGGAAATTTGGACTCTATCTTGTAGGCAATGGGGAGCCGTGGAAGGTTATTAAGCAAAGGAGTGGCATGACAGACCTTGCTGTTTAAAAAGATCATTCCGTTAGTGACGTGGAGGCTACTGTAACGGTCCCAGGCAGAGAAGACATGCACGTACGCAAATAGGAATGTCACCATATAGCAATGTCACCAAATGGGAATGTCACCAGGTAAGACCTGTGAACTTGGAGGAGGAAGGTGTAGAGATGGTTGAGGGAAGTTCCAGGCCATTGGATGCTTTGCCTTGAAGGGGTGGCCAGGAGGGAAGAGAAGTGTTCCTTGCTATTGAAGAGGCGCGTAACCCGTGGGGCAGAGCTCCGGGTCAGCCTGGCTGCAGTGGAGGGCCTCTCCTCCCAGAAGCCAAGCTACAGGACCTGGGCTTGGTCTGGGGCCGCCTGCTGGGGAAGGACATTCTCACACAGGGGTTCGGAGGATGGTGTGTAAGACAGATCACGTATGCATGTACACATCCACTGCCATGGTGTCACTGGGGATAGAACCCCAGGATGAAGCCCCCCAGCCCCTATGTCCTTACAGCTGTCTAGCCCAAAGGACCTTGCAGTTGCCCAGAGAACAGGCCAAGGGCTGCCGTGCCCAAGTGCCACCCCATCAGCCAGAACAAAGCCAGCAATTTTCTCAGAGCAGGTGTAAATCCCAAACGGAGACACCTAATTTAACGTGACCAAAAATGAGAATTTGGGTGAATCCCGGTATTGCAAAAGCAGGGTCTGGGGGTGTCTTTGTGCAGACCCCTCCACCGTCCCGTCGTGTGCGTCCTCGTGTCTCACCTCACCGGCCCCGCGAGGTCTGGGAGGTCCCGTGGCACACGCCAGAGAACGGGGCGGGGGCCGCTTCGCTGCTGCCTGCTCTCCACACCTAGCTCTGCGCCTGGCACGGAATTGATGCTCAGAGAATATGCATGAGTCTCAGCGCCGCTCTGCCCATTAGACGAGTTCTGGAACCACCCCATAAAGACGCCTTAAAAAGACCAGCGTCTTATGCAAAGCTATGCGAGCAGTCAGCACATTTTTATCCAAAGAGAGAAGCCTGGGCCTTTTTTAATCTGACCATCGGAGATCCAGCCAGGCCTGAGAGTTTGGAGAAACATGCCCCAACAGAAGGTAGATGTATGGAGGACATACAGATGAACTGGGCAGGGCGCTTCCAGCTGTGGACACCCCGGGTGCCAGCCCACGACTGACCGTCTCACGGACAAATACCCGCTGATCGCATTTTTGCTGCCATTTTCCCCCCGAGCCTAACCGCTCCGATGGGTAATGTTTAACGACATCTAGGAAGCGGTGGGTGACACTTACAGAGCTGTCCCTGCAGCCAGCCTCTTGGCTAAGGCCACGGGTCTCATTCGAGCCCCGCTGCCATCCCCTGAGGTCATTGCCTCATTTCACAGACAGGTGATGGAGGGCGTGAGATTCAGGCGCCGGCAAGGACTGGAGCCCACGTCCCGAATGCTGTGTTCTGCTGTCTCGGGAGCTCATGGCGGCGGGTGGCGGGGGGTGCGGAGAGGGGAGCGTGCTCGCAGCACGGAGCCTGGTGCGTGGGGAGGGGGGTGGAGTTCACAGCATCACTCCCGCATGACTGGGCTCCAGCCCCCTCTGCCTGCGCGCTCGGGTGTAGTGGAGCATTGGATGCCCTCATTATCCCCATTTTACAGTTGGGGGCACCAAGGCACAGAGAGGTTACACGTCGCGTCCAGGGTCACCCAGCTGATAAGCAGCAAAGCTGGGAACGGCTGCCCTGAACTAGGAAACCACACAGACTTTCACATCGTTTGTGTTCGGTAAACCTGTGCTGTGCGAACAGGAAGTACATGAACAGAGTGTAATGACCACACTCACTGCCCAGCTGTGATGACCACAGCCACCGTCATTATTCTAGCACAGGGCATCGTGGGGCCTGCAGCTCAGTCGGCCGCAGGGATGGGGGACAACAGTGCTGCCTGCCTGGCCAGGGTGGGCTGGGGTCGTTGCTGTGGGCCCAGTGGTCGTTGTGTGGGCCCGGTGGTCATTGCTGTGGGCCCAGTAGTCACTGTATTGGCCCAGTGGTCATTGCTATGAGCCCCGTGGTCATTGCTGTGAGCCCGGTGGTCATTGCTATGAGCCCGATGGTCATTGCGTGGGCCCGGTGGTCATTGCGTGGGCCCGGTGGTCATTGCTATGAGCCCCGTGGTCATTGCTGTGAGCCCGGTGGTCATTGCGTGGGCCCGGTGGTCACTGCTATGAGCCCGGTGGTCATTGCTGTGGGCCCGGTGGTCATTGTGTGGGCCCGGTGGTCATTGCTGTGAGCCCAGTAGTCATTGTATTGGCCCAGTGGTCATTGCTATGAGCCCCGTGGTCATTGCTGTGAGCCCGGTGGTCATTGCGTGGGCCCGGTGGTCATTGCTATGAGCCCGGTGGTCATTGCTGTGGGCCCGGTGGTCATTGCTGTGAGCCCGCTGGTCACTGTATTGGCCCAGTGGTCATTGCCATGGGCACAGTGGTCATTGCTATGAGCCCCGTGGTCATTGCTGTGAGCCCGCTGGTCATTGCTATGAGCCCCGTGGTCATTGCTGTGAGCCCGCTGGTCACTGTATTGGCCCAGTGGTCATTGCCATGGGCACAGTGGTCATTGCTGTGAGCCCAGTGGTCATTGCGTGGGCCCGGTGATCATTGCTGTGAGCCCGCTGGTCATTGCCATGGGCCCAGTGGTCATTGCCATGGGCCCAGTGGTCAAGGTTTTGGAGGTTCACCTACACCGTGGCCTACATTGATCCTGGAATCTTTCCTGCTGCCTAGTAGTATTCCATTGTCTGAACATCTCGCAGTTGACGTACCCATCTACTACCAGTGGACCCTGGGCTTATTCCCAGTGTAGGGCTGTGATCCATGAAGCCACCGTGGACACCTTTGTAGGAGTCTTTTGGTGACCGACGTCCTCATTCTCTTGGGACTGTGTCTGGGGGGGAACTAGTGAACCGTTTCCCTATGTCCCTATGTCACTTTGGGCCCCGTGGGCAGGGCGTGAGTCCCGGCTGCTCTGCCCCTTCTCTAGCCCTTGATATTCTGTGGGTGGGAGCTGTGCCTCCTTATGACTTTGTGACATTTCTCCGTGAGCAGTGATGCCCGGGGTGTCGCATTTGCTCCCTGGCCATTCCGTATCCTCCTCGTGGAGATGCCGGTTCTAGGCTTTGGCCTGGATTTCACCCAGTTCTTTGTCTTTTTCTTATTGATTTGTGGGATTGTGGGAGTTCTTTGTATATTCTGTGAGTCCTTTGTGAGATACACGTTTTTGGAATATTTTCTCCCAGTCTGTGTCTTGTCTTTTCGGGTTCTTAATGGTGTCTTTTGATGAACAGAAGTTTCTTATTTTGATGAGGTCCGTCGTACCGACTTTGTCTCTTAGGGTTGCATTGTCTGGGTCGTGTTTGAGACCTTTGCCTGTCCCAAGGTCATCAGCGCCCCACAAGTGTGCATATCCTTCAGTCTCAGCCCTGAGAACTTCACACGGTCAGGGAGGCCTCTCTTGTCACTGCACCCCATCCCCGGCACAGCACCTGGCACACCGTGGGGCTCCCCAGATATGTGGCTGAAGGAGTTATTAGGTTCCCCTGCAAAGCCAGAGCTGCCCCCCACTGGCTCCCTCATTGCCCCTCAGATAAGGGAAGACACAGCCGTTTGATAGAGCTGCAGGTTCGGAAGGCGAGCTGGCAGAGGCGCCCCCAGCTCCCCATGATAACTGCCCCTACAGTGTCCCCAGGGAGCCCGCCTGGCCAAAGGCCAGGCCTCAAGTCACCTCACAGCCTGGCCTGCACCCCAGGCCCTCCGCCGAGCTCAGATCTTCCCCGAAGGGAAGATCAAAGACCCAGCTCCACTTCAGAGGCAGGAATTTGGACTGCGGAGATAATTGGGTCCTGGGGTGAGTGAGCCAGAGATAACTGTGTGTGGGCGGAGGGTGGGGGGAGATAGCTGGGTCACTTGAAACCCTGACTCCTCGCACTTGAGGCAGACTCGCCAGACCCTTGCATCCCGGGATCCTGGCTGGATTAGAAGCCCCGGTTTAGAGGACGCAGTGGGAAAAAACTCACCCAGGCGTCCAAGAACCTAAAAACCCATCGCGAGAGATCCAGAAAACTCCTGCGTTGCAGGTGGGAGCTCACGTTGGTCCCCTGACTTTGGAAAATCGTCTTATAGCATTTGCTGCAGCCGAGCCCGAGCGTGGTTGCCCGTGTCGTGTCGTGTGTGCCCCACAGCCCCAAACTGGGACCCACCCAAATGCCTATCTGCAGTGGGATCGGTAAACAAATTGCGTGGAGACCAACATGCTGTCGCTACACGCAACAACACGTATGCGTCTCACACGGGGCTGAGAGAAAGAATCCGGGAAGAGCAGAGTGTTCCGTGAATCTGTTTGTATGATGAATTTCAAGAATGGATAAATTAATCTGCGCTGTTGGAAGTCGAGAGGGGCCAGGGCGTACACGGGGTGGGGGCTCCAGGGGGCTTCGGGGGCTGGTCTCGTTCTGAGTTTTGACCCGGGTGCTGGACTGTGTTCAGTTGGTGAAACTTCCCTGAGATGTCCCTTATCTCCTGTGCATTTTCCCACATGTACGTTACACTGCAGTTGGCAGGGGGGTTGGGGGAGGCTCTGTTTTTTTTAAATGGAAGTATATTCGGTTTACAATGTTGTGTTAGTTTCAGGTACACAGCAAAGTGATTCCAATACACATATATATATTCTTTTTCATATCCTTTTCCGTTGCTGTTTATTACAGGATACGGAATATAGTTCCCTGTGCTATACACATTACATCCTTGTTTTTATCTATTTTATATATAGTAGTGTGTGTATGTTAATCCCAAACTCCTAATTTATCCCTCCCTCTCCCCTGTCGCCTTTGGTAACCATAAGTTTGTTTTCTACATCTGTGAGTCTATTTTTATTTTGTAAATAAGTTCATTTGTATCATTTTAGATTCCACATATAAGTAACATCATATGGTATTTTCTTTCTCTTTCTGACTTACTTCACTTAGTATGATAATCTCTAGTTGCATCCATGTTGCTGCAAATGGCATTATTTCATTCTTGTTCATGGCTGAGTAGTATTCCATTTGTATATGTGTACCACATCTTCTTTATCCATTCATCTGTCGATGGACACCTAGGTTGCTTCCATGACTTGGCTATCGTAAATAGGGCTGCAATGAACATAGGGGTGCATGTATCTTTTTGAATTATAGTTTTGTCCAGATATACACCCAGGAGTGGGATTGCTGGATCATAGTTCTGTTTTTTTAAGGAACCTCCGTAACTGTTGTCCATAGTGGCTGTACCAATTTACATTCAGAAGGGGTGCTCTTTTTAAAAGGGGAGGGTCATCTTGGCATCAGAAAAACCTGGGCTCCCACCTGGAGTGCCCCCTTGGCAAGCAACTTTGCCCCCTGCCCCTCGGTTCCCCCCCTGTGAAATGGCCGGGCAGCAGCCCCGCTCCTTGCCTCGTGATCAAGATGCTGAGGAGTGAGACTGTCCCACAAGCATCAGGCTGACCCGTGGAAACTTCATCTGAACCGGAGGAAGCCAGTACCTGCCGAGAGGAATAAAAATGAAAGAAATGTTACATTGTTTGACAGGGTCCCCGAGTCTTACTCAAGGACTGAGAAATAAGGATTGAAACAAGGAGTAACAGAGCAACGTCTTGCAGTGTGAGGAAGAGATTTCCGTTTCAACCCGGAGACAGGCTATTTATTTGAACAAGAACTTGCACAGGTCTCTTTTTATCCCCTTTGGAGCATATTTCATGTCGCCAAGAATTTCACGGCTATTAAAAGCTGCAAAGAAAAAATCCTTTTCAAACTGCCTGTTTGTAGCACGGGGTGGTTTCCAAAGCCCTGAGGACGGGAGGCTTCAGAAGCGCTTTTAAAGTTGACGGTCCTCAGAATCCGCCAAGGCTGTGCGTGCTCCCCGACCCAGGACCCAGCAAGGCCATTTCTGGGTGTCCCCCGCACCAAAAGGGGACGTGTGCTCACCAAAAGACAGGCACTAGAATGTTCGCTGCTGCCCTACCCAAACATCCAGCGGTGGTAAAGTGGAGAAGTGACGGAGGACATAGTCTCACCATGGAATAGTATACGGCAATGAACATAAAAAAATCAACAGCTACCAAAAAAAAAAAATTCATTTGGGCTTCCCTGGTGGCACAGAGGTTGAGAGTCCGCCTGCCGATGCAGGGTACGCGGGTTCGTGCCCGGTCTGGGAGGATCCCGCATGCCGTGGAGCGGCTGGGCCCGTGAGCCATGGCCGCTGCGCCTGCGCGTCCGGAGCCTGTGCTCCGCAACGGGAGAGGCCGCAACAGTGAGAGGCCCGCGTACCGCAAAAAAAAAAAACAAATCAACAGCCACACACCCACAAACAAAGCCAGACACAGATTTTGATTTGGTCACAAAGCCCAAAAGCAAACAAAGTGCTCTGAGGTGACGGAGGTCAGCATCCTGGGACGGGGCGGCTGTGGGAATGGGGCAAAGAGGGGCTTTGGGGCGGGGTCATGTTCTGTGTCTTCACCTGGGAGCTGGTATCACAGGTGTGCACACGGTGATCATCGCTCAGGGCTGTTCTTACAACACCAAGGCATGGGTGTTCCACTCCAATAAAACATTAGTACAAGTTTAAAACACGTTTTTAAAATATGGCCTAGCTAAACCTGGGATGCAGAGTTGGAAAATCACCCCGGGTATCTTCCCGAAGGACCTTCTGGGCGGGAGAGCAGGTGCCTCGAGGCTCACACCCAACCAACCACACCCAGGGAAATGCGTGACCACGACTTCTACTCCCCACCCGTCCCCAGCCCGGGCCCTCGGAACACCGGCTCAGAGAAGGAGTGCATCTGACAGACCTCTGTGTCCAGCCTGCCTCTGGCCTGAGGCAGGAGGCTGCGTCTAGCGCCAGAAGCAAGTGCCCCAGACGGTCTCCTGCAAGACTGGAGGACAGGAGGGAGGCAGTGGCCTTTTCGTAGTGCGTGCCCCTCCTCCCGGTTGCTCGTCCAATGCTAGTCTAGTTGCTGCTGGGGAGAGATTTTGCAGATGGGATGTAAGTCCCTAGGAGTTTGTTTTAAATTCATCTAAACAGAGCTCATCTTGGATGGGCCTGGCTTCATCAGGAGGAAGGTCTTTATAAAGGGATGTCAGTTTTCCGCGAAGGAGAGACCCAACAGTCACAGGGTCGTCAATGCCCTCCCTTATCCCTGAATCCTCCCTCCTGCAAGTCTGCCGCCTGGGACAGCTTCACCCGAGCCCACGGGTCCCAGCCTGCCCCTCACGTTCCCTTCCTAGGCCTCTGCCCTGTGGACACTGGACATGCTTAGCCCCCACTAGAGCGTAAGCCAGTGCCTTGTGCTTTGTCTGTCCATCCATCCCTCTGTGCATCTGTACCTATCCATCTGTATCCCTATATCCATCCACCTAGATCACTAGATCTATCCATGTATCTGTATCCATCTGTATATCCGTGTCTATACCTATATCTACATCTTTATCTCTCCACCTGCTTCTGCTTCTCTGGTTGAGCCCTGCTGCAGACGCCTCTGTTCCCCCATCTGACGGATGCTTGCTAGAGTGTAGGGGTTAACTACACAGGGTCCCCCCCTACCACTTATTAGGTAATGGTTCTAGGCAGGTTACTTCACCTCTGTGTCTCAGTCTTCTCCTCTGTAAAATGGGGATAAGAAGAGAGTCTCCTCCTCCCAGAGTTCTTGTGAGAATTAAACAAGGTAGTATATTTAAAGTACATAGACAAATGGCAGCACACAATAAGTACTTGATAAGCATTAGCTATTATTTCCTGCAGAACGGAACTGGAAAGACGATCCATTACGCCCTCCATGTCGCAGTGGGGCCCGGGTTAGATCTGTGTTCCCTAAATTTAGGTCATCGCTATTTTTATTGTATCTGCATGCCACTTGTATTTTTTGTTTACTTAATATATTTATGTTAATCAACTTTTTTTTTTGTAACTTACAACTTGTATTCAGAAGGGAAACTGTGTATCACCAAGATAAAAGGAAAATCAGTTTCACTTTCCATAAATGGGAGGTATGATTTCCCATAAAAATCAACACAGCCCCGCCACCCCTTTTCACAATCCCAAAACCCAAGACTCTGAAAAGCACACAATTGTTTGGGGGTTTTGTTTGCTTCTGGTTCGTTTTGAAAATTTGATGCCAAACCTGACCTGATCTGACTTGAGTCTATTCAGTCTACTTATTCCACTTAGCGTGAAAATCACGTTTCACCGGAGAAACAGAAATAGAAAAGAACTAGAATCCACTAAAGGTATTAAATGAATCCCCGTATAAGCACCATATTGTCTTTTTTAAAAATCCAAGAGAGGGCTTCCCTGGTGGCACAGTGGTTGGGAGTCCGCCTGCCGATGCGGGGGACGCGGGTTCGTGCCCCGGTCCGGGAGGATCCCACGTGTCGCGGAGCGGCTGGGCCCGTGAGCCGTGGCCACTGAGCCTGCGCTGTGCTCCGCAACGGGAGAGGCCACAACGGTGAGGGGCCCGCGTACCGCCAAAAAAAAAAAAAAAAAAAAAAATGCAAGAGAAATACGGATTTCAAAGTACGTCTGGCTAAAAATTTTGACTAAGAGAAGACCCTGAAGAAACATTGGTTGTAGAAATGAAGTTACGCGTAAATAGATGATTCTGCGTATACTCCACCCGCAAAGTGAACGGGGAAACGCCTCCTGCTCTGCTCACGCTCCAGATCCACATGTCAAGCGGCCGGGACACCCAGGCCGGCAGCTGTTGCTGACGGCCGTCTGGAGCTCGGCTGGGCCGCGGATGGGAGCCCCCAGTGTGGTCCCTCCAATATGGCGGCCTTGGGGAAGTTGGACGGCTTACGTGGTGGCCGGCAAGCACCCTGATGGCACTGGGAAGAAGCTGCCTGCTCTTCTGACCCGGCCTAGACAGCCTCATTCCTGCCAGCTCTCTTGGTCAAGTGGCCAGAGAGCCTGCCCATACTCCAGAGGGGGAGATAGAGCCCACCCGCCAGTAAGTGGAGGATCAAAGAAGGCGGGCCATATTTTACAGGCTTTAATGCTGTTTGAATTTGTACAAGCACGTACTTCTTTTCTGATTAAGGAAGAAGACATTTGCGCATCTATTTTCTCTGCAGTATGGGCTGTAGGGTCCAAAGATCCCAGTTCTGTCATCTACTGAGGATGTGAGGCCGGTGAGTCACTGGGCCTCACAGGGTGACCTTCCCAACCTCAAGTGATGTGGCCCCTTTCCTGTAACTTCGACAGTTCTCTCGTGTCTCCCTCAGTGACAGTTGTGCCTCCATTGGAGGCTGGAATGCTGGCAGGAGGGAGAGACCCCCCTGGAGCCCCCTACCATGCTACGCTGGCGTGGTGACCCTTCGGGGATCTCCCTCGGGCCCCACTCAGTCCTCTTCCTTCCCCACCCCGCCCCCAGTTCCCTCCAGGCCCCTGCACACTGGGAAGTCCAGAAGCCTCCCCATGCTCCATCCTTCCTTCTGGTGCCAAACAAGGGCCCAGAGGGAGAGAAGAGCCTCAAGCCCGAGGAAGGATGGCCATCCCGGCGTTCAGAGGCCAGCGGTCCCTCTGAGACTCCATGAGGACAGTACTCGGCAAAACAGCCTCGGAGTTCTAGGTGGTTTCCAGGGCTTGGAACTTATAACCTTACTTTCTGTTTTCCCATGTAGAGAAAATGCCTTGGCTACTGGCCAGCCTCTGACCAGCAGCTTCTAATTATGCATGTGTGGAGGAGAAGGGCAGGGTGGAGACCGAGAAGGGTGTGCTGGATGGTGGGGGAACAGGGGCAGGAAGCCCAGAAACTTCCCTCCTCCCCAGGCCACCAGGAAGCTCGGCAGGGGAGGTCGGGCCAGTATAGGGAGGCCTGCACATTTTCACTGAGGCCTCACCCACCGGTTCCTGTGACCCGGACATACAGCTCTTCAGGGCAAAGGACTGTAGTTAGTCAAGGCACCAGCTGCTGTAATAAATGGGTCCTGAAATTTCGGTGGCATCTCACAAGCAAAGTTCATTTTTCACTCTGGACGTAATCCAGGGGCAAGTTAGCGCAGAGCACGGCTCCACACGCTTATTAGGGACCCAGGCCTCTTCCACCTGTGGTGATGGGTCCCCAGGTGTTTCCAGTTTCTTCTCTGGGCTCCTCACCGTCCCGCCAGCAAACAGGGGAGGAGGAGAAGGTGGAGAAGGAACATTGCTCTCAGCCCTCCCTCCTTACCTGTGAACTTATTCCTCATCCTGCAGACCTTCCTCCCAGATGCTTAGATGGCCTCAGGAGACAATGGGTTCTAAGTCTATTAACGTCTAGATTACAGGAAATTGCTCTTTAATTTAAAAGCGCTGCGTACATATCTTGTATTCATGTTGAGAGACCTTGACATTCAACTTCACGCCAATCAGGAAAGGCCCTCTTGTGCAGTCAGCAACCTGCACAACTGTGCCCAGCAACTCTGTTGTAAATTCCATCAGCTTCCCAGCTTCAAAGTGGGAATGGTGTGAGCTAGCCCTCAGCCCAACCATAGAATCACAGTGGGAAGGAATCGAGGTCACCGAATCTGGTGGTTTTGAAAGCCCCACCCCCTCGGTTTCCCTCCAATAACCCAAATCCACTGGTCCAGCCCAACCTCCTCAATGTGGTACTGGGAACTTGAGGTTCAGATAGAGTTGGGGCTTTCCCAAGGTCACAGAGCCCTGTTATTGGTCAACATTACAACGGCAGATAAGTTCAGACTTCCAGTTTAGCCATCTAGACCAGCACTGCCCCGCTGCAAAATAGAACATAAACCACATGTGTCATTTTAAACCTTCTAGTTACCATATTTTAAAAAGTAAAAAAAAAAAGGGATGGGGTGGGGGATGGATATTAGTTTTAATAATATATTTTCTTTAACCCAGTATACCCAAAACATCAACACGTAGTGAATATTAAAAATTGACATATTTTACATTCTTTATTTCACCCTAAGTCTTCAAAATCCTGTGTATTTACACTTACACTCGACGAAATCTGGTGCAATTTCACACTTCCACATCTTA
Source organism: Globicephala melas (assembly GCF_963455315.2). Classification (NCBI taxonomy): domain Eukaryota; kingdom Metazoa; phylum Chordata; class Mammalia; order Artiodactyla; family Delphinidae; genus Globicephala; species Globicephala melas. The sequence goes on along the minus strand of NC_083332.1, from coordinate 59,739,566 downwards.
ATTTGGGTGGTCAATTTTCACTGAAAATACTTGCTCCGTCTTTACAGTTCATAAAACTTACAGTTGTAAAGGTAAATTCACACTCCAAGTGGGTGCGCACACACTTCAGAGTTTCCTTAATCACTGGAGGATCTGTTTTCAAGTTAAAATTAATGGAAGTTAAATACAATTGAAAACGTAGCTCCTGGGCCGCAAGGGCAGCATCTGCGGCGCCGGGAGGCCACACCAGGCTCGTGGAGACCGTATCCAAAAGAGTAGCTCTGGAACTTGCCCCACATCCTCAGTGACCCTGGGACCCTTCATTACAGGGAAAATCTGTGAGGATTACTGCTTCCCCAAGCGTTGGAGAAAGAAACCATCGTACTGGGAAAATAACGGAGACTCTGAGACGGCTCCTTACTCTTAGTTTCCTGCGGTCACACCTCTGGTTTGCCAGGGCACTTGTCTGATAAATGGCAGCGTTGCACCCACCGCGGAGGGCGGCCTGAATCTCCGGCAGGAAAGGCCCACAGAGCCTGGGGACACGTGGACGAGCGCCGGACCTGGGTCCCTGTAGACGGGGAGGATTGTGGGTGAGGCACGTGGCTTTGGAGCAGAGCCGATGTCCTGAGACCTCCAACGCCCATGAGCCACGTGGCCAGGGAGAGTCTGGGTGCAGTGATGGGCCCTCAAAGGTTGGGTTTTCTAGGGCTACCGAGCGAGTGTTCTAGGGCTGCCGCCCAAGTACTGTAGCGTGGGGCAGAAGACGGAGATCAGGGTGTCTGCAGGGCTGGCTCCCTTCCAGCGGCTCTGCAGGAAGATCCTTCCTGCCTCTTCCAGCTTCTGGGGTCGCCAGGCATCCTTGGCTTGTGGACGCGTCTCTCTGACCTCTCTGTCATCACATGGCCATCTTCCCTGTGTACGCGTGTCTGTACCCAAATGTCCCCCTTCTTATGAGGACGATGGTCAGCCTGCATTTAGGGCCACCCTAATCCTTCTGAGCTCATCTCTTTTTTTTTTTTTTTTTTTTTTTTGCTATACGCGGGCCTCTCACTGTCGTGGCCTCTCCCGTCGCGGAGCACAGGCTCCGGACGCGCAGGCCCAGCGGCCATGGCTCACGGGCCCAGCCGCTCCGCGGCATGTAGGATTCTCCCGAACCGGGGCACGAACCCGCGTCCCCTGCATCGGCAGGCGGACTCTCAACCACTGCGCCACCAGGGAAGTCCCCTGAGCTCATCTCTTAATCGCATCTGCAAAGACCTCATTTCCCAAAAAGGTCACATTCACGAGCACTGGGGGTTAGGCCTTGAACGTATCTTCTGGGGGGACCCGAGCCATAACAGTGCTTCACAATCAACTATGCGTTGACCCTCAATCCACCCTAAGAGGTTGGTGTCCCCGGGATCCCCATTTCACAGGCGGGAAATGGAGCCCTGGGGCTGTGGGAACCTTGCCCTGCTTGTCGCTGGCATCCTAGGACTCGAAGATGGTCCTTCCCCAGAGCCATGCTCTTAGGCACTTCCTGGGCCTCGGGCCCTTCTGGCTCAGAAACCAGGATAGTTGTTTTGCAGAACAACTTGTAAAACCCAGGTCAGTCTGCTCAGGCTCCAGCCTCCCCCATCCAGTGACCCAGGAGGACAATTCTGATTGGTTTCAAATGCTTGCCTAGGGAATGATCCAAGATTCTGGAAAAGATTCTCCGCTCCTTCCAGCTCAGCAAACTGGACCACAATACGGGAAACTGCAGACTCCACACGTGAGCGTGAAGTTTTCCTCTAACGAGCTGGCGAGCATGGCCAGGGATGGCTTGGTTTATTCCTGCCGAGGGGACGTCCCCGCCTCCTGGGACCCCTCCTCCAGTCTCAGCTCGTGGCCCCTTCCTGTCCCCCACACAGCTCAGCCCTCAGCCAGTGGCACAGAGGACAAGGCAGGTGCTGAGATTACTCCAGGCAAGTCCTCCACACCAGGACGGGTACACTGGAAACCACACGGGCACAGCACCCACGAGGGGAGACAGAGAAACAGGAGGCTTTGGAAACGTCCACAGGATCCCTCCTCAAACCTGGCCAGACGTGCTCAGGGGAGAGCGTCCGTGCCAACAGGGGCCATCAGGAGCGACCCTGCTGCCGGGTCCTGCCCTCCTGGCAGGGAGGCCGGGGCAGAGGGCAAGCTGCCCCAGAGAGGTTGGGGCCCCCTGCCCCGGACGATTCCCTGGGGAGCCGAAGCCTCTTGCCAGGTGGCAGTGGGAGGGAGGCTCTTCCAAACGCTCCCAGAGCCTGAGTTTGGGGAAGTTGAGGCTTTGATCCCAGGCCTGCGTCTGCCGGCTGGAGCCCGACCACTTTCCTGCCTCTCATTAGGGAGCCCTGTGCGGCCAGGCGATCAGACAAGCCTGGCATTCTCTGTTTGACCTAATAAAGCCTTGCTGAATTGCGCCGCTCTCATTCCTGGAGAAATGAGACCTGCTCCAATTACTCCCATAAGAAAAGGCCTCTTAGAAAACGCCGGAGCGCAGGCAAAGGAAGGCTCTTCCTGCCGGCCTGGGAGCGGGGCTCGGAAATCCCAGGCGCCTTCTCCAAACAGACCCAGAGAGGAGCCTGTGTGGAGCCGAGGGTGCTCTGGGAGAAGTGGGGACCTCGGGAGCCTCTCAAGGCCGTGCTTTCCTCCCACAGGATAGGGGGCCGTTGTCTCGCAAGTTGGCAGGTGAAATTGAGCATTAAGAAAAAATTGGCCTGGCCAGGTCAGGGTGGAGACAGAAAGCGCTTGGCTTTGGTAGGAAATAGAGTGGAGAGAGGGAGAGAGAGAGAGGGAGCGAGAGAGAGAGCGAGAGAGAGAGAGCGCGCCTTTCACAAGGTGTGGGTTTCCGTGAATTAGCGATGGACTGTAGCCCCTGCAGGACTTGGTCTGAGATTGTCCAGTCTGGGTTTGGAACACAGGGTGGGATTGATTGAGCTACTGCTCGAAACCTTCACTTCCCCCTCCCCTCCCCTGCACCTTCCAGCAAGGGGGCTTTAGAAAGTGCAGGGTTGGGCTCCCCAGGAGGCTTCCCCCTGGTTTTCAGGAGGCTTGGCGGGGGAGCCCTTCTGGGAAGGGAAAAGAAAGGAAGGACGCAGCCTGGGCACCCGGAGAAGCTGGGCTGGGATGCCATTTCAGGACCGGCCTCTACTGTCCCCACGGAGAGCACCACGGATCCAGTGACCCTCAGAGCTGTTCCCTGTTGGACAGAGGGGTCTGGGCCTTTAACCCCCATGTCGATCAGCCATTGGATGTGAGCTGCCCCACGCTGTGCAGAATGTTATAAAATTATGCAAAGCAACTGTACACATTGGTCTAAGAATTAGCTTAGGTATGCAATTACGCATCAAATTTAATTAAATAGCATATTTTTTAAACGGGCTTATTTTCATAATTTGGGGGTTTGTGGTTTTAAGACAAAGGCTCATCTGACTGAACGTTCAGTTCATTTTAAGCAGATTCACTCTTTCAGTGCGTGGCTTACTTGCCACCGCTCCACACCCATGGCATGCGTTGCTAGTCATTCACAGAGCACGTCAGCCTCCCGCTAATTCACAAGCACCCGTCCTGAGCCTTCCCCCGACTGCGTCTCCATTTAAATTCTCCTCCAGAACTACTTTTCTGGCCGTGGCCACGCTGCGTCAGCGGTCCCTTCCCCATGCTTGCCCTGTCATGTGCATATCCCGCTGCACTGCATATGTCTGCTTTCTTATCTGTCTCTCTAACAGCCTATTGAGCCCCCACCCCCCACCGCCAGGGCCTGGCACAAAGACTGGCACGTGATAGGGGCTCAGGGTGAGCACGGCCGAAGTGTCCCTGAGGCCCCTTCCACCCTGCCTCTTTGTGATTTAGACATAGGTGTTGAGGAGGGGCTGACTGTATGCCAAGGTTTAGGTGTGAATCCTGTCACAGAGATCAGCCCAGGTAAGTCAGACCTAAACCATCAGAGCACATTATTCCTCTGGCCAAAGGCGTTGGTCCAGGAATGGGCACACCATCCAGCTGGGGCCCACGAGACGTGACACGGAGCTTGCTAGAGGCTTCTGGGAAAGAAGAGGCCTCTCCTTAAAATAAGCTTTTTCTCCTTGTAAAGGGATGGTGTTGAGGTGTGATGCCTGGAACTCCTGCCGCCCTTTTGCAACCTAGAGGTCAGTCACCCTGAGAATGACCTGACACTGCAGAAAGAAAGAAATAGGGTCCTTGGTGATACCATCCAGTACTAAACCAAATCAACACCAATGCCCTCCCCATCTCCAGAACATTCCTTACATGAACAGACAAGTAAAATCCTTTATCGCGTCAGCCAATACAAGTGGGCTTAGCCCCCACTGCCCACCTCTCTGACTTGGCCACTTGTTGGAGTCACCGTCTCATGGTCTGGGGTCCACAGGTTCCACCACCAGCTCCAGGGCTTCCTCACTGTGGACCTTCCTCACTGTGGACCTCACTGTGGCACGTCACATCGCCAAGTTGAGCCTCCATTTCTTCAGACCAAAAATGTGGTTTAATAGGAAAAATTGCTCTGGATCGGGTGTCAAGCATTACTTCTCCTTTGACGCTGCCTCCCTGTGCCCTCACTCCACCTAGCCACAGCCGACAACCACGAAGAGAATGGACGTCCCTGCGGCATGCAAGCAAAGGGTTGCCCCAAGGCTCAGGGCCCCACGTTGCCGGCTCTTTCTGGAAGAGACGAGTATATTTTTTCAGCAAATACCAGTATAGTACTTACTCTGTGCTGGGCCCTGTTCTACATGCTTTCAAATATTAACTTGTATACCATCAACAACTCCCTGAAGTGAGTACTGCGGCTATACCCATTTACAGGCGAGAAAACCAAGGCCCAGAGAGGTTAAGTGACTTGCCTGAGGTCACAGAGCCAGTGGGCGGTGGTGGAGCCTGAGTTTGAATCCCAGAGGCCTATGGCTGAAGAGCTGGAACACTTAGCCACCCTCTCGTGTCAGAATAATCATCATGTGTGTTTGCTGTGTCTATCTCATTTGATTTTCCCAGCAGCCCCCCGGCGTGTGTGTCATTACTACCCCATTTTACAGATGGCAAACATATCTCTGAGAAACAGAGAAAAGACTACATCCGTGGGTGAGTGAATGAATGAACGAATGAGTGAGTGAATGCTGGGGAGCCGGACCTGCTGAATGACCTTGGCTTGAGCCCCACGTTCCCGGCCAAGAGTGGACTCAGGAAGTCCCAGTTACCCCGGGGTGTGCTCTTGGGACCCAGAGCCTCATCCTGTCTGGGATCCCTGAGAGCGGCCCTGGGCACTGAGTTCCCAGTAGCTTCAAAGGGAGCCGGAGCCGGCCAGGCTCCCAGGGGGCGAGGACAGCAGGAAAGCTGGCCTAGCCCCACTGCCAGACGTCAGAAGCGTGAGGCGGCTTTGGTCTCGGGCCCTGGCTGATGGAACCAGGGCAGCGCAGAGCCAGGCGCTTCTGGGAACCGCATGCTGGCATTTCCTTGTTGTGTCAACTCCACCGAAGGGCCCCGGAAACCACACGCGGAACAAAGTCTCCGGGGCGCTGTCTGGAAGGCGAGAGGATTACAGAGGGAGCGGGGAACGTGCCTCTGGGCCAGCCTCCCAGGGCCTGGGAACTTCTCCCGGCCTCCCCTGAGATGTCAGCTCCACCCACACGTCCCAGGGACCTCGCACTACACTCATCAGCGCCACTGGGCATCAGGAGCCACCCAGGTGCTGAGCGCGGGCTCGTCAGCCAGGTGTATCTCAGCCATCCTCAGAGCCCCCAGGGTAAGGGCCAGCAGTGTCCCCGTTTTACGAACGGGATAAACAAGGCTGGGAACAGTGAGTAGCTGGCAGGTGATGCGGCTGGGTTTGGGAAAGCCCATCTCAGCCCCAGGGCCAGGCCTGGGGTGTTTGTTTGCTCTTCTCTTCGCTTGTTTTCGTGGATGACGTGGTTCAAAAATGAGAACGTGGAAGAGGTACTCATGAAGGGTCCCCGCATCCCTTAGCGATGAGGAAACGGGGGCCAAGGGCCCCGCTCTCACCGCCGCTACCACACGCGCCACGAGGGTTGGAAGGAGGATGACGCTCTGTGTCAGCAAAGCCCTCGGCAAAGCAGGTCCTGGAATCGCGGTGATTGTGAAGGGAGGCCTCACGCAGGACCGCCCGGGGTTGGCGTGCGCGCGGGCAGGGGTGACCAGAGTGGGTGAGGGGACACCCAAGCCCCAGCAGCCCCACGTGGAGGCGGGGGTCCCCCAGGGCTAGCGGGGAGAGCCCTCCACTTGGGATGCGGCCTCAGGCCCTGGGTATCCTGCCCGTCCAGCAATCTGCTCGAGGGTCCTGGGAGTGGGGGCACATCTCAGGATGAGAAACGGGGCTCCTTCAGGGAAGGGAACCAGATACACACGCAGGTGTACGCGGTCCCCAGACGGGCCCGCACACACGCTCACGTGCATGCTCTGCGTACCTGCAACCCAGGTTCCCACTGGCTGTTCCAGGCAGGGCCGGATGAGGGTCTTGGGAGGGTCACGTCCCAGACAAGGCGCCCCTCCCCTGCCCCTCCCGGTGCAGCTGGAGGCTGGCGTCACTGTCTCTGTCCCCATGTCTCTGTCCTCTGCCTCACTGGTTCCCTCCATCTCCATTGTGTCTCTAACACTCTCTGTGTGTTGGTTTCTTTGCATCTCTGTGGGTGTAGCTCTCTCCTCTCCCCACCCCAGGGGTCTCCCCTGTGGGCGTTTCGGGGGCAATCCTCTAACGAGGCCCATGACTGATCCGCTGTTAGACCTGGACCCTCGTGGCCCTCGGAGCCCTGCGCAGGCCACACCCCTGGAACCGGGGGCGGCCAGGAGGCAGGAGTGGACCCCGGATGGGAGGCTTTTGGGGCTTTGCATGGGGGCAGAGCGCCTTTGCAGGACGCAGCTGGGCCGTCCTCCAGGCGTCCTCCACGTGGGGTGGGGCGGTGCTCCTGTCTGGAGGGATTTGCGTCTTATCACTGCCCCACCAGCCTCCCCCATGCCGGGGCTCCCGGGGGGGCATTTTTGCGCTCCCCTGGAACGTGCGGAGGGACCCGCTAGGCTCCCCTGGAGATAAACCACGCCTGCCCCAGAACCCGCTCCTTTTCTCCGTGCGTGGCCCTGGTCCGCTTCCAAATCCTGAACCTCCTGCGGGGAAGGGCTGAGCGGCCAAAGAAATCCAGGTCTCTGCTGTGTGCTGGGTGGGACATCTGACCAGTCCTGTCTGTCCGGAGGCGGGATCAGCAAAGACCCTGCCCGGCCTCGGGGACCACTGCAAGCGGTGCGAGAAGGACCAGGCTGGGGGCTGGGGGCCGAGGTGAGCAGACAGTGAGACAGTGAGAGATGGTCCGAGAAACCGACAGAGAGAGAGAACTCTGCGAGAGACCAGTGGAGAAACAGAAAAGACAGACATGGACGGAGGGAGCGGGGAGGTCCAGGGCAGCCCAGAAGAGCCTAGAAGAGGGAACGCAGCTGCACGGTGTTGTACAGTAACATAGTGGGGATGGTAGGCCACTCCCACTGCGCTTGGCCACCTTGGGAACACGCGGGCGCTACAAGTCAGTTGTGTGCCTGCAGCCCGGCTTCAACTCCCTAATCAGCCACTTACTGGCTGTGTGACCTGCAGAAGGTGACTCAACCTCTCTGAGCCTTTGTTTCCTTATCGAGAAAATAGGGATAAGTGTCTGCATCATGAGACTGTCACGAGAACTGTACGAGTTCATACACTCAAAGCAGTGAGGAGCCCGGCTGGAGTACCACCTGCCAGGCTGCCCTGAGGACTGATGTGTTCCTGCCCGAGACCCACGGCCCAGGTCAGATCAAGAAGAAGCATCAGAAAAACCAAATTGAGGGACATTCTACACAATAAGTGGCCCGCTCTCTGCAAGCGTGTCAAGGGTCTGAGCGACACAGAAAGAAGGAGCGACAATCGCTCTGGCCACATCCGCTCAATGCACTGTGGCAGACCAGGCGGGAGCCTTTGCTGTAAAAACTTATCGCGACGATTGGTGAGACCTGAACGGGGCCTGAGGACCCGACGGCAGCGCCGGGTCAGTGTCAGCCTGTGAGTGCGGTTCTGCAGGGGATGTCCTGTGCGCAGGCCACTCACACTGACCTATACAGGGGGACTGCACGTCAGGTGGGAGACAACTTACAAAGCCCGGTTCTCCACACTGGCAGCTCTTCTGTAAGTTTAAGATGACTTCTATTTTTTTTAATATATGAAAAAATTAAAAATAATAAACTTGGATCTGAAGCAAGCAACGATAACAATAAAACCTCAAGACAGACTAGCAGATGTTACACAGCGGTCAGGACCTGTTGACACCACCCTTAGGCTTTCCTCTTGACCATCAAAAGGCCTAGAAGCAGCCTTTCCCCCCAAGTTTGAGTCTGTATTTTAGGGCCCAGCCCCAGGACCCCCGCCCCTGCATTTGGGAAGCGTTGGCGTCCTAGGAAGACCCTGGGCTGTAGGTCAGATCTACGTGCCCCAGAACCCTCTGCTTTATAGCTGGGCAGCCTTAGACAACTGGCTCGCCTTCTCTGAGCCTCAGTTTTCTCATCTGAGGAGTGATGGCTGACACCTCCCCTCAAGTGACTGTAATGAAATGGGACAAGTGTTCAAAATGCAATGGAAAGGGGAGGATCTTTTCAAGGACTCCTTTCCCTTCAGTTCTCCAAGACCAGGGTCCCTGTCCCTCTTTTGCTTTGTCTCAGACATGAGCCTGCAGGCTAGCAGGCTCCCGGGCCAAATACAGGCCACCTCCTGGCTGGATAAGTTCCCTCTGGAGCCGCTGAGCTGATTCAAGTCCTGGGGGAAGTGGAGCCGTAAACCACCCAACCCGCTGCTCCTGTCACTGGAGATCAAACCGTTATCGGAATCAAAGCCGCCCCACTGATGGATGAGCTCTCTGGATCCGGGGCCCAGGCCTCCAGCCCCCTCCTGTTCTTGGAGTTCAGAGCACTCCAGCCACCTTGCCAGGAGCCCCTGCACAGTTTAATTGGGGCCAGAACACCTTCTGCCCCTTGTTGTCTCCTCGGGAAAGATGCTTATCTCTCTCTGCAGGGAGGGAGGGTACAGAGGTGTCAGCAGACGGGGCAGGATGAAGAGGCCTGATAGGGAAGGCCTGGCTGGCGGCCGGGCCCCTCTCCTCCGACAGCGTCTCAGCTGTAGGACAGATGCCTGGAGCCCCAAATGGCTTTCCAAGCCCAGGGAGCCCTGAGGTTAAAATGTGGCAACAGCCGACAGATCTAGCAACTGAGAACGTTTTATTTCAGGAGGCTCTGCAGGGGACAGACGAGGGGCGGTGTCACCCTGACACCCTCTGGACTCTTGGCCTCCCAGGAGAAAGGAAGACACAATACCCAGGGGTCGGAAGATTCCAGAAGGGCCTGGCCAGCCTGAGAGCTGGCTAAGGCCCCAGCCTTGGGAGATCCCTGAAGGGGTTCCCAGAGCTGAATAATTATTATTAGGAACTGGTTGTGATATAACATCAAATGAAAATTCAAGGACAGTACGTGGGGTGGTGAGTGGCGTCTGAAAGGAAATACCCCGAAATGCCAGTAGTGAATTTGAATGTGCAACGGAAGACTTCTCACTTTATCCATGCAATTTCCAAAGCCTTCTTAATAAACCTGTGCTCCCTTTTAACTGAAGAAGCTAAACCCAATAAGTCCTGTAAGAGACGCCCACGCAGCCAGGCCTGGGGCAGGGTGGCAGGTCCTCTAATTCTGCTTCTCGGAGAAACCCCGAGTTGCACCGGGTCACGCTGCTGCCCTCACCGGGTCCTCTAGCTATTGGGAGCCGGTATAATCGCCGGCCGCCGCGTGGAGGTACTTAGATGATTGTAACTTCCCTGCCTCTGTTTCTGCGCCACTTGCCTACACTGCCTGTGGTGTCTGGGCCACAAGACATGCTGTCCCTGTGCTCCAAGGCTGAGCTCCGCCTGGCAATGCCGCCAGCCCAGCCACTCTGCACGGCTGCTGCCTGCTCCGGGTCCGCATGGCCCCACGTGCAAAATATGCTTTCAGCTTCGCTACCCTGCAGCTTAGCAATGAGTGAATGAAAGAATGGAGATTAAAACATCACACTCTCCGGAGGAACATCGTTGGGTAGAATGGGAGGAGGGCAAGCTTGGGCACGTAGGGAAGACTGATTTTCTTCTCTGCTAGGACTGGAAAGCCAGAAATTAGAGGCAGAACAGGGAAGTGGAGGGACTCTGGAGGCAGGGGGGACCTGGGTTCAGCTCTGACCTCTGTCCCCCATCAATTGTGTGGCTCCGCCCCCCCCAACCAGGTGCCTAGTTCAGGGGTCTTCGGTTTTTCCTGTGCAAAACTGGTTAACAATGTATCCCATGTGGGTTGTTTGTAAGGGCCCAACAAGATGCTAAATGAACAGCGCCAGCACATAGTAAATGTTCACTAAACGTGGTTGTGGAGATAAGGGAAGGAACATCCTTGCTCCCCACGCCCCTGCCCCAGGCCAGTGGCTCTCAACACCGGTTCCCATTACAGTCACCTGGGGAGGTTTTAACATCATGGGTGCCAGGCCCCAAGCCCCTTGGAGAAACGTCTGATTCCAGGCTGGGCGGGGAAAGCCAGGATGAACCCAGAATCACTCCTTAGGAGAGGGTGTTCGGGGCTGAGGGCCTGGAGCAGAAGTGTTTATGGTTGCTTCCAGTATCCATCTTACGAGGTTCTGAGAGTGAAACAACGTACCCAGAGTCCACACAAGAATTTTGCAGAACCAGGATTTGAATACAAAAATATCTAGCTCAAAAGCCCGGTTTTTCTCCTAAGCCATGGAGATTCCGTCCTTGTTTCCACCAGGGGTTTTTGCAGGAATCTTTAGCTGGAGCAACGCCATCCCTAAAATACCTTAGAATAAATCTGCCCCTCACACTTCCACATTACCCACAATGTGTGTGTATTGTGTGTGTGTGCGTGTGTGTTTTAGGAGTCTGGTCCTTCTGGCTGTGTGGCATCGCGGTGGCCGCGTCCCCTCTCTGGCCAGTCTAGAAGCACCTCTGGACCCAGTCACTCTGGCGCCCTGTGGCCCTTGGGAGAACAAAGGCTGAGCCTGGGAGTGTGGATTGCAAGAGCTCTGGCCCGGGGCCTCCGGTGGGGTGGGGGGCGGTTACCATTGCAGCAGAGGGCCAGGGTCCCTCAGGCTGTGCGAACCCGGTGTTCAGCAGTGACACCATGTGGCCACCCCTGGAGCAGCAGCTGCACCCGGGCCGGGGCGTCAAGCTTGTTCCCACCCTCTCTCCTGCCCGGTGCAGGCAGCCTGACCTCCGCCTGGCACCGAGAACACGTTCCAAAGCTCTAGGACAACGGGGAAGTAGGGTCTTTAAGAGGTGATACCAGACTTGGAGCAAATAAGGACAAGTTGAGCGTAAGTGGTTACATTTTAAAAATGTAATGTGGTCATGTTTGACCTCCGCGCTGGGGATCTGGGCAGATGACTTATATTTCATCATAGCCCCCACGACTGCTTTTTTGGGAAACACAGCTCTGAGATCATAGTAGCTCATATCTGTCAATGAGAAGAGGATGGCATGGGATTTGCAAACACGTGATTAACGCGAAAATTCCAGGGGCGGACAGGGAGGTGGGCCGGCCTCTGGGGCCGCTTGCCCAGCGTGGACTCTGACCGCTTCCTCTTGCTTTTCTGTGTGCGTGAGTCCCCCAGAGGGTCTTTCCTTGCCTGACCGTGTCGTGTTCTCACATTGTTCTGTTTCTCTGACAACAGCTGGTTGCCAAGGAAACCACTGTGGAGCCCCACATCAGACCCGTGTCTTCCCTGCAGGGAAATTCAGCCCTTAATCATCTCTCCGTCCACAGAAAGCTGTGTCAAACCCCAAGCAAGGAGTCCCCTCCCTCCCGCTGGGACCTTTCCCTGCGGGCTGAGCCCTTCTGAGAGAAGGAAGCAGGGGGGTGGGATGAGAGCACCAGGGACAGCAGAGCCGGAATGGCCCTCAGACCATGTCGTCGACCCTTCCTTGTTTCAGTGTAAACGTTTTACCCAAGTGTAACGTACCGTATAAAAAGCAGGAGGAACACCCTTTGCATCCCCTGGTGGCCACGCCCCCCCCATGCCCAGGAAGGTAACCACTCTCCTGACTTCTGAGAGCAGATGCACTTGACATAATAGAATCACACGGTGTGCGCTCTCTGCGGCCTGGACCGTGTTTTGAACACCACGTTGGTGGAAGCCACAGGTGCCATAGCCTGTGGCAGGCTCGCTCACTCTCACTGCCGTGGCCTAGCCCACCGTATGCACAGCCTAGAGCTCACTCCTTCATGTCCCATCGATGGGCACTGGGGCGCTTCCCGGCTTTGTCTGAAATGAGCGGCATTGCTGTGACCTTGCCTGTCTGTGTCTGCGGGGGAACCTGTTTACATATCTCTCGCGTGTGTATCCAGGATCGGAGATGCCGGGTCATAGGGGATGGATCTAGTAGCCGTGGCTAAAAGTTTTCCAAAACACTTGTTGCAAATGTCACTCCCACCAAACGGTATGAGATTCGGCCCTTCCACCTCCTCGCCAGCACTTGGTATTGTCTGCCTTTTTCTCTTAGCCATTTTTCCCTCCCTTTCATGTTGTGGTTGGAGATACTGAGGCCAAAGAGATGGCCACTCCCAGGATCCCAGAAGCAGAGGCGTTGGCACCAGCCTGGAGCCAGCTCTGCTGTCATTTCATCCTCTCTATTGTGCAAAAGGCACCAATTCAGTTTCCATGTCAAGTCTCATCCAATTAAACCGTATTTAGAAATCAAGGCAGGCATTCCGCCGAGCGGCAACAGTAAACACGCTCATAACTAGCGTTTGTCAGACACTGACTGAGAGCCGGGACCACGGGAGAGCTTTGCCTGCATCGCCTCACTCGGTCCTCTCGCGGCCTCAGGAGGGAGGCCCTTCTCTCTGTCCCCGTCCTAGAGGTGGGAAACCGGAGGCCCAGAGAGGTGGAGCAGCTCTCCCGGGATCACACAGCCATGTCCTCTGTCTCCGGAGCCCACGTTGTTGGCCCATCCAGTGGGCCAGTGGGAGCTGAGATGCTCTCCCCGGTCTCTCCCAGGTTTCTTTCTCTTTCTGGACTCAGTCTTAACAGGCAGTGTTTGTCTTTTCAGAATTTGCTAATCTGAAAATTATATTTTTCAAAGATTAGGTAGCTAAGTAAACCGTTCCAAAGACGCATGCTTTTCAGGTCTCTTGATTGACACTTGAAAGCATTCTACAGTGAATCTGCACGTGTTCACCGCATGTGCATGCGTGTGCGTGTGTATGTACCCTAGTCTAGCTTCATCCCGGGTGTCTTTACACCACGTCAAAGCGTACAGGTCAGGAATCACGTCCCGCCTGAAAGGGTTTGAGGCCACAGGCCTGTCTCGTTCCTTCATTGATCCCACATGTCGTGATTCAGCCCCATAAGCCTGGCCCGGGCACGCGATGTGAACTTCTGACACGGCCAGTCCCTGTGCTTGCACAAGGCAAATCCAGTGCAGTGAGAAAAGCGCTATGAGGAGGACATTCGGGGCACTAAAGGGGTACGGCCCCCATCCAGTTTTGGGAAGACAGAAGGCTTAGAGGAGGAAGCTGAGACCTCCAGGGTGAGTAGGACGAGCCAGGCCAGCGGGGAAGTGGGCTCCCAGCAGAGGGAGGGCGGGTGCATGGAGGAGACTAATCAGGCAGCAGTCTCCAGGAGCGTCCAGGGGGCGTTGTTCTTAACATGCTAATTTGATATGCTAATTCAACATGCTGATCTAATATGCTAATTCGGCGTGCTGAATTAATATGCTAATTTAGCATGCGGATTTAATATGCTAATTCAGCATGCTAACTTAACACACCAGTCTACACTATGAGCCTCCAAGAGCACTTCCCAAGCTCTTCAAGAAATACAGTCACCCAATGATAAACCCTTAAGATGTATGAGACACCTTTTCCCCGTGCTGTCTCCTTTGATCTCTTAAACCCTTGTGGCCTGTGCACCAGCCGCACTGGCCTTCCCTGGGGGCCGGTTAGAAATGCAGAGTCTCAGGCCCCGGGCCCGACCTACTCCATCAGAACCTGCATTTTATCAAGATCCTGCGTGCCTCATATGCCTGTGAGAGTCCAGAAGCACTGCTGCCCTAAGAGTCCAGCAAGAGCTTTCGTTGTACCCATTTTACAGTGAGGAGACGTAGGCCCAGAAGGGCAGAGTCCGCAGCTAGGAAGTAACTGGCCGCTCTTGCGCCTCCCTCTCCAGTCCAAACTGCTGCTCTGTGGATGGGGACACAGAGGCCCAGAGAGGGAACATGCCTCGCCCAAAGCCACACAGCAAGACTATCATCCTGGTCTTCAGACGCCACAGGCACGCATGTGCTTTCCCTCCCCCTAAAATGCTGGGGAGCCGTGGTCACCCCGGATGCTAGTTAGAATGCACATTTCCAGGCCCTTCCCAGAGCTGCTGAATCCAAATCCCTGAGGACGAGGCCTTGAAATCTGCATTTTAGCAAGCTCTTCAGCTGTTTCTTAAGTCTCGCTTGGGAAATTGCTGAGGACCCCGAGGGAACATTGTGCAATTCTCAGGCTATCCACCAGAGGGAGCCCACACCCCAGAGACGCAGCCTCGTGGTGCCCTGAGGCCCCAGATAGCAGGTTCCCGTGGCTTTCTCCCAGTGGCTCCAGCGTGGTTGCTGTTTAGGAAAGATCCTCAGGTCACACCAGTCAGAGGTGTTCGGGAAAGGGAGCACTTCTGTCAACATGGGAGACAGGAAGGCTGAGTTCTGATCTCATGCTGTCCACCTGGACCCTCACATCCAGGCCTCTTGCAGGCAGATTCACAGTGAGGCCTCAGCAGCGCCCTTCACCTCTGAGCATCGGCTTCCTCCTCTGCAGATCAGGCTGTCGTACCTAAACGTCCTGAGTCCCCCACCCCAGCCTCAATATTTTACAAGGCACACGTTAATGTCTGTAAAACGTTAGGAAACAGAGGCATGTTGTCACAGAGATGTTCACAGGTTGTTTTTGGAAGGCTGTGCTGTGATGGCATGTGCTCTCCCGTGTATCTCCATGAATCAAATGCTCTCCAGCCAGGGTGAGCCAGGGAATGGGACAGGAGGTTGTTGTGCCCTGTGTGAGGGCTGGAACTGTGGCAGCCACCTTGGGCCCCTGAGGGGAGATGGATGGCTGCACTTCTGAGACCATGGTTGATTGTGACCTGCAGCACAGATGCAGAACACTTTCATCATCACAGTGAGTTCTATTGGACAGCACTTTGAATAATACATATACATACTTTTAATGGGGATAATTAACACTGGGTCTTGAAGTTCAGAAGTTTTTCATCTCTGTCTGTTCTCACAAGAACCCTGTCAAATTTGGATCAATATATTACTATTCTCGTTTTTAATGAGGAAACTGGGGCTCAAAGAGAGACTTGCCCAAGAATGCATGGTCAGAGGCAGCAAAGCCAGGGCTCGAACCCTGATCTCCTGGCTTTTCATTTTATGCTCATTTGCTGCCTCTCCTCCAGGTTGAACCCATCACAGTGACAGTTTCCTCATCCGCCCGATGAGGCATGTTTTTAATTAAACCCATGCTCCTCAGAACGAGGCTCAGAGTTTTGCAATCGTTGTCCTTCCCGTGGATGAAGTAGAAAGTGTTAGAATTCAGGAAATAGCTCTGCTTGGTTCTGAGAACAACACCCACTGAGTCCATGGCTCTGGAGCTATTTCTGAAGATGCCAGGACCAACGCTCCCTCAAAAGAGCAATTATCTTATTGCAAAACTATAATCAGCTTTCCCCTGGAATAACAGCTTTGCTCTCCCTGAGCAGAATGGAAGGGCAATCAGGACTACAGTCAGAGGCCCTGTGTTGCTACCTACTGATCTGATTCTAATCACGGCTAGGGATTGGAATCCAAAAGATTACCTCACCCCACCCTCTAAATATCGTAGCTCCTAAGAATTTGATTACTTTTCCCACTGCATCAACACTGCCCCCACTGTACACAGCTGATTTGGAAAGGCAGAAGGCAAGAAACACTGACCAGGGCTCTGTGATGGTGATGATGATAGTGATGGTGATAAAGATGGTGCTGATGGTGGTGACGGTGGTGGTGATGGTGGTGATGGTGGTGATGATGGTGGTTTAGGTTAATGATATAAATCACACCCTTGCTGGTACTTGCAACGTACCAGCCCCTGAGCCACGTGCTTTGGCCATCTCGTTACTTTTCTCACCCTCCCCTAGCCTCTGAGGAGTGTGAACTCCTAAACTCTGTTTGCTTCTGTGAGCTGGGACTCACAGCATTCCCCACGGGGCGGGGGGGGGGGGGGGTGTGTGGTGGAGAAAGCACAGGTTCAAATCCTAGTCTGCTGTTTCCTAGGCATGTGACTTTGGGAACTGACTTCCTGTCTCCGTTTCCTCATCAGTAAGATGGGGGTGACACAGTCCGTATCTTAGGGGGTAACTGTAACAATTACATGAGGTGATGGATGCAAACAGCTGAGACAGGTGCACCTGACAGGTACCCTCATAATCTCTGTTTCCCTGGCCGTGCCGCACACACAATCCTGGGCAATCATACTTGTCATTGGGGTTGTGAGGACACCTACTGCAGAAACTGGAGCTCTACAGCAGTGGCTCCCATACTCTAATGACATAAGAATCACCCATGGAGCTTTGAAAGCATCGAATGCCTGGCCCATGCCCCAGGAGAGTTAAATCAGATCCTCTAGGGATGGCTCAGTGGCTTATGGAGCTCCCAGGTGGTTCCAACATGTAGCCCGTGTTCTGGACCAGGCTGCCCAATGGAAATGTAATGTGAGCCCGTGTCATTTAAAAGTTTTCTCAGCCACATTGACAGGAGTAGAAAGAGACAAGAGAAGTTAATTTTAAGAAAACATTTTATTTAGCCCAAGTAAAACCAAAATGTTACCACTTTAACATGTAAACCCGGGACTTCCCTGGCAGTCCAGTGGTTAAGACTTCACA
The DNA here is from genome assembly GCF_963455315.2 of Globicephala melas. Taxonomy (NCBI): domain Eukaryota; kingdom Metazoa; phylum Chordata; class Mammalia; order Artiodactyla; family Delphinidae; genus Globicephala; species Globicephala melas. Next base: position 59,722,612 of record NC_083332.1, on the reverse strand, counting down.
CTTCCACTGCAAGGGGCATGGGTTCAATCCCCGGTTGGGGAACTCAGATCCTGCATATCGCATTGTGCGGCCACAAAATTTTAAAAAAAAAGAAATGTAAATAAACATGTAAATCCAACACTGAAAAACTACCAGTGAGATATTTCCTGAATTCTAACACTTTCTACTTCATCCACGGGAAGGGCAGCAACTGCAAACACGTTTTCTGCCCCAAGTCTTTGAACTCTGCTGAGTATTTCACACTCAGGGTACGTCTCACTTCAGATTCACAAGTTTCAAGAGGCTTGTGGCTTCCATCTTGCACACCCACCTGGCGAGAAGAGCTCTCCCCACTTTACAGATGAGGAAACTGAGAGTCAGAGGGGTGAAGGGACCAGCCCAGGCCCCACAGCTGCTTCGTGACAAAGGTGACTCAAACGCAGGTGTCCTGGCCGCAGCCGGGTGCCCCCTCTCTGCCCACACCCTGGTCCAGGTGGTTCCTGGCTCCCATGTGCTGCCCCAGACCATGGGAGGGGAGCAGCAGAGAGCAGGCCCTGGTGCCAACACCCCAGAAGCTGAGCCCCCAAGCTGGGCCTCCGGGATCCGTATACCTTGTTGGGTCTGATCCCTCTGGGGGAATGATTTCTCCATTGTCCACACTCGCCTCCCAGCTGCACTCCCAGGGCGGTGGCTGGGATTTGGGCCTCTTTGCAGTTTGCCCAGCACAGTGCCCAGGGCCCGCCAGGGGCACAGGTGAGACCCCAGAAACTAGGGCGTGTCTTCAGGAACCTCTGAAGGTAGCTGATCTGGAGGCAGACATTTCCAGGGGTCCCAGCGTCATAACCCCTGGGCAGCGGCCATCTGTTCCCACGGCTTGGGCAGCCCCTCCTGACGGCCGTCCTCCCCAGAACCCCTTTCTGGTCCTTGGAGACCCTAAGAGGTGCACCCAGGCACCCTGCCTGCTTTGCTTTTGCTCCCGCTGGGGGTGCGGCTTGTGCGTTTGCCGGGGTCTGTCTTCCCCTCCTGAGTGGAGGTTCTGGAAGGGAGGCTCTGTGTCTGTTTCAGCTCCTACCGCGTCCCCGCCCTGAGGGCCTGGTGCACCCCGGCTCTGTAGACACTTGTTAAAGGAACCCATTCCTCAGCTCCCAGTCCCAAGGCACCTGAAAAGGTTCGTGCAGCTTCGAAAGACTCCACACTTAGAACAGGGAACAGCGGGGCCCTGGAAGAATCCAATCCCACAGCTCCGAGGGGAGACGCCACCACGTCTCTTCTGCCACCAGATTAGCCGGTTTGTTTCCATTTTCTCAGTAGAGCTGCCGCCATGGGCCACCTGCGCCAGCCCAGAGCACTGGGGGGACCTTTAGCGATGATGACGTTCGGTCAGGGACTTTGTACGGGAGCTAACATTCAGGAAAAGGGACCTAGCTTCCCACCAGGGCGGATCCGGCGTGGAGGGAAGCATGATGTAACAACTAGCATCTCAGCATGTGATAGACGCGTAGCCCGTGGGTAGGTGGGTTTCCCTTTCCGTCACCTCTGCAGCCCCCGCATGTCGGCTGGGAGCCAGGGTGCCACAGGCACCTTCCCAAGGAAGCCCTCTGAAGTCCTGGCATCCCATTTAAAATCTCAGAAGGATGTTCAGAAAGAGATGCTGGGTAGACATAGAGAGCAGACTTGTGGTCGCCAAGGGGGGTGGTGGGGGGAGGGAGAGGGACGGACTGGGAGTTTGGGGTCGGTGGATGCGAACTATTACATAGAGGATGGACACACAACAAGGTCCTACTGTAGAGCACAGGGGACTATATTCAATTTCCCGTGATAAACCATAATGGAAAAGAATATGAAAAAAGAATGTGTATGTGTGTATGGCTCAGTCACTTTGCTGCGCAGCAGAGACGGGCACACCATTGTAAATCAACTATACTTCAATTTAAAAAAACTAAAATTAAAAAGAAATGATGCTGGAGGGTGTCTGTGTCAGGAGAGCGCTTGTCTCCCCCGCCCCGTGGCCCCGAGCACGAGGGGAGTGGCCCCAGGTGCTCTCCGGGAAAAGGACGTTTCACAACGGCTCACCCGATAGAGCCCACACCCCAAACCAGAGCACATTTAAACCAACTTCTTATATAACTCAGTTCATTCTTGTTCATCCTTGTGGTTGGAGTTTTCTAGAACCCACCAGCAACCTTCTGGTTCATCTTCTGGTTTTGATGTGCTGCTCTCCACCTTTGAAGGAGGAAATGGTCGGGAGACCTCAGGTTTCGTTCTGTTTTGTTGTTTTAATCTTTAGTAATGAGGGTGGTGGCCGCGCTCCATCAAAATGCTCCCTGCGGAGGGAGCTGGGCCCATCTGTTCCATGAAGGGAGCACAAACTCTGAGGAAGGGGAAGTAAGAACAGCAACTCGAGGATGCGAATCTAGACTTCCGTGGGGCGCAGGGAAGCCAGAAGAATTTCGCTGTATTTGTTGTGGTTACTTTTGTTGTTCATTGTGTTCAACGTGGTCCTTAACTCTGTGCTTCTGTGGATTCCTACAAACCGATTCTCAAAGCTGCCTACCGTATGAGGCCAACTGTTTGACATTCTAGAAAAGGCAAAACTACGAAGACAGGGCTTCCCTGGTGGCGCAGTGGTTGGGAGTCCGCCTGCCGATACAGGAGACGCGGGTTCGTGCCCTGGTCCGGGAGGATCCCACATGCCGCGGAGCGGCTGGGCCCGTGAGCCGTGGCCGCTGAGCCTGCGCGTCCGGAGCCTGTGCTCCGCAACGGGAGAGGCCACAACAGTGAGAGGCCCGCGTACCGCAAAAAAAAAAAAAAAAAAAAAAAAAACTATGAAAACAGTAAAAAGATCAGTGGTTGCCAGGGGTCAGGCCCACCCGGATAACCCAGCATCATCTTGCTGACTTAAGGTCCATAACCCTAATCACATCTGCAAAAGTCCCTTTTGCTGCACGAGATAATACATTTACAGATTCTAGGGGAAATGGTATGAACGTTTTGGGCTAGGGGTTCATTCTGCCTACCACAGCATCTGTTCATGTAAATACTTGTACACAAATGTTCCCAGAAGCTCTGTCATCTCCAGAAGCTGGAACCAGCGCCCACGTGGGAGTGGATAAAGAAATAGCGGTATATCTATACAATGTCACGCTGCTCCGCAGGCAACAGAATGAATTCTTGATACCTGCCGTGACGTAGACGGACCTTAAAATAATTATGCTGTAGGAGAGCAGCCAGCCTCCCCCTAAGAGCCGCACAAACTATGTAGTTCCATTGGTATAAAATTCTAGAAAATGCAGGTTCATCTCTAATGACAGGAAGTAGTTGCCACGGGCCAGGGGTGGGGTGCATTGGGAGGGACTGCAGAAGGGCCTGAGGAAACCTTGGGGTGATGGGTCTGTACGTTATCTTGGTTTTATGAGTGTAAACATAGGTCAACGCTTATCAAATTGTCCACTTTAAATATATATGACTCATTGTACATCAGGTATACCTCAGTACAGCTGGAATTAAAAGGCAATCCTCTGAGACGGTATACACATTCCATAGAGAGAGAGAAAACATAAATATACCAAATGGGAAATTGCTGAAACCAGGTGGTGGCTATACAGGTGATCATCGCACTGCCCTTTCAACTTCTCCAAATACTTGAAAGTTTTCATAATTAAAAAGTGGGGGTGGGGGGGAGGGGGGTACTTCCCTGGCGGCCCAGCGGTTAAGACTTTGCGCTTCCACTGCAACGGGCGAGCGTTCGATCCCTGGTTGGGGAACTAAGATCCTTCATGCCGCACAGTGCAGCCACATAAATAAATAAGTAATGTGGAGGGGGGCGGAAATCCAAGCTTTGGGGTCACACCTCCAGGGGGTCAAGTCTGATTCAAGTCATATCCTAGCTGTGTGAGCTTGGGCAAGAGATGATTTCTCGAGCCTCGTTTTTTTCATCTGTGAAATGGGCCTAATCACCACGCCGAGCTCATTGGGCTGTGAGCATGAAATTACATTAACGCACAGAGCAGGCTTAGCAGGGGCCTGGGTTTGTCGTGAAGCCTCCATGAAGGTAGTCTTAATCCGAGCTCCCTTCTCTGAGAGACATGGAAACTGACTTAGAAAACTTGGCAGCCTTCTCTGAGAGCACACGGTCACATGGTCCGAATCTGGCCATAGAGAACTACCCCTTTGGATGCCCACTGGCTACAACGCTTCTTAGAATTCTGATGTAAATAGTTTATGCAAATATGGCCAAGCCACCCCACCTGAGATGAGGCCCTCCCTCTGACCAAGAAAGGAAGCCAGGCCCAGCACCCAGATGTATTTTTAACGGAGTGGACATGTGCACTTTGCATATCTTGTCTGTTTGGCAGTTTGAGGTTCAAGGTCCCAACCAAAAGTAGATGTTTTTATTTGTTTGTTTAGACAGGTAAGATCTCATAGTCTCAGCCTCCACTATCAGAACACTGACTCTAAAGTGGAGATAGATCCATTCCTAAAACCACTCAGTTGGTTATTCAGTGTGTGCTGAAGCCTTTATCCTCCAGGGGTCGCGTGAGGGTTGGCCAGGAGTGTACTGCATATCCTCCGTGTACAGGCGGTCGAGACACGTGCGCCAACAGAGGCCCAGTTGAGTCTATGAGTGAGAGGGTTTTCTAGAAGCAAGGAAATATCTTGGGCAGTCCTACCCCTCTCAGCTTTGGGGGATATTGCTACTTGATTTGCTCAGTGGTTTTTGTTAAAGGGAGCGGGGGTGGGGGGAGCTGTAAAGGAAGGCTGAATGTAATGGTAGAGAGGAAGTTGAAGGGTGGTCACTGTGAAGAGGAAAACGTACTCTGGGGAACCATGTTCCTCTTTTATTTGTCTCTTTACACACCAGCCTACCCACTTACCTAGAACACACACAGCAACTTTCAAGTATTTTGGTGACTGTTATATGAAAGGGACTTGTGTTCAACTATTTATTGCCAAGAACTCCTTTTGGTGAGGCAACCACAATAGCTTGTAGGCATATCCCTCCAACCAGTGCGAGTCCAAATGAGGTACAGGTGCCAATCCACAAACCGTGTCTGGTGCAAAAGGGGAAAAGAAATTGAGAGGAACAGTTTGGAAACTTTTATTCAATTTGACAGCGTACTTTTCAGTCTCTTACTAATAAAGCTGGGGTTTATATTTTGTATATTTTTACTTTATTTTCTAGTAATTCACTTTTATAAAAAAATCCACATGCAATGGATTAGATTTTTTTTCATTTCGAAGATAATTTGCCTAGCTTTTCTCAAGGATCAGCTCCAGATATATTCAGTAGAGGTCAACCATCATTTTTTAAGCTTTATAACCTGATGTCAAATATACAGGGTATTAGATATGAGCTCCTGAATACATTACACTCCATGCCCAAGTTAGCACACAGAAAGAGGACACAATTTGCCCAAAGACACAGTCCAAGTTTGTGGCAAAGAGAGTTGGTAAGGCCAGTTATTCAAGTTTTTCTCAGACTGAAAAGGATGTCTGCTTCACTTTGGTTTTCCTAATAAAACATTTTAACCCACTTATTTACACACACAGAAACACAAACACAACTGTAAACTTAGAAATTCTTAGGAAATACACTACAAATGAGGGAATGAAAGGAGATTAGCCAACCTTAGAGAGCAAAAAGCAATTCTACCGCTTGGAATATCTTTCCTCAATAAGAAGTGACGCTGTACACAAGAAAGCAAGGCTCTGAAGATATCCAGGACCCTCTGTATGCTCAGGAAGTCCAGTGCTTTATAACCGAGCAAGTACACTACCCTCCCTTCACTGGGAGCATTGCTCAAGTCCATAAATAAAAAAGCAAACACACATTGGTGTGTGTATAGATCCTCGGTACTGAATCACACATTTCTTGGGGATTTGGAGAAAATAAATGTAATTTTTTTTCAGAAATTAAAAACCTCAACCCTTGGATTCAGTTACTTGATTGTCTTCCTTGGTCCAATGCACTTAGGTCTCAGGCAAATCTTGGTCTCATCTGGGAATAATTTACAATTAAGTGCTGGCTCAGAAAGACAAAAAAAGAATTTTTTGAATCCACCAGTAATGGTTGAAAAATGTATTCTCTGATGCTCTTCTCATCGAGAGCGGACTCCCACTGTACTTCCGTTGAATACGCCTCCCTTCTAAGGAAGAGAAGTTAGCGCATTTCAGCGTGGCTTCTGAGGCTACGTCCATGAAAGGTACCTTGTTCTCTCACTTCTTGGGACACAGACCTCTGGAACCCTGAGCCACCGTGTAAGTCTGGCTATCTTATAACCACCGTGTCACTGCCACACGCTTCTACTCTTCTCTTGCCGATTAGATGCAGGGAGAGATGGGACATGCCAGGTGGATTTTATGATTTCCCTATTCCTCTACTGGTAAGATTCCGGACGAGGAGAAACAAGCAAGATGGATTTCATGAGATCATTTGGGGGTTACTTGCTATGCGGACAGGAAACAATGAAATACGAATTTTCTAACAACAGTGTGGTGCTCAGTCCAGACTCCCTGATAGTGTGTCTCCAGGGAGAGGTGGGGAGGTGGGGATAGTTCGGGGAACTCAACCAAAAAGGAGAACACACCAGTGAGTGAGCTCAGGCAGCATGTATTGGTGAATTGGGATGGTGAGAGTTGTGGAGTGTTTAGAGACCCCTCTGACCACCTTTGAACACAGTTACCTCTGCTGACTCCTAGTAAATAAACACTGCACTTTTCTTTAAAATATATATATATATATATATATATATATATATTATACACACACACACACACACACACAGAGACACACACACCGGTTATATACACTACAAGTATTTATATCAGTCACCTTCATTTGGAAAGTGCCTCTTAAAAAAACAACAAACACTCACCTTCCAGGTAAATGATTACCATACGTGTGTAGTGCAGAAAAAATATTTATAAATATGAATTTTCATCTGAACAAGGCAAGATACATTTTCGTCACTCATATAAAAACAATAGCATGGGGGCTTCCCTGGTGGCACAGTGGTTGAGAATCCACCTGCCAATGCAGGGGACGCGGGTTTGAGCCCCGGTCCGGGAAGAGCCCACGTGCCACGGAGCAGCTAAGCCCGTGCACCACAACTACTGAGCCTGCGCTCTAGAGCCCGCGAGCCACACCTACTGAGCCTGCATGCTACAACTACTGAAGCCTGTGCACTCTAGAGCCCATGCTCTGCAACAAGAGAAGCCAGTGCAGTGAGAAGCCCGCGCACCGCAACGAAGAGAAGCCCCCGCTCGCCACAGCTAGAGAAAAGCCCGTGCGCAGCAACGAAGACCCAGTACAGCCAAAAATTAATTAATTAATTAATTTTTTTAAAAAAGAAGACGAAGCTCCCACCCCATGATGCAGACTCAGCCGGCCCACACCCGAGCTTGGGAACCTCTACTTTGCAATCACTGCCTCCCTCATTTTCTGGCTGAATTGTCCACACACATGTTCCTGTCTTCAACGTCAGGTGCACAGTATTCAGGCTGGTCCTTAAGGACTTGGGGTGGAACATGCAGGGAGAGTGACAGGCCTAGAGGAAAAGCACAGATGCAGGAAAGTGTAAAGAAGGTTGGGGTGGGCTGGAGAGAGAAGCCCACTCTGGTGAAAAATGGGTTGGCAACTATACGGCACACTGCACCATCCCTCACCCACAGCAGACATTGCTAATCGATTGCAGCACTCCTGCAGCAAGCCCAGAGGCAGCCTTATAATCCCTGCAATCATCGCGCAGCTCCACGGCAGAACGTTCCAGACCCACAACCACCAACTAAGCACAGTTGGCCCATGAAATACTATCTCAGGGCTGGAGAGTGGGGTAAGGGAGGAGGAGGAGAGGGGAAAGATCCTTTTAGGGCAAGATCGCGACAGACGCTGAATACGTTGCTAAGGAAGAGAACGTTATCCTGGTGGCTATGAGGGCTACGAGGGTTTTGAGCGGAGGACCCGATGTGTTCAAAGCTGTGCTTCTGAGGTCACAAGGAGCTATGCGAGCTGTTTTGGAGTTTGCAGAAGACAGAGCCAGGGAAGTGATAGGGTCCGGACACAGACTCTGGACGTGGAAGAAAGGGTGGAAAGCAAGAGAGAGCGAGCAGTGGGGAGCGAGGGAGAAGTTGGCAGTGACTCTGAGGTTTGGAGCCTCGGTAACTGGGGGATGAGTTGGTGTCATTAAGAATAGAGAAGGGCTTCCCTGGTGGTGCAGTGGTTGAGAGTCCGCCTGCCGATGCAGGGGACATGGGTTCGTGCCCCGGTCCGGGAAGATCCCGCATGCCGCGGAGCGGCTGGGCCCGTGAGCCATGGCCGCTGAGCCTGCGCGTCCGGAGCCTGTGCTCCGCAACGGGAGAGGCCACAACAGTGAGAGGCCCGCGGAGCGCCAAAAAAAAAAAAAAGAATAGAGAAAACCAGACTAGCCACGGGGCGGGCTGGGGGTGCTGACTTCACCCTGGGGATTTTTCATTCTTGCAACCAGAAGAACACGCAGGTGGAAATTTCCAGCAGGCAGCAGAAACTAAGCAGCGAAAGGAGAGGTCAAGCCAGGAGGGGCCAATGAGCCATAGAGGGAACGACTATAAATTTCAACGTTCCTGACACCCAGGGGTCAACCAGCAGCTCTGGGAAAGGGATCCCCGGCTTGTGGTGTCTTGCAGCCCCGGCGGGCAGCCCGCGCAGCGCGGCCACTTCCATGCTGCTCCGTGACGTCACGAACAGGGGCTGGGAGGTGATGCTCCCAGCGGTTCTCTCCCACCCAGCTGGCTCCCTCACAGCCCCTCCAGCTCCCGGAGGTGTAGCAAAGCCGGCCCCGCCCCCCGCGCCTCACAGCGCACCCCCAAGTATGACTTTCTGGTTTTCTTCTGCCCAAAAGGGAGGCAGGCTTGGTTTCTTTGAAGTCGAGCCAAGTGGGTTTCACAGAAGAAGGTGTCCGCGTCCCGGTTTCTACCTGCTGGCCACAGTGGGGTGAGATCTGAGCGCTGGTGGCTCCGCGGCTGCTGTGGCTTCGTGGGCGCGGGGGGGGGGGGGGCCTGCGGCGGCCTGTGACTTAAAATGAGATCAGTGGGGCTCAGCCAGTTCCCCCCGAGACGCATCTCCAAACCCAGACCTGCCCCGGGCCCAGCACCCCGGCTCTGAAAAGGTGGGCTGCAGGGGGCCGGAGGCTGCAGGGACCCCGAGGAGGCCAGCAGACACAGAGGAAGGCCCCGCCTGGCTGGCAGATCCAGGTGGGAGGAGGCCGGGGACCACATCCACTCCTGAAGGCCCCCCAGGCCCACCCTGGGTGCCGGGCGGGGGAGTCACGTGCCCACGTACATTAGAGGCAGAGCTGAGATTCCATACAAGGGGTGTAAAGGACTTTGAAATGAGGAAATTGAGGCCCAGAGAGAAGTGACGTGTTCTCTCAAGGACTGTGTGGCTGACCTGGGACTCGAGCTGATTCTCCCGAATTTCCTTCCTGCTTCCCTCTTCCATCTCTTTCTTTCCTCCCCTCCCTCCCTCCCTCCCTCCCGCTCTCCATCCTTCCCTCCTTCCCTCTGATGTGTATTAAACACTTTCTGCTGACATTCGTGACCGTGGTAAAGAGACGGGCACCTCCATCCTCTTGGGCAGAAGGCCCACTTTGGGGGGCACGATGCTCTCTATTTTACTGCATTTTAAAATAGAGACATAATTCACGTGCCGTAGGATTCACCCTTTCAAGTGTGCCATTCCATGGTTTCTAGCACATTTACCGTCTTGCTGTGTTTTAAGAGACAGCAGGTCTTTCGTTCCCAGGCCCGGCCACTCCTGGTGTCACAGCCGTGGCGAGTTACTCCAGGTGTCATTTGGAGACGGTGACCGCCCCACCCCAGAGTGCAGACCCTGGCCTCGGTGGGAAGCACACAGTAGGTGATCTCACGTGACAGCTGTTATCATGACTCACTAAGTGGTGGGCCCTGGGCCCCGTGTGGACCGTGGAAAATGAACAGCCCAGAAACCGCCTTCCAGAGGCTCACAGCCTTGGAGAGGAACTTGTTATTAATTGCAAGAGAGAGAAAAAGCAGAGAACAGCTTCCTAGGGGGTCGTTCTTATAGGACTGAGGGCCTTCAGACGTGACTGTCCCGACAGAGCAAATAATCTGTCTCCTGGCTCAAGCCACACGCTATGTTTATGGCTTTCACCCCACACTCTAGTTCTCCAACTTCTTTTCTTTTTTAAATTATTTATTTATTTATTTATTTATTTTGGCTGTGCCGGGTCTTCGTTGCGGCACGCGGGATCTTTGGTTGCAGCACGTGGGCTTCTTAGTTGCGGCACGTGGGATCTTTAGTTGCGGCACATGGGCTTCTTAGTTGCGGCATGCGGGATCTAGTTCCCCGACCAGGCATCGAACCCCGGGCCCCTGCATTGGGAGCGTGGAGTCTTACCCACTGGACCACCAGGGAAGTCCCCTATTTCTGCAACTTCTAAAGACAGGTGTTTACGTGACTGAATGGGGCAGGGGCAGGTATGCACCTCCTGCACGGGAAATTGAGAACAGGTGCTCGGTTTCCGTTTCCTGGGGAGATGGGATGATGTGGGGGCCACAGGGTCCGTTCTTCAGTCCAAACCCCGGCGCCTCCTCCTTTGGCCTCTGCAGAATGGACAGTGCTGGTGTCCGCGTTCCACCAGGACTCAGATATCATCTGCGGCAGCTGACCGCCCCCCCGGAGAAGCACTCGGCATCTTCCAGGCTCAGTGCCTGCAGAACGAAGCTCAAACTCCCATCACAGCTGGGTCCTGGGGGCGACGACCAGCCTGTCCCCAACTGCGGACGTTCCACTCCAGGCCCGCGGGCTGCCGAGCGTTCCCTGGGATGCATGTGGCTGGGCTGCAGGCTTCAGTTTGTCTCTTTCTTCGTCTTCATACTCCAGATACTTATCTAGCACATAGTAGGTCCCCTTAAATGTTTGTTGAGTGAATAAGTAGACCAGAGGTCCACAGTTTCACTTGCCAAATCCCAGAGGAATAAAACCCCAAACCCAAACGTGTGTGTGTTTGTGTGTGTGTGTGTGTGTGTGTGTGTGTGTGTGTGTTTTCAATGAGCCACAAGTAGAAACAAAATGGTAAAAACAAGCCCCCATGGGAAACCGGAACGGACCCTCCAGGCTTCTTGAACCGAAGAACCCAGAACAGAACTGGCGCATCAGACTGTCCTCCAGCCTGGATCGATATTTCAGTTTGACTCTCTGCTGGATGAGAGTCGCGGCTCCATTTCCACCCAAGATCAGAGGTACCTGATGCTCTGTCTAGAGTACCCTTCCGACCTGGTCCAAGAGAGGCCTGGAGGAGAGGGGATCACTGTGTCCTGGGCCCCCAGGCAAGTCCAGCGGCAGCCCCCAGGGAGATGTGTGGGCGCAGGGGATGCCGGAGGCCGGAGGGCGGGTCCTGCCACACATGAGAAGCGAGAACCCTTTGTAGCTGGCCTTTGGTCCTGCTGTCCTCAAGCACACCTGGCCAGGTCTCCGCTGCCTCGCCTGCTGGGGTCAACAGAGCCTTACACTTCCCTGCTTGGGAGGAAGGTCCGTAAGCGTTCAGTGACTGTCGCGTGCAACCGAAGAGCCTCTGAGAGCACCTGCTGACTTAGGCTTCTGGTATTTATGGCTTTGACGGCAATGACGAGGGACATCTTGTGACCAGGGATGGTGTTTTCATTCCATGACATCCATTTCAAAGGTTAGGAACGTGCCTGGAATGTGCCCTGGACAGTTCATTATGGGTCGGTGGTCACGGTGCTGGGTGCTCCAGCCCTGCCACCTGCATCCTGTGGCATCGTGGGCATGTGACGTGGCCTCTCCAAGCCCAGTCCTAGGCCTGGCTTTGCCGTGTATAACCCACAGGACCTCGGACAAGTGTGTCTGTCCAAGTTCACCGTCTCCCCATGCGATACAGAGACAGCGGCTGCGGGGATCACACGGGTGGTTCACGGGGCGCCCGGCCAGCCGGGCCTGGCTCCCAGGGAGCCGTCCGGCGGCAGGAGCGTGACCGGCTGTTTCACTGGGAGGCGCCTTGAGGCTGTGCGGAGCGGTCCTCAGTGTCGTGTTTCTCACTGTAGGGGAAGCATACCTGGTGCTTCTCTCGAACCAAACCCCTATTTTCCTCCTCTGTAAAATGGGGACCCTAGGATTGGGGGAAATTGAAGGAGATAAGCAGGTAATGTTTTAGCACGATGCCTGGAGCTGGACCAAGTCTTCTACCTTTCTGTGCTACCCATCCTAGAACTCACTGCCAACAGCTGCTCCCATACGTGTGTGCTGAAGCCTTAAGGAGGGGCCCCCGTCCCTCCTTCCCCCCCATCCTGAAATTACGTACGTTGATCCTGCAGAAGGGCCTGGAAGCCAACATCTCATGAAAGAACAACTTACGTGATTAAATGGTTAAATCCCCGACCCCCCAAACAACCATCAAAGGCCAAGAGCCCTTCACAAAATGGTACATAACCCCGCCTTGAATGAAAAGGTGAAGGTCAAGGGACTCCCCTGGTGGTCCAGGGGTTAGGACTCCACACTTCCACTGCAAGGGGTGAGGGTTTGATCCCTGGTTGAGGAACTAGGATCCTACATGCCCTGTGGCGTGACTAGTAAAGGAAAGAAAAGAAAATAGGCGAAGGTCAAGAAAACTCGGGCTAATCGAAGTTGCTCTGCGGAGCACACTTCTGTGTGGCACTCCATGCAGACCACGCATAAACACAGGGGGGCTCGCAGGTGTTCTTGAGCAGGGATGGCATCACGCCTGCCGTGATCTACAAGGGCTGCGGTGACAGCGACAAAGCTGCTTTTCTGGGAGGTTTCCCACACATAGGCCCCGGGGTTATGCAAGCCACAGACCTTTCGATACTTCCCTCGTTCAAGGAACATCTGGACACCCAGCTCACATGCTGTCTGCTCACTCACTCTCTCTCCTCCCAATTCCATCTGTCCTTCAAGGTGAATTCCAAACCTACAGGGAAGACCGTCTGCTTTTCCTTAGGCGAGTTTGTCATGCTCCCTTTTTTGCCGTGGCTGCCAGGAAGCTCCAAGCTGAGCTTTGTGTTCAGTGTCTTGCTTTCCTCCTCTCACTGACCTTCCTCTCCATGCTGCTTCCGGAACCCACGGGTCCCTTCTCTCTCTCCAGAATCCCTGACTCAGGCGTCCTCAGACCTCAGATCACAGTTTCTTCTCCTCATGTGCAGGCTCGAATCCTTGCGTCATACCTGCTCCTTGGCCTCCCTGGGGCCTCCAGTCCACTGGGCAATTCATTCCTCTCCTGCCGCCCTTCCTGCTTTGCTCACTTCCATATCCAGCAGGGCTTCCATGATTTAGAACGACAATCACAGTGCCCTGAACTCCCAGCATCCCAAGGGCGCTGGAGAGGATTCTTGTCGTGCAGGGCCATCTGTGTGCTCTTGTTGATCCAGTGGTTCTTCCAGTTTAACCACTGTCTGTGGGCGGGGGGGGGGAGGGGGAGAGGGAAGCACATGAGCCACCCCCCTTCCTCTGGAAAAATAGGATCAAAAATAGCACTTTCTCTTTTAAGAATGGTGGGCAGCTTCTGAGCAGTGCAGCGTGAGGCAGCAAGAACGAAGGCCACGGAGAAGAGTTCCAGGGCGGGTTTATTTATGCCTTTTCACGCTTGCACTCGCGTATGCCACCCGGAGAACAAAGAATCCTACTGGTGTGAATAAATGTGATTGGTTGCTTTGCTTACAGAGGTTTTAAAAATCTTTTACGTCCTTTGGCTGTTCTGAGAGCTTTGGAAGCATGTTGGATGATTATACAAGCCATAAGTTAATTATGGTGAAATGAACTCTTTTTAATAATTTTTTATAAATTTATTTATTTATTTTTGGCTGCATGGGGTGTTCGTTGCTGCGCGCGGGCTTTCTCTAGTTGTGACGAGCGGGGGCTACTCTTCGTGGCGGCGCGCGGGCTTCTCGTTGTGGCGGCTTCTCTTGTTGCGGAGCACGGACTCTAGGCGCACGGGCTTCAGTAGTTGTGGCACTCGGTCTCAGTAGTTGTGGCGCGCAGGCTAAGTAGTTGTGGCTCACGGGCTTAGTTGCTCGAGGGCATGTGGGATCTTCCCGGACCAGGGCTCGAACCCGTGTCCCCTGCATCGGCAGGCGGACTCTCAACCACTGCGCCACCAGGGAAGCCCATGAACTCTTTTTAGATGTGGCGTCATTTGTTGTAAAGGACCCAGTTTTGAGCTCCAAGCCTTCCTTCAGTGTCGTCAGTGCTCAAAGCCTTGGCAGCCTCCACGTGAGCTCGCGGTGTGAGGGGAGGCGAAATAGGAAGTAATTAGCATGCTTTTCCGTTTGTTTTACTTCTAATAACCAAGCACAGGATGACATTTTCTGCTCTTGGGATGTGATCGGTCCCCTGAAATAACAGGAAGGCAAAGTAAAGATGGGACACAGTGATGTACACTTTGGGTCCTTAGGCATCATTTGATGGACCCCCCCCTCCCCCTAGAAATGCGGAAACTGAGGTCCAGAAGACCCAGTGAATGACAGAGCCCAGAACACACCCAGTAGCTCTTAATCCCAGCCTGAGGGTATAAACTGAGATCCAGGAGACTGAGCTACCGTGTCCGACAGACCCAGCTTCCCCCGCTTTGCAGGCGGACAGAGGACCCCTCTCTCCAGCCCCCAGCATCACTCCCAGCTGTCGGATCCGACCCCCGAGCCATCCGTGTCGTCTCTCCCTGCAGTATCTCGCTCACAGTGTAAAATTAGCTGTCCTGAGTTTCAGGAACAAATACCTACCGCTCCTTCGGTGGCAAGAAAAAGAAACCAGTGGGGACTTTCCTCCTTTCCTACTGCCAGGGCTGGGCCCCTGCAGTGCGGGTGTGCAGCGGGGAGCTTGGGGAGGGGCCGGGGGACTCTGCAGTCCGCGGGGGCCTTGCTTGTCCCCTGGGATGCCCAGGAGGCAGAGGAGAGAGGTCTGGGCGTTTTCCCATCTCGTTCCCTCCCCATCCTGGGCAATTCCTCACCACGCTGAACGCAGACTGCTGTTCCTGGATTTTCTTGTAAACGCCCGTTCTCACTTTAGAGGCGTACACTCCGGAGCTTTTATGGAAGGGTGACCCAGGTACAGAAAAGCACGCAAACCATAAGCTCCCTGGATTTGCACACATCGGGCACCCGTGTAACAGCACCGCGTGAAGAACTGGTATGCTGTTAACACCACCAGTGCCCCCCAAGGGGAACCCTACCGTGGCCTCCAATAACATAGACCCATTTTGCCTGGTTTTGAGCTCTGTAAAACGGAACCACAGTGTGGACTGCTTCGTTTCTGTCCTATTTTACTGCATATGCTGTTTGGACCATCACCCACGTTGTTACTCACGCATGTAGTATAGATCCTCCATTCTCGTCGCTCTGTTCTCTTTTCTGTAAATACACCTCAATTTTGTAAGGTCACACGACATGATATCCTCATTTTTGTAGGTTAAAAAAAAAAAAGCAGTGAAACCATTCACGATTTCTGTCGATTTCCCGTTAGTATTTATCCACACGTTCATTTCCCGTAAATGCATGGTTTTGTAACTACTCTCATTCTGTTTTTTTGTTTGTTTGTTTGTTTTTTGTTGTAAATTCACCTGTGCTGCTGCCTCTCCGTCCAGTCTGCCTGCACGCACGCCCTCACGTGGGCTGCCCCTCCCTGACGGCCACCAGGAGACCTCTGCGCCCCCTGCGTGTGCCTTAAACATCCTCACCCGTGTCACCTGACGGGCCAGGGTGGAAATTTCTTGGGAACCTGGGAGTGGAATTGTAGGGTCGTTTGTGTGTCCTGAGAGCCCACATCTGTAAAAATCATCCACCCCACGGATGCCCTGTGGCATGTCCTGCAGCCCCAAAGGCGCGCAGTGTGTGGGCTGGAGGGGAGAAGACGTCCTCTAGTTTCAGGGCAGGGGAATGGGAGGGAAAGGGGTGCACCAGCCAGCAGGGGGTGCTGCTTCCCTGGGGATCCTGGAGGCCCTGGGGTCCCAGGAATCTGGAGAGGCCATTGCATGGCTGCCGTTCCAGCGGCCCCTGTGCCTTCCCAGCGAGCCCAGGCACCATCTGGAGTTGGCCGGAGCTCCCGGGTCGTCTGTTGGCAGGGTTGGGGGGGCGGGGATTACGAGAGCGCGCTGGGCACAAAGGGCTCCCCGCGTCTCACACACCAGGTGTCCTCTGCTGCCGTCACTTGGTTATCCGGAAAAGAAGACAGAGGGCAGTGAGAGACCCTCAGGACCCATCCCGGCGCCGCAGGGTCAGGACCCAAGCTCCAGACATTTTGCCGAGGCCTGTCCCTCTCTGTGGCCCTGCCCTGTTTGTCATCTGGACTTTGCATTGCAAGGGAAGACCGAAAGTGAAAAGAAAAGAGAAAGTTGAGCAAATATTGCCAGCAGAGGCCAGTGGATAAGTGCCCGCAGGCCCGGGGGACAGCTGTCCCCTTATCCGACGTGATAAGCGTGGATAACGCTTCTTGTCTCTGCCCCTTCTCCCATGAAGGGATCCCGTTTACGCATCCATTTGTTCACGGTCTCGCTCGGCATCTTCCTGGCACCTACTGTGCGCCGGACAGGGTTCAGCTTCCGAGACGGAGCGGCCGCACTGCCAGAGCCTCACACAGCGGGGCGGCGGCCGGGGGCGCGGGGGGAGGCAGCGGGCCAGCGCCCCACTCACCAGGTACGTCCATCTCAGACTCATCGAGGCCTCATACCCACAGCCACAGCTTTTCAAGAAGACTTCCACCCCAGGAGGTTAAACTTCTGTCTGGTTTTGCAACCCTGTTTCGGCATTTCTTCACTGGTAAAATATAAGCCAACAGTGTCCACCAAACCGGGAGTGGCCCTGCCTCTTCCCACTTGTTCCTGGACGAGACCAGACACAGGCCCTCGAGGGAAGGGCTGCTTGAGTTTCCACGGGCTGCTCTCATGGACCTTCCCCCGCTGTGTTCCTAAGGCAACTGCTTTTCATTACGTGAATGATCGGGCTGGATCTAAAGTCACAGTAGCCACCGCCGTGTGCAAAGCCCTCTGTCCTGAGCACGACACATTTATCGACTTAGAAGGATCCCCATCCCGCAGATGAGGGAGGCGAGTCACACAGAAGCCAGGAAACTCTTTCAAGGTCACCTTGAAAATCCACGCGGAAAGGGGGATAGCCCAGGCCGTCTGGGCCTAAAGCGCCTTGAACCCCGTGCTCTGTCCTGTGGACATGCATGTCCCAGAGGCCAGGCCAGGGCTGCACCAATCCACTTCATGGGTGACCGGGCGTCTGGTGTGCAGAAGAAGGTTCTAGAAAATGAGGATTTCCTCCAGCAGGCTCCAGGATGCTCTGGGGAGGGCAACACCCTGAGGTTTCATGGCTGTTCAACCTGGACCAGGACAGCATTCACCAGAGATGCGGAGGTTTTATGACAGGGTCCCCCATCTGGTAATAAACGTTTGCTTCACTTTCCTTTTCACTTTCTTTTTGTTTTGAGGGGTTTTTTTAAATTCTCCATCTTGCTTTTTTTTTTTTCTTTTCCCTCTAACTTTCTGTTTTCCTTCCTTTCTAGGCTTCCTGCATTGAGCCCATATAACATTTGGAAATAAAAGAAAAGTTACTTTATGCCAGTCGAGAAACAAATGCTTACTGCCTCTAACCCACAGGTCAAGGGAAAAAGAAACTACGGGAGTGATTCAAGCAAACAGTCGATATCATTTAGTTGTGTCATTTTCTCAGTGTATTTCCTAGGCAGACATGGCCCCAAAGAAACTTCTTTGAAAACTTTCCTCCATCTCAGTGTGAAAACGTGATCCGGGCTGGCAGTGCTAGGGGACGGTAGGGGTGGTGGTGTTGCATGCGAGGAAATGAGAACCAGAGTGGTTAAGTGCTGTTCCTGAGGCCACACAGCTGATTCCTAAGAAACAGACCCTAAAGCAAAGCTCCCTTCATTCAGAGGGATAAGGTTCTGTCTCAGCTCCGTCAATCCCGCAGTTGCTAAGACCAGATGGCCTCATAAAGATCCCTTCCTCTGTCTAGGTCTCAGTTTCCCTGTCTGCAAAATGAAAGGGTTGATCAAGAGAGTAACAGTAACTCACGTGTGTTAAAGGCTAGTTATCTGCCGTGTAGAAAATAGATAGTAATACCTGTACTGTTCTCACGAGAGCCCCGTGCAGACAGGTAAGCGGAGGCAGAAGGTGGTTGTCTACACCGGAGACGATGTCTCAGCTACAAGCAAGACCAGGGTTTGAACCCAGGGCCTCCGGCGCCAGAGCCAGGGACCCAGTCTCCACACTATCTTCTCTGGCAGGTTTTAGCAGCCCTGCTGGTTTCCTTTCCTGCTCCAGGCTTCCCCTCAACAGAAAGAAGCCGGTCCCGGGACGTGTCCAATGTGAGCGGACATTCACGCAGCAACATCTTACCCTCACCAGGGCAGGGTGTCATGTGGTGTTTGTGCCGAGACTCTGCGCTTGATTTTTCTACAGGTGAAATATTCGGGGCAAACTGGCTTCCTTGACATTCAAAAGGGTAGAAAAAGAGGACAAAGTGGGCCCAGTACCTACGCCAGGAGCCTGATCCTTCCTCAGGTCTGAACACGTGAGCCTCGATTTCCCCCTCTGCAGAATGGGATGACGGGGCTGCTGAAAGCTATCGATTCCCGACTAAGGCACAGCTCCGAACACCTGCGCCCCTCCTTTGAGGTGCCAATCACAGCTACACACAGGGAGCGCTTAGGAGGTGCTGGCTCGGCACCAAATCTCATGAGGCAGAGGCTGTTACTTTGTCGCCACGTCCCTGACAAGGACACCACGGCACTGAGAACACTGGTAGGTCCCGCGACTAGAAAGTTGGGCGACTGGCAGGTGAGCCCCACACTGCAGACCTCCCAGGCCGGGCACCACTGTTCCCACCTGGCTCCCCGGGAGCTGGGGCCACTTGTGTCACTGTCCCCATCATGCCAGACGCCACCAGATGGCCCAGAAGGGGAGGCCGCGAGGGCTCAGGGGAGCGAGGACTCCGTCCTTCTTCCCGGGCGCGGAGGGGCAGGGACCCTGCTGGTGGTAGGGCCAGGCTCCCACGTGGCCAGCGCGGGTGCAGCCCCCCTCCTCATGGGAGGAAGCGCAGCAGGGCCGGGGACCGCACCCGGGCAGCTGCACAGCCAGACCCCAGGCAGGAAAGCCGCTCGCCCTGCTGCCCTTCCGGCGCGGCAGGAGGCCCTGACCAGCAGGGAGCCGCGCTGCAAGGGCGGGCGTCCCCTGTATCCCAGAGCTGGGGGCCTCGGCGAGACACCCTGGAGCGTAGCAGAAGGGACCAGACCCCGGAGACGGGCAGACGACTGCTTCAACCCCACTAGAGCGATTCCTAGCTGGGGGCCTCAGGGCCCAACCACTTCCCCACGTGGCTCCCATCCCTCAGGGCCTTCAGCGCAGCCACAGCCGTCTCAGGCCTCCCTGCAAGGTCGTCAGATGGTTTAGAAGCGTCAAGAGGGCCAAGGGGCGAGAGGAAGGGCCCCCCTGCTAGGCCACACCTGCCCAGGTGCCTCGGGCTGGTACTCTCGCATGAGGCCATGGAATGGAGTATTCGGGCCTCGGTCGTGGATCCAGGCTTCCTCCCTCCTTGCCCCAATGCTGTGTGGCCTCAGGAAAATGACTTCACCTCTCTGGACTTCAGTTCTGCTCCATTCAGTGGGACTAAAAGTAGTTCTTATCTCACAGGCTCATGGGTTCCGTGGAATGGTGCAATGATATGCTTAAGACCAGGGCCCAGCACATAGTAAGAGCTCAATAAATTCCTATTCCATCACTACCGTCTGTCCCCTCGCGGACCTCAGCTGGGGCCCAGCCGAGGGCTCTTCTGACTGTCCTTCAGCCTGGGGCCCCGGGCCTCAAGGAGTGCTGTGGAGCCGCTGGCTGGCCTGCACCCCGGCACGCGAGGGCACACGGGCACGCCGGCAGCGGCCTCGCCTCGCCCCGCCTTTCGTGGGAGCGTGGCGGGGCAGCCAGTGGGTACGGGGCCAGGGCAGAGCCCTATTATTGCTCAATGCCAGGACCACGCTGGGTCTCAACCGTCAGGGACCTGACTGTCGGGGCCCGAGGGGCCTCGCAATCAGACCTCTGTGGGCCACAGGCTTTTAATATTTTTAGAGAAGTTGGGTTTCTACCAAGTTCCTCTGCCTCAGATTCTTCCTAGAGCTGGCGTGTCCCCGGCCCACCACTGGCAGGAGCTCTGCAGAATCTCAGAGGCCACCGCGGCTGCCAGGTCACCCTGTGACCTCCACAAGGGGTCGTGCGGCCAGGCCACCCAGAGCCCCGTGTCCCTCAAGGTCAGGCCAGGGCCTCTGGAGGCACTGCATTTCCTCCCTGCCCTCCGGCTCCCCAGCTTCTGGTTTTCCTTTCTTTTCTTTTGTCCCCTCTGCATTTTTTTTTTTTTTTTTTTTAATGTGAAAGATCCGGTCTGAGCAGCTGTGAACCAAGAGGGACATTCATTTCGCCCTTTGTGAGGGAAGGTGCCTGCCTCTGGGCAGGAAGAGGCAGCGGGGCTTGGACCTCCCCTCCCCCCACACACACCCAGAGCCCTCGGGGGCCATTTTCCTCTGTTCTGTTCTGTTTGCTCAGACATGGGCAAAAGTCACTTTTCCCACATCCCACTAGGCCATAGTTCAAAAGTCAGCTCCCCACCTGGCTGAGCACAGGGCTGTCCTCAGTGCAGCATGTGGCTGGAACACGGTCTCACACAACCTTCTTGGGGGTCAGGGGGTACAGGGCACTGGGGGTCGGCCCCGTGGTGCGGACAGCAGGTGGCTGGCATCACGGGGAGTCTCCCTGCTCCAAGAGGGGCATCAGGTTACAAAGCAGGATATTCGGGTTGTAAAGTCATTCTTTTATCCGTTCAACTTCTGTTGCTGCCATAACGTGTGACCACAACTTTAGCAGACTGAAACAGCACCGATGTATTATCTCAGAATTCTGGGAGTCAGAAGTCTGACACGGGTCGCGCCGGGCTAAAATCAGGGTGTGGGCAGGGCTGTGCTCCTTCCGGGGCCTCCAGGGCGGAGTTTGTTTCCTTGTCCTTTACGGTTTCTAGAGGCGCCTGCTATCGTTGGCTCGTGGCCTCGTGGCCAGCGGCTGCCAGTCTGTGACTCTGCTTCTGTCCTCACATCTTCCTGTGACTCTGACCCTCCTGCCTCCCTCTCCCTTGTATAAGACCTTCGTGGTTATCCTGAGCCACGTGGGCCATCCAGAATAATCTCCTCACCTCAAATCCTTAACCACATGTGCAAGGTCCCTTGTGCCGCGGCAGGGCACATGCTCTGGGGATCACAGTGCAGACATCTTTGGGGGGGTGTTATTCTGCCAATCACACTAACTCCGGGCAACTTACTGGACGTGATTATGATGATGGGGGTGATGATGGTGGTGATGATGATGGTGATGATGATGGTGGCGATGGTGATGATGGTGATGGTGATGATGATGGTGATGATGACGGTGATGGTGGTGATGATGGTGGTGGCGATGATGATGATGGGGGTGATGATGGTGGTGATGATGATGGTGATGATGATGGTGGTTATGGTGGTGATGACGGTGATGGTGATGATGATGGTGGTGATGATGGTGATGATGATGGGGGTGATGATGGTGATGATGATGGTGATGATGATGGTGGTGATGATGGTGATGGTGATGATGATGGTGGTGATGATGGTGATGATGATGGGGGTGATGATGGTGATGATGATGGTGATGATGATGGTGGTGATGGTGATGATGGTGATGGTGATGATGATGGTGATGATGGTGATGGTGATGATGATGGTGGTGATGATGGTGATGGTGGTGATGATGGTGGTGATGGTGGTGGTGATGATGATGATGGGGGTGATGATGGTGATGATGATGGTGATGGTGGTGATGATGGTGGTGATGGTGATGATGACGGTGATGGTGGTGATGATGGTGATGGTGGTCATGATGGTGATGATGACGGTGATGGTGGTGATGATGGTGATGGTGGTCATGATGGTGGTGATGACGGTGATGGTGGTGATGATGGTGATGATGGTGGTGGCGATGATGATGATGGGGGTGATGATGGTGATGATGATGATGGTGATGGTGATGATGGTGGTGATGGTGATGATGACGTGATGGTGGTAATGATGGTGATGGTGGTGGCGATGATGGTGATGATGGTGATGATGATGATGGTGGTGATGATGATGACGGTGATGGTGGTGGTGATGGTGATGATGGTGGTGATGATTATGGTGATGGTGATGGTGGTGATGATGGTGATGATGACGGTGATGGTGGTGGTGATGATGCTGGTACCTACCCATATGGGGTTGTTGGGAAGATTAAATCAATTCATATTTACAGCTCATACAAAGATTAAGAATTTGCAGCTCAGTCTCCATCTTTCGAAGGGGGAGAGATCTGGGAGCAGAGCTGAGCAGGGTCTGGGCTGGCGAGGAGGGATTGAAGGTTGGCCCACACAGAAGAGGGCTGGGGGTTCAAATGTCTAGGACAAGCTTAAGACAGCTGAGAGATAAGCTCTAAATTCAGGGGAGTACACTCGAGCATGGCCCTTGGAGTGCTTGCTAAGTAACAAATCATGACTGTGTCTATTTATACCTCATCTTCAACATTCCCAGTGGTGAAAGAGCTGTGAAAATTGAGGAAGTGGTGGGTGGACCTTTTTTTTCTTCTTAATCAAAGTGCAAAACTTTCCTTTAAGATTCCAGCTTTTCAGAGCATGCGCTGGGGCCACAGGCGCAAGCGGAGGTGGCAGCCGCTCCAAGAGCGAATCCTCTGTCGGTCCTCCTAACATGAGGCTGGAAGGCCACAGCCGGGTCCCCGCAGGTCCAGCATGGGGCGGCCCTGGGAGCCGTGTGTTGTGACATCTCCAGGGTGGGTCGGGCATGCGCTTAGGCTCAGCGTTGGTTTGTAGATTGCCCTTGAAAACTCTCGCACAGGGTCCTTTCATAATGCGGCTCAGAACAGTCCCACAAACCGTTACAAAGTATTTTAGGCGACACATTTCTATAACTGTTAAGCTTTTTAAAACAATTTTTTTTCAGTTTTGCCCTTTTGCAAAATAACTGTTTTTATACTGATTCAGGAGCTCTTTTTTCTCAGCATTATTCTTGGCCAGAATTGCTCTAGCATGTGACACTAAAGGGAAGCTGAGACCAAGGGCGCTATCCCTCCACGTCTAACCCAGGGTCCTGCCGTGGAGATTTAGCCCAAAGTAGCAAGAGCCACCTCCTCTGCCACAGAATCTTCATGCCAAGTATTCGATGGAGGGAAACGCATGCACGCTTTCCTCTGTAAGAGAAGAAGGCGTCTCCATGTGAAAGCGACCAAGAAAATAAGCCCTCATTCTGATGTCTCGTCGGCACGAATCCCAGACACAGGGCTGGGCCAGCAGGTCACTTTTCAGGTACACATCGCTGTGAAGCAACATAAACATCGTCCACCCGCAGAACATGGACATCACGAGGTGCAGGCAGTGCATTCAGCGTAATCCTGTTATAAAAATCACACACGCGCGCACGCGCCTGAGAAGGATGCCCAGCAAACACAAGCGTCACTTACCTCTTGTTGGAAATTTGAGGATGACGGCGTTTCCATTTTTTACTTTTCTACTTTTCTCCATTGTGTAAATTTTTGGGCAAGTTGCATCTCTTCCTTGCATGGGCCTCTTACATTTGTATGTGTTTTCCCTTAAAAAACAGTAATGGGAAGATACCATCGTTCACCAGGTACACTCAAGACGTTAAATTCGGTGTTGAATGTCATACAAAAATGAGAAGTGGCAATAAAAGTAGTCATTACCGTTTTATTTAACTGAGCATTTACTATGCGCCCAGCACTTTGATAACCACTTTGCATACGGGATCTCCTTTGATCCTGAAGCAGCTCTTTGAAGTGGGGGCTAGTATTCTTCCCACTTTGCAGGGAAGGAACAAGAATGTTGACTCAAAGTTAAGCCATTCGGCCAAAGTCACCAGTGTGGACCTCAGCCAGCAGGGCCGGGTTTGAACTCAGGAGCCTCTGGTCTGAACATGATGGCTCAGCACTGCGGAGCAGGGAAACAGGGCAGAGGGGCACGGATGGGGAGGGCGTGAGCTGAGATGCAGGGGAGGAAAGGCGTGAGGCAGGGGGGCCGTGCTGACCCATGCCGAGGGGTCTTGCAGATGGACGGAGGGAAGGAAGGAAAACAAGAGGAGAAGGAGCTTTCAAGCCCTGGGAAACGTTTGGATGAAGGGGGGCGGTGGTGATTTGGAATGTTTATCTGGAGGCACCTTCTGCAGCTCTGGTTTTGAGATTCTCCATTTTTTTATGATACGCTCCAATTTTTCTTGAAACCACTGTTGTTGTTCATCTGTTTACACTTCACCGGTCAATACACGGATGTCAAACAGACGAGGCTCAAGAAAGAGTTCCTTTCAGCCTCCAGGACTTCGCGATAAGGCCACACAGGAAAGTCAGACCCGGGGAAATGCAACACTGGACACAGCATCACCCGGAAATTAAATCTCAAGCCACTGAGCGTTGAGAAGAGCTTTTTCAAGTACAGTTTGCATAACATGAAACTCATGGAGGCAACGTGCCCAGAGCCGTTTAGAGACAGTGAATCGGGAGGAGGCGTGCTTACAGGAGCAGGTTCTTAACACACGTTTGGTTTGAGGGGATTTCATTCCGTGCCGTTGGTTTTCTCTGTGATTTTTTTTCTTTCCACCTGCAGTTTAGCAGCCTGGCTGTTTTTGAGGTGCATAACTGCATGGCCAGCCAGAGATTACACCGCTGAGTTTTCAAGGCCAGTAGATTGTGTGTTCAAGGCAGGGCTGCCACAGACAGTGGTGCGGTTTGTACACTGCACAAAGCAGCTGGCTTTCAAGTGGAGCTAAAAATACAAGCTGTGTGCTGCCCCGTCTGAAGCAAGGGGCTCCTTTTTCTTTGTACGAAAGGCACGGCAGTCAGCTTGCCAAGCCCTAGGCCTGCAGGTCTGCACTGGCCCAGAGGGGCGCCTTTCCCAGTCCATAGGACAGTACCATATAGGACGGTTAGCCTCGGCTCTGGACTGGGGAAGCTCCGGAAGGGAGGGGAGCCGGGAGCAAGGCTGGCCTGGAAGAGCCCCTCTCCATTGAGGTCAAAAGAATGAAGTGGAGCCCCAGGTGTGGGCTGATCGAGGAAAAGAAACAAGGCCCTTTTATGAGTTCAGTTCGCAGTGACTATAGAACTTTCAGGAACCCTTTGCCCTGAGGTTGGCCTTGGGCCCTTGGTTAAACATTGACCAACACACATGACAAAGGCAGCCCGACCTTCCCTTCAAGGCCACACCGCAGTCTTACTCTTGTCTAGGACGTTGGGGGTAGGGTAGGGACCATCCTGCACAGGCCAGGCTGGCGGTCTCCCCCGGCAGCGTTTTAATTAAACAGCCCTCGCGCCTGCTTACCTGAAATCCTTTCATCGGGAACTTCTTAGTCCTAAAATATGGGAAAGGAGCCCCCTGCAGTTACTCTAAAGATGATGCTGTGTTGATTGAAATCCCATGGAGGTGATACCAGACCCCTGAGGACAAGGTGTGACAAGGCAGTCCCAGCAGGAGACGTGGAAGGGAAGGGGGGCAGGGAGAGCAGAGAGAGAGAAAGAGAGGAAACCACATGGACCCGCCTCCCCGTGGGCGCCCAGCCCTGGGATCTCAGCTCCCAACATCTCCTTGGTTTATTGCGTCCACGTGCACGGAGCCAGGGCTGGAACCAGGGAAACAAAGGCAGTCTCCCTGTTCTCAAGGGCCTTCATCTCTGACATCAGGACGTTGTGTCAGGCGCTCCACCAAGTATTGTAGCTGCTTTATCTCATTAATCCTCACACTAATCCCCGGAGGCAGGTGCCGTTTTTACCCCCACTTCATGGAAGAAGAAACAGAAACTCAGAGTGGGGAAGCGACTTAGCTCACGCAGCCAGGACCGTCTGGCTCCAGTGCCGGTATTCTTCCTGACTCAGTTAGGGTGTGGGGAGTTTTACTGAAGCAGCCATGATGATGGTAACTATAGCAACTGTAGTAGCTGCAGTAGTCATGGTGATAGTGATAGCAGTTGTAGTAATCGTAGTATAATCTTCTTAGAACTAGTAATCATAGCAGGGAGGTAGGGGCTGTGCTAAGTGTTTTCACATATTAATTCATTTAATCCTCATGACACATGTGATAGGCACCAGCATTGTCCCCATCGTACAGACAGAGAAACTGAGGCACCCGCACACTAAGTATCCCACCCAAGGCCACCCAAGCATCAGAAGTCGACTGTGAACCCAGGATGTAACGGGTCTTAACGGTGCCCACGCCTATGGGGGGAACACAAGACCTGCTTTCTCTAGACCTGTGGGTGGCAGTGCTGGCAGCCATGAGGGGGATCGTACCGTCCGTGTGGCCACCTGCCGCTGGCCAGGCGCCATCCAAGGGCCAGAGCGCCAGCCCTTGGAAGCCCGTGTCTGTTTAGCGGTGGGGAGGTCAGATGACAGAGAGGAACCCTGCAGAGAGGGCAAGGCGCAGGGAAGGAGACGCACAGTCTGAGGGGCGTGGAGGCAGCTGAGGGGCGGATGTCTCGGGTGGGCGAGGGTCAGGGCAGGTCTCTTCAGGAGGGGACATCCGGGCAGAGATGTGTAGCCACCTAGGGGTCCAGGGAAAGAACATTCCAGGCCTGCAGAAGCCCCTCCCTTGCCATGGCCCTGGAGAGGAAACTTTTTCCATTAAAACTTTTTGAAAAATATTGCAAAAATACACCAAAGATAAAAACCTCGCTCATAATCTCACCACTTTTGCAAGTATCTCAAGCTGCGAAAATTCCCCCTTCTGTCCTGCGCCCCAGTCACATTGGGGGGATTAATTGGCAGGGGAAGCACGTCGATCCAAGCGTACAGAACCATTTGTGTTGACGTGAAAGGCCCCAGATTTCTCTGTTTTCATCACCCTCTTGAAGGCATGTGACTGTCCTTTCCTCAGCAGCTCCCAGCTGCCCAGGTCTAGCAGCACAACAAACTGTTGTGGCCTGAGCACCCTTACAGCAAGAAGGTTAGAATTGTACATAAACTAAGGTCCACAGGCTCTCAGTAAGCTTGGAGGTCTCTCACCTTGACCACAGGGCAAGGGCGGGAACACCTGGTCTTTGGGTCACATATGTGGACCTGAGGCTTTTTGTCCTCGTTTTGGTTTTCCCGGCTGCTTTCCGGGGGGGCTGGAATTTTTTGACAGTTGAGTTCCGGATTCACAGCGTTGGGATGGTGACCAGTGAGCCCAGTAAGAGACAAACACGCAGCTGCTTGAGCCAGAGAGAGCCAGAGCCCCTCAGCGCCAACCTGTCAACCACACGGCGCAAAAGACCCCAAATGACACTCAGGAGGACTCAGGCTGCCAGGAGCCCCTCCAGCAAGGGCGCCACAGCCTAGATTCACAGCGAAGAGCCCTTGGCAACATCTTTCAGAACACGTGAAAATGGGGTGACACTACCGTGAAGAAAGTCAGTTCTGAGGGCTATTTTCAGCGTGCCACGGGGGACCAGATTCCAACCACAGAGGTAAATGAAAAACCAAAATTAATGAAACGATCTAACCAGAGAAAGCTGCCTTTGGGCAGCAGAAAGTTTCATGTTTTAGGTAATTTCTTAAAAGAGCAAAACTGATTATGGGCCGTCCCCTCTCCCAGATGTGTGAAGTGTGAGCTCTCTTCTCCTATTGTCTGTTTAGTCTCCATCCTGCACCCGCGTTCCCCCCTCCCACTCCGCGTCTCTCTCTCTCTCTCTCTCCTCTCTCTCTCTCTCTCTCTCTCTCTCTCTCTCTCTCTCGTTATATCTCTCTCCCCCTCTCCCTCTCCCTCTCTCTCCCTTTCTCTCCCCCACCCCAAAAAACCATTACAATACACTTTAAACCAACCGCTTTCTGGAATCTTTTCCCTTTTGTAAAACTCCATTAAACCTCACTCATTCATTCTGCAAACAATGTCTTGATACTTTATTCTGATTTGATTTACATCTTTTTAGAAACATCAACTCCCAATAGACTGCTGTTGAATATGTAATTGGAACTCAGACATAATTTTTACAGACCTGTGCTGTTCTGACTCTGCTCTCAGTTCTGAGAGCTGACGTCAGCTGTGGTAGTGCAGCAAATGCTGCTGTGGGGCAGCGTGAGTGAGGGGTGGGATTAGGGCTCTGGTGACTCTCATGTCCTCATCAGGACCCCGGAGCCGCCTGCCTGTCCCCGCAGTGTTTTCTTTCCCTACTGAAGTTTTTGCTTTCGATCTTTCATGCATCGTGGGACCAGTCAACCTCAAGAATTGTCTTTTTTTTTTTTTAAGGCCCACTCAAAACTTCCCACATAATTCCCCAGCAAGTGTTAACGAAACTCTTCTTCACCCTTGCTGTTCAAAGTGTGGTCTGCAACCCGCACCCTGGGCGCCCCCGGGGGCTGGGGAGAAACACACAGCCTCAGGCTTCGCCTACCATCGTTTCGTGCCGCTGTTCACTCATCCATTTCCACAACATGGTTTTTTTGAACCCTTGCAACTCTCAGAGCACCTGCCTGCTTCCTGGGGAGGACAGAAAGTGTAAGATCCGGTGCCCGCTCCAGGGGCCCACCGCCCAAGGGAGGACCGAGTGCCCAGGCTTGGAGCCAGTACTGGCCACCCTGCCGGCCCCGGCTGCACGCCCCACGTCGGAAGCAAAGGGACTGCATCCTCAGGTTTCTGGACCTCTGTGACCCAGAAGCACACCTATCTCTGGTTTTGGTACAAGAGAAAGCAGGCGCCCTGTGTGATGTGACATCACCTCTTCCAGGGAGCCTTTGTGTGTCCAGCCCCCCCACGCTGAGATCCGGCCCCGCAGTCCGAGATCCAGCCCCCCACTGCTGCACAGCGCTGTCATCTGAGTTGACTGTTTTAAATACGTAGGCCCAGGCCCCTCCCCTCATCAGTAGAATCAGGATTTCTGGGGTGGGGTCCCGGCAGCTCCCGGGGGGTCTGCTCTGCAGCCCGGGCCGAGGGCCCCCGCACACCCAGTACTCCCACGGTCCCCAGTTTGAACCTGCGCTGTCCCCTGCAGAGAAGCCTCATCCCACCCACCCCCGCCAGGTCGGATGCCCCACTGGTGTCCTGCCGCGCCCAGCTCTTGGTCCTGAGTGTGGTATTCTATTTCTCGGCCTGCCCCACTAGACTGCCAGCGCCTGGAGGTCAGGAGCTGTGTCTTGTCTGCCGTATGTCCCAGGTGCCCGGCACACAATCAGGTCTCATTAAATGTGCGTGTCAATGAATAACCAGCCCGGTGGGATTGTGAACACCTGGCACCGACCCACGCTTCTTCACAGCCTCACGCAGGCCCGAGCACGCCCAGCCTGGGCCTCGACCTCTTTGCTCCCGTCTGCCCACAGCTGATGCCATTGGACCCCTTCACAGGGCCGGCTCTGCCGGCCACATCCAGCCCTCTGGGGTCCCCACACTAGTGCCTGGGCTGCTCATCAGGTTGACCTTGGGCACCTGGGTTTCCTTCTGGCTTTTTACCTTTAATCCCCTTTGCCGGGGCCCCGATTCCTTCTTCTTCACTCTTCCAAACGTACAGCTGTTCTCTGATGTCTGAGAACCCTACCTAATACCCTAATATCCCATTCTTAAATATCCCATAGTTAAGCTCAGCAAATGTGAGTCGATGGATGAGAAGACAGATGGGTTTTTTTTGCGTGTTTGTTTAATAAGTTTTTTTTGGCCACACCACATGGCGTGCGGGGTCTTAGTTCCCAGACCAGGGATCGAACCCCTTCCCCCTGCAGTAAAAGCGTGGAGTCTTAACCACTGGACCGCCAGGGAAGCCCCTAGAAGACAGATGATTGAATGGGGGCTGGGTGGACGGATAGATGGATGGTTAAAAGAATGGAGGAGGATGGAGGATGGATAGACAGACAAGTGAATGGACAGATGGATAGATGAATGGTTGGACAGACGGAGTGGTGGATGGATGGATAGAGAGGCAGAGAGATACAGTAAGTCAGCTGAACTACCTCAATCCTCAATGTCCAGCACCTGCAGCGGAGGTTACAGGATCAGCTCAGAGAGACATCTAGACAGTTTACCAACATGCCTAGACCAGAGTCTACAGAGAAGTATTTGTAATCCTTGGCCCCCGCCCTCATGGCCCTCAAAGTCTGGAGTACTTGGGCCCCAATCTTCAGTGGGAGCTGGATGGACAGGCCACAGGCAAACTGACCAAATCCCTGGTCATATCCAGCGCTTCCCTTACGGGTCAGGATCACGGCTAGGATGGCCTCCTCGCCTGTAAACTGAGGTGACGTTCACGGTACCTACCTGCGGCACTTTCCTGGGAGCGCTTCCCTTACGGGTCAGGATCACGGCTAGGCTGGCCTTCTCACCTGTAAACTGAGGTGACGTTCACGGTACCTACCTGCGGTACTTTCCTGGGAGCGCTTCCCTTACGGGTCAGGATCACGGCTAGGATGGCCTCCTCACCTGTAAACTGAGGTGACGTTCACGGTACCTACCTGCGGTACTTTCCTGGGGACGGCTATAGCGAATCGCCTCAAACTTCATGGCTTACACTAACAGAACTGTACTCTCTCATAGTTCTGGAAGCCCGAAGTCTGAAATCAGTTTCCAGGCCAAAGTTAAGGCGGCAGCAGGGCCGTGCTTCCTCTGGTAGCTCCAGGGCAAATCCATTTCCTCGCCCCTGCCGGGGTCTAGTGGCTGCTGCCTGTTCCTGGCTCGTGGCCCCATCACTCAATCTTTGCCTCCATGACCACATGGCTTGCACGCCTCTCCCTCCCTCTTCGAAGGATACTTGTGATTGTATGTGGGCCCGCCCAGGTCATCCAGCATAATCTCCCATCTCAAGATGCTTAGCTTGACCACGTCTGCAAAGTCCTGTTTGGGCCACATAAGGGACCATTCCTAGGTTCCAAGCATTAGGCCACGGCTATCTCTGGAGGCCATCATTCAGTCTCCCACACGACCCCATAGGAGCGGATTAAGTTGCACCAGATACATAGCCACGACTCTCTAAATAGTAGCTGTGTCAATAATACCAATTATCCAGCACTGCCCTGGAGGCGCCTGGGAGCATCTGAGGCGAAAAGAGGAATTGTCCTTCTCTCTGAGTCCAGAAAACAGAATCATCACTGTCGCACACGTTTGTTTGGAAAACACAAACAGCTGCTGTTTGGCTGGTGCTCCCACCACCACTTTTTTGTGGCCACAGACCCTGTGGTCACTTCCCTGAAAGGCTCAGTCAACACAGTTTACTGAGAAACCTAATTTGGAGGAACTGTTGCTTCAGCGTTGGAGGACGGGCAAACCAGGAGCCTACCAGCCATTGTGGTATCATTTAAAGTCAAGAGAACTGACCCAGCAAACTCTCAGAAGGAGGAACGGAACCCACTTCCGAGCGAGCTGCTGGAAGCCGGAGAGACACCATCTCGTGCCGAGACCCGGGAGCCTTCCCAGGACGAGGCACTTGAGCTGCAAATTAAAATGCCATCTGGTTTCTGCCCTATGACTGACCTGAAAAAAAAAAAAAATCACTTTGAAAGATGGAAGTGGGGGTAGAGAAAAGGGTGAGGAAGACTTTTGGGGAAATGGCATGTGTTTCTCCAGGTATTTTTGGTCACTTTGGAGCAACCTGATTAACCCCTCACAGGCTGGAAGAAATTCACTTCTTTTCAGATTCAAATGAATCCCAATGATGGATGCATCAGTGGGAAATTTTAACAGGGGCTAGATAGTAAAGATGATATTAGGTTTCTTTTTTTAAATTTTTATTGAAGTGTAGGTGATTTACCAAGTTGTGTTAGTTTCAGGTATACAGCAAAGCGATTCAGTTATACATATATATATAAATATATATATATTCTTTTTAAGATTCTTTTCCATTATAGAAGGTAACACGCTATTGAGTATAATTCCCTGTAATATACAGTAGGTCCTTGTTGATTATCTATTTTATATATAGTAGTGTGTATATTTTATTTTATTTATTTTTTTTTGTGGTACGCGGGCCTCTCACTGTTGCGGAGCACAGGCTCCGGACGCGCAGGCTCAGCGGCCATGGCTCACGGGCCCAGCCGCTCCGCGGCATGTGGGATCTTCCCGGACCGGGGCACGAACCCGTGTCCCCTGCATCGGCAGGCGGACTCTCAACCACTGCGCCACCAGGGAAGCCCAGTAGTGTGTATATTTTAATCCCAAACTCCTAATTTATCCCTCCCCACCCTTTCTCCTTTGGTAACCATAAGTTTATTTTCTATGTCTGTGAGTCTTTTTCTATTTTGTAAATAAGTTGATTTGTATCATTTTTTAGACTCCACATGTAAGTGATATCAGATGATATTTGTCTTTGTCTGCCTGACTTACTTCACTTAGTATGATGATCTCTAGATCCATCCATGTTGCCGCAAATGGCATTATTTCATTCTTGTTTATGGCTGAGTAATATTCCATTGTGTATAGGTACCACATCTTCTTTATCCACTCATCTGTCGCTGGACACTTAGGTTGCTTCCATGTCTTGCCTATTGTCAGTAGTGCTGCTGTGAACATTGGGGTGCATGTATCTTTTTGAATTAGAGTTTTCTCCACATCTATGCCCAGGAGTGGGATTGCTGGATCCTGCGGCAACTCTATTTTCAGTTTTTTGAGGAACCCCCATACTGTTCTCCCCAGCAGCTGCACCAGTTTACGTTCCTGCAGACAGCTTGGTGGGGCTCCTCTTTCTCCACACCCTCTCTGGCTTTTATTATTTGTAGACTTTTGGGTGATGGCCATTCTGGCCAGTGTGAGGTGGTACCTCCTTGTAGTTTTGATTTGCGTAAAGATGATATTAAGTTTCTTTGGTGTGACAATAGCATTCGGATTCTGAAGGGGGAATCTAACGGATTTGTGTGTGGTCTGTGAACGCACCTTCAAATTTACTTTCAAATGGATCAACAAATACATAAACACAGATCTCTGAAGCGAGTATGCCACAGTGGTAACAGCTGTTGAACGTGGGGAGTGAGGAAATGCAGGTGTCCATAACTCTCAGCTTCTCTGTATGTTTGAAAATCTTCATAACACAGAGTTGTGGGGTTGGGGAGAAAGGAAAGATGGTTAAATGAAGCAAAGAGTTCCCCTGATCACTTTTCCAAGACTCGACTGGATGGGCTGGGAGCACCATCTGAGGTTGAAGGGAAACCTTCAGAGAGCGGAGGCTTGTGGGAACAAAGATGCAAAACCTGGACTTTTAGGGCAAGGGACCAGAGAGGGAGATGGGAAGGGGAGAGAACACCATGGTGAGGTGCTTTCTTGGCGTAAGGACATCGGCAGAACCAAAACCAAAGCACCCGTGGAGTACCGGGGGACTGGGCGGTGTTGGCATATCGCTGGGTACAGCTCAGTAAATCATATGTCAGTCAAGGACGATGTTAAAGGTTAAAGGTCAGCAGCAGGAGCCGGGGTGAGCCTCTGAGCGTTTCAGATGCAGCTCCTCTGAATCTGCTATGTTGGGGGCAGTCTGCTCTGTCCATTTTAACATAGAAGAACTGGGAGACCTGGATTTCCAGAGGAAAGAACCCCACAGGGCTCATGGAATCCTGGTCTTTTAGGCTGTGGTGGACATTGAGGCTGACATCTGCAGCCTCCCTCCCCCCAACCCCATCATTAGTCTAAACCAATCATCAATCCATCCCTCCAGAGTGATTGGCTCAGGACGGGGCATGTGACCCAGTTCTAGGCAATGAAATGTAAGACGGTGTCGGCCAGGAGCCTTCTGGGAAAAGTGACGTCACTTCCAGGAGAGTACCGTGGAAGAGACCGTCTCGTTTCTTCCTCTGGATTCCGTCACCTGAACGTGATGCCTGGAGCCACGGCTGCCATCTTGTGACCAGCCCGAGGACAAAGCCAACGTCAGGGTTGTCCGTGCAGGGAGATGGGAAGGACCTCGCTCCTTGAGGACACCTCTGGGGCATGGGGCCAGCCAAGCCTGAAGCCTCCCTGTACACTCCTGTGATGTGAAATCGTACATGTCCTGATTCTGGAATTTTGTTGGATTCCACGCCTATTCCTGATACGAGACCAGGAAGCTGAACCCGTGCTGGCCCATATGGTGCCTTTGCCTGAGTTGGGGAAGCGGCACCTTCCGCAGCCTGGGGAGTGGGACGCAGCCGGCTTTCAAGCCCACCTTGCCCTTGACTCCAGGGACCCGCCTGCGGGGGACATCCCGCACAGCGGGCGCAGAGGACCTCCGGCAAAGCCCCCAGGCCCCACCTGCCAGGCTGGTACCCCTGCTGAGACGGAGGACTCCCTCCCTCCGTTTCTGGATGATTCTGGCCCTTGAGAAGTTCAGGATGGTGCCAGGGGGTGAGTGTAGCCCCTACCGTCCAACTTAGTCGGCCCTTCGTGGATCCTTTGTTTTGAACACGTCACATTTCCTCCATTCTCATTCAAAGTGCTGTTTAAGTGCACCTTCAAGCCCCACCCCACTTCCTTTCCAGCCGGAGTGACCCCTGAGCTGCCCTTGATGGAAACCCTGGAGGCGAGGCTGCAGCGTGAGCACCTCCGACCGGGCTCCTCCTTCCGTCTGGCCCCACCCGGCCCAAAGGCGCTGGGGGGGAAATCAGGGCGACTGCCTGCTCTTCACTCAGCTGAGGACCCAAAGGTGGGTGGGTACAAGTTTCCCACGAAGTGTCTAAAGGAGCCAGATGTTTCCAGGGCAGATCCAAGCCCCTGCCCTGTGGGCCTCCTGCAGGACTCGGGACTCGACGACCTGGAGAGTGAGAGGGCGTTGGCGGGGCGGGCCCAGGGGACATGAGGCCGGATGGAGCTCAAGGGCCGGGAGAGTATTTTGGTCTTGACCCCCGGGGCGCCACGCAAGAGGTGGCCAGGCCGTCGATTTGTTTCTCACCCGAAAAGGAGAGTGTCAGCCTCTTTTCCCGACATGGGACGAATTCTGCTGGTGGAGCGCGCCGGACCTTGAGGGTCCCGCTCAGGCTTCTGAAGACCCAGATGTGGACGGGGCGGTGGTAGCAGCCAGGATGATCCAGCCGCCTCAGCGAGCACAGTCACCGGCCACCTTCTCCAGTCACAAACGTTTGCTGACCCTTCTCCCAGTTCCAGGAGCCAGGACACCCCAAAAATGCAGCTCGGTGCAGAGGTCAAAGATTACAGCTTGGAGTCAGTTGGATACAAGCTCTGCCTGTCCTCAGCTGTGTGACCTTGGGCAAGTGACTTCACCTCTCTGGTCCCGGTTTCCTTGTCTACCAAATGGGGGTAACAGTCGCTCCCTCCTGGGGCTTTCAGCAGGACTTGTTACACACAAAGCACTTAACACACTCCCTGGCACGTAGTAAGCATCGGTAAATGTGTCTAGTTACTGGTAAGAACGCACAGCACTTCACAGTTTGCGAAGCACTCTCAAGGCTGTTACCTCATCACCCTGAAGAACTGTTGCTCTGGCTCAAAAGGCAGAGCAACCCATCCTGAAGGGAGTCCAGCTGATTCCCAGCCCCGTCTTTCTGGCTCCCCCCTCCCACTTTCCTGCCGCCTCCAAAGCCATGGACTCCCCAGCACACCCCCCGCAAGGCTGAGCGTCAGCGCAGGTTGAGTTTCAGTGTTGATTCCCACTCACCAGATGACTGCGGGCCGGTCGCTCCTTCCCCTTTCTGTTCCCGGTTTCTTCATCTGAAAAGTTAAAAGCTGGATCAACCCCCGAGTCCCTTTTCCTTCAACATGCTGAGATTTCTGCTAGATTTAATGTCTATTGCCTTAATTCTGTTTTTAATACTTACTGTGTGCCCTCTCTGTGCCAGACACCAACTATTATGATAGCAATATATGATTTCTAGTCCTCACAAAAAATCCTTGGGAGGCGAGCCACTTTATCCCCGTTGTACAGATGGGGAAACTGAGGCTCAGAGGGGAAGGGACTTCCCCAAGGCCACTCGGTGAGTTGGGGGGTAGAGCTGGGCTTTGAACCCATGTTGGTCAGATTCCAAACTCAACCTTTTCCCGTAATGTTGCCTTCAGCTCAATCCCTCCACGGCCCGGTTAGCTTCTCGGTGAATGACCAGACTTCCCCTCGGTCGACCACCTTGGAACTGGGCCGTATTGGTGACATCATGAAGACCAGAACCCCCCACGGGGCGGGGAGCCCTCTGGGCACACAGCCCCCGCTCGTTCCATGAACATGCCCTGTGCACCTGTGCCGTGCAGGTCCTGGGCCAGGTATGCAGTTACGAGAGGCACCCGAAGCCACCAGACAGCTGCCGGGCCGTGTGATCAGAGCCTGGGAAAGGCCAGATGGCTCCAGCCACGTCACACACACACACACACACACACACACGCATGGATGCCTCGCTCACTCTTGCAGTGCCTGGAATAACACGCGCAGGGAGTCCCTGTTCAGTAAATGTTGTCTTCATTAGCTCATGAATGAGTGAGTAAAGTGGATGAGGGAATTAGTGGTCTAACCCTTGAATACAGAGCTTGTCGTTTCCTGTATGTTCTGTGCGGCTGTAGAGCCCACGGTGTCATTTTCTTCACAACGAGCTTCTCGCACTGCTTAGAACTTGGGGCGCAGCGTATGGACAGAGAGCTCATTGCCTGCAGGTGGGGAGCTGGCTTCTCGCAGTGACTCTGTTACGAATTCCCTGACAGACGTACAACTAATGTTCCCACTTCTCCAGCCTCTCTAGACCTAAGCTTTTCATATTCTACGGAGAAGTCTGAGTTCTGTCCGCCAAGGTCTGTAGGGCCAGTGCTGTTCGGAGCCGGCTTAAATAGGCTCAGGTGGGAGATGTACACCATGGAAGTTGGCAAAGGCCTTTTTTGCTTTCCTGAAGAGCCTGTTAAATTTCTACCAGCTTGCCACTTTAAAAGGCCCAGATTTCTTTGAAGCATCTGGTCTTATCTTTAAAATTCCTGTGCATTTTGCAGTTACTTCACAAAACATTATTTGTCATTTTAATGAATTTTTTAAATAAACTTATTTATTTATTTATATTTTTGGCTGCGTTGGGTCTTCGTTGCTGCGCGGACTTCCTCTAGCTGCGGCGAGCGGGGGCTACTCTTCGTTGCGGTTCACGGGCTTCTCATGGCGGTGGCTTCTCTTGTTGTGGAGCATGGGCTCTAGGTGTGTGGGCTTCAGTAGTTGTGGCACGTGGGCTCAGCAGTTGTGGTGCACAGGCTTAGTTGCTCTCGGCCTGTGGGATCTTCCTGGCCAAGGGCTCGAGCCCGTGTCCCCTGCATTGGCAGGTGGATTCTTAACCACTGCGCCACCAGGGAGGTCCCCATTTTAATGAATTTTAAATGACCAATTATATTACTTTATTCCCTCCCCCAAATAGTTTATTAAATTGTAGGCTTCTGTGTCTGTCCTGGGCCTTGATACATCTGCCAGCAACTGGATTTTCCAGTTTAAAAAAGCAGGGTCGGGCTTCCCTGGTGGCATAGTGGTTAAGAATCTGCCTGCCAATGCAGGGGACAGGGGTTCCATCCCTGGTCCGGGAAGATCCCATGTGCCGTGGGGCAACTAAGCCCACGCACCACTGAGCCTGCACTCTAGAGCCCGCGAGCCACAACTACTGAGCCCGTGTGCCACAACTACTGAATCCCATGCACCTAGAGGCCACGCTCCATAACAAAGAGAAGCCACCGCAATGAGAAGCCCGTGTGCAGCAACGAAGAGCAGCCCCCGCTCACCACAACTAGAGAAAGCCCGCGCTCAGCAACGAAGACCCAACGCAACCAAAAGTAAATAAACAAATTAATGAATTAATTAAATCTGTGACTGTTAAGAAAAAACGCAGGGTAGTGGGGAGGGAGGGATGAGTGGGTGGAACAGAGAGGGTTTTTAGGGCAGTGAAACTACTCTGTGTGATGCTCTGATGGTGGATACATGTCATCATATGTTTGACCAAAACCATAGAATGTACAGGATCAAGACTCAACCTGAATGTACACCATGGACTTTGGGTGCTGACAGTGTGTCAGTGTAGGTTCATCAAGTGTAAGGAATGTGCCGCTTGTGGGGCGTGGTGATGGTTGGAGGACCCCGGAGAGGCCGTAGGGGGGCAAGGGGTACATGGGAACGCCCTGTACTTCGTCTCAGTCTTGCTGCGAACCTGCTCTAAAAACAAACCCAATTTTCTAAAAAATCAGAACCCAAGAGGAAAAAACCCTGGAGCACTGCATGATTTCTAAGTGTCCTAAGAGTCCATAGGGTGTGGCCTCCCTTCTTTAATTAGCACCAGTGAAGGTAGGATTTCCTCATACTGCGCGTGCGGGAGGCGCCGCGGCTCACACAGGTGCCGGCCCATCACCATCAGTTGTCTTGCCGTGTGGTCAGAGTTTGTGGAAGGTGAGCGAGGGGAGGCTTGATTCTTCCAGGGCCCTGGTTTCTCCAAGTGTCTTTAGCCACCTGCTGAGTTTATTAAAATGCAGGTCCCCAGGCCCTGCCGAGACCTCTTTCTGGGATAAGCCTGGGAATAACAAGCTCTCTGCTTGCAGAAATGGCGTGAGCGACCGCCATGCTGCAAAACACTGGTGCGTTAAGCGTATACTTCCCTTCCCGGGGCAGGCGGGCCTCAGTAGGATGGAGTAGCATGTTTATCGCCTGTTAGTCCTTTCTTGGGAGCTAGAACTCGCTCTCCCTGCCCCCATCTCCTTGCAAAGAGGGGACGTATCAACTTGGATTTCCCCCAAGAAACTGAGGGTTCATCCAGCCCTTCTCTTCCCTCAGCTTGGGGTGGACCTTGGGGTGATACGAAAGGAAGCAGTTTTAGTATCAGAAAAAGCTTATTAGAAAATTCTCATCCTGAGCTGGTGTAGCACGTGATGTGGTATTGCCATTCATTAAAACCAAGTGGAGGGAAAAAAAAAAATCTCTGCTTGCAGGGCTTCCCTGGTGGCGCAGTGGTTGAGAGTCCGCCTGCCGATGCAGGGGACACGGGTTCGTGCCCCGGTCTGGGAGGATCCCACGTGCCGTGGAGCGGCTGGGCCCGTGAGCCATGGCCGCTGAGCGCGTCCGGAGACTGTGCTCCACAACGGGAGAGGCCACAACAGTGAGAGGCCTGCGTACCGCAAAAAAAAAAAAAAATCTCTGCTTGCAGTGGACCAGTGCACAGCCCGGCGGTACAGGTGGGCCGCTTGGGTCCATCCCAAGAGCGGCAGGACTGTTGGGCTCTGTCCATCTCAGCTAATGGAAAAGTGCCGACTCCTGACTCAGGCAGCCCTGGAAGCCAAAGGCCCCTCCGTTACCTACCGTGTGAGCTTCCCCCTCTTTGAGCCCCGGTGTCCTCAGCTGAAAACATGGGGCCGATGCTCCCTCCCCAGGGTCGTGGGGACAATCAAACTGGACACCCCGTGACTGGAAAGCACTGGTCACCTGCGAGCCCTCAGAATGCGGGTGTGCTCCTGGGAGCACCCGGACCTGGCCCGTGTGGGGTCACTGCCCGGCAGGATCCAGCCAGCCGGATTCCTGGGACACTCGGGCTTCTCTACTTCCTCATCTGGGTCACATCCCAGAGCTGAGACACCCGAGTCTGGGTTTGGGGCAAGTCTGGTTCAGGCCGCCCCAGGGGCAGGTCAGCATCACGTGGACCACAGTGTTCTGGCCTCTAGAGTGGGGTCACCCCTGCCGTGGGGAGTGAAGGGGCTCTGACCATGGTTGCAGCCTGAAATCTCCAGGACGCCAGTGGTCAAACAGGGCCGAAAATGTTGCTTCTAAAGGCAGAGACCTATTCTTCCACCCGGGACCTACCCCAGCACCTACCAAACTAACACCCAGAATGTGTTCACGTCCACCTTTTTGGAGGCATGAATGTGCCACGGAAAATCCCCAACTGGAGTTGCCCCTGGATCCCGGGCACCTTCATAGGAGCCTTTGCCGAGGGCCGGG
Source organism: Globicephala melas (assembly GCF_963455315.2). Classification (NCBI taxonomy): domain Eukaryota; kingdom Metazoa; phylum Chordata; class Mammalia; order Artiodactyla; family Delphinidae; genus Globicephala; species Globicephala melas. Next base: position 59,682,723 of record NC_083332.1, on the reverse strand, counting down.
AAACAGCCACCCCTTCTGTAAACAATTTGGAAATCCATGTCAGGAGGCCTGAAAGGTTCGTACCAACTCCGTGTACTCGAATGTTTGTCCAGTGGGTGCCGTCGGGCACCTCCTGTGCGCCAGTCCCCTGTAGGAAGCTGGAGATGGGATGATGCAACAGACGTCGTCCTCAGGGTGCGTGCTGTCTAGCGGGGGCCACCAACCGCATTCATGTCACGTGGTGACCAGTGCCCCCGAGAAAGTAAAGCCAGACCATGTCAGAGAAAGCGAGGACAGCCCTCTCTGAAGAGGTGACATTCGAGCAGACCCCTGGATGAAGAAAAGGAAAAGCCACATGAACGACTGGGAAAAGAGCATTCTGGGAGCAGCAGTGCAAAGGCCCTGAGGCAGGACCACGAGGACAGCAGAGAGCCCCAATGTGACCACAGAGGGGTGAGGGGTGCAAGGGGGGATGACTTGGAGAAGTGACCAGGGACTAGATCATACTGGCCACCCAGTAATGCCACTCCTGGACGTTATCCTAAGAGAACAATTAGAAAGAAGCAAAAACACACACCCACAGGCATTTGCAGCATCATCCCAGAGGACCAGAAGTTTCCAGCCCACCTAAATGGCCACCAGCACGGGGGTAGTGTCATAGAGAATGGCACGCCAGCCCCTGCATACTACCCAAGCTCCCCAGACAGTTGTGAAGATTTGGTAGCAACGGGGACAGTATGCATGATATAATATGCTTTTTTAAAAACTCACAGTTCAAAAATACATTCTCGCACCAAAATGAGGACCAAAAGCTGTTGGGTTAGAGCGGGGGTGGGGGGCAGGATATGGGAGGACAGTTCTTTTTTTCCTTTTTCAAATTTTATATAATGCGGTTGCTGTATTATTTTTATAATGTAAAAAAAATTAAGGGGGAAAATGTGTTCAAACCAAACCAATGGTGGAGGCAACGAAAAGGCTGGTTTCCCTTCCTCATGATACCAACCCCCGCTCCGAGGTTTCAGGTCTTCTCACCACCACCTCCTGGAACCCAGCCAGCCCGGGGAGCGCTCCATTCAGCCCCAAAGGGCAGCATGGATCCTCAGGGATGTGCGAATCCTACCCCCCTGAGTAGCCGTCTTGCCCAAAGCGTAACTAGATGTCATGTCCAGAACAGGTGCGGGGCGCTGGGGGTGCGTTCTTACAGGACGGCCGGAAAAACCTCGTCCCCAAATACCCACCTGGCTTCTGCCTGACGTCCCACCATCTGAGACTCATGTGGTCACCAGGGCTTTTCCTCCCAAACCCTGATGGAGGCCGTGTTCAATCCAAGGCGAGGCCGGCCCCAGCTGCAGCCGAGCTCCAGGCTCGCTGCCTCTGGCCCAGGGGGTTAAACAGCCCCCCAGCCCTCTCCTGCCGTGGGTCCCCAGGCTTGCAGGCAAATCGGAGGCTGCCTTGCCCACAGGTGCCCACACCCTGTGGATCACCAGCCGCCCTCGCAAGGGGCACGAGGCCCTGATGGACTCAGAAAGCCTCGCCCCCACTCCTGCTTCCTCCGCTGTCCCCCTCCCAGGATGCCCCCTCCCCGGGTGCCAGCCAACCCACTAAACCGCTGTTTCTTGGGCTTAAAGCATCCTGCCCGCCCAGCTCTGTGCTTGGCTAAGCCCTTGACACTCAGCGCAGACATCCCCTCCTCCAAGCAGCCCTCCCTGACCTCACCACATTCCAGTGTGGATCAGGACCCTGGCCTGGCCTCTCCTGCCCACCCCAGCCCCCATCGCGGCAAGCCTGAGGGGAGAAGCCTCTCTACGTGCCCCTTCCCCAGCCCACACTCTCGGGAGTACCAAGGGCCCCTGCTGAGAAAGCCATGGAGTCACAGGACAGAGCCCGGTCGCCAGCTCGGTGGGGAGAAGCCCTTTGGGCGAGAGGCAGCCCCTGCAGCCACCAGAGGGTAGAACCAGGCCGGCCCCGCCCAGCCCACCCAGCGCCCCACACGGGTAACATGTCCTGGGTGTGACACCCACCAGCAGGCAAGGGACCTTGCGTTTGCTGAGTGAGCCCCCCAGAATGACCATGTCTGAGCCTGCACGGACCAGGTCCCTGCGGGGCCTGAACGGGGGCCGTGTCCAGCAGCTGTAGACACACACAGGCGTCCACGTGATGGGAGTTGTGGCTTCTTTTTTCCCAAATGGAAATAGTATATAAATTGTGTCCTCCCCCTGTTGCTGTTGTTGTTTTAATGCTCATTGCAAAAACAAAAACAAAACGAAAAACATACAAAGACAAAACCCCAAATTGGACTCATCTCTACACCCACCCTCAGAAGGCTCTGGAAACTTTAAAGAGAACTTTAAACGGGGATTCTCAGATTCCTGGGTCCAGGGAGGCAGCGGGGGGGCACCGCTAAAGGGCCCCCAGGTGCACGTTCCCAGAAGGTCCCAAAGGCCCCCGAGAGGGTGCATCAGTGCCCAGGAACTCAGTTTCCACCTTCAAGTGTTTGCTTTCTTGCAAGTGTTTGAAGTCCTGCCAGCATCTTCCGAGGGGAGGCAGGGCTGCAGGAGAGAAGTCCAGGAGAGAGAGGAGAGGGAGGGGGAAGGGAGAGTCTTCTGAAACGGGTCACGAGCCTTGGCAGCCCCCGACGGGTGGCCCTGCCCTTGGGAGGCCGCAGAGGCCTGGGCTCGTGTCTCAAAGCCCTGCTCCCTCTCCGGGTGGCCTGGGCGAGCAGGGCCCTTGGGGACCCCGTGTCCTTACCAGCACGCAGAGGTCTGTCTCTAAGGGGCCTCCAGGCCCTGAGATCCTGCCTCAAGTATAGTTTTCCTGATTCCTTCCATGTCAAGTGGCACAGATACACATCACCTTTGGTGCAAACACCACCTCACTGAAGATTTTGTTCTATGACGTCAGCTGCTCCCTCCAGCACTTACGCCTCACCCAAGATGCGGATGAGTATTGACTCTGTGGCTTTCACTCCCAAACCCGCCCCAAATGGCCCCCAGAAGGAGAACCAGTCATCAAAGAGGCGAGGGCTTCTGATTCATGATCTCCCAAACGAAAACTACAAGCTTTGGAAACCGTTCCTGGTGAGTTCCAGAGTCTGAACAGTTTCTTATTTTTACCCCCCTCCACACTCCCAGCTGGTCTCGTCTCAACACGTAATGGGCCCGATTCGATGAACAGAAACTGGCTTGCAAGGGTGTGACGAGGTATTTGGTTGAAGCCCGTCAGTGAATCGAGGAGGCTGGGCATGGGGTGGGCAGCGAGGGGCCCTGCCCGGCTTCACGTGTGGCTTCTGCAGCTGCTCTGGCCGCAGGAGTGGGATGAACCTCCGTGACTTGGACACGAGGGTGCGGAACTCGGCAGCCCGAGTCAGGCCTGCAGAGGCTGAAGAGAGAGGACGGTGGGCCCCTGGCCTCCACACGAAGGGCCCAGGGATCGCGCTGGAGCCCTCACTTGCTGTGTGGCCACGTGGCCATTCTGAACCTCCGTGTCTTCATCTCCGTAACGGGGATGAGCTGAACTTAAACTGGTGGGCAGCGGTCCCCCCAGAGATGTCCCACCCTCGTTCCCAGTACCTGTGGGTGTGTCAGCTTACACGGCAAAGGGGAATTACTGTGGAAGACAAGTTTAGCTCGCTCATCAGCTGATTTAAAGACAGAAATGAGCCTGGGTTATCCAGGTGGGTCCAGTGTAATCCTAAGGGTCCTTAAAAGTGGAGAGAGAGGTAGAAAAGGGAGTCAAAGAAAATGATGGAGAAAGGACTCCACCTGCCAGGGCTGGCCTTGAGGACGACGGAAAGTACGTGAGGCAAGGCACACAGGCGCCTGTAGAGTCTGGGAAAGGCAAGAAGGGGGGCTCTCCCCTGGCACCTTCAGAAGGAACACGGCTCCACGGACACCTTACGTTGGCCCAGAGACACCACGTCAGGCGTCTGACCTCCAAAACTGTAAGATAATACGTTTGTGTTGTTCTAAGCCTCCAGGCGGGTGCTGATTGGTTACAGCGGCCATAGGAAACTCATTCACGTACTGTGCGGGGTTGTGGGGATTAGAGGAATGTCTGCACCTGCAGCCCTCAGCATGCTGGAAGCGCTCAACAAACGCTGGCCATTTTCATCACACGCGAGAGGGATTCGGGGTTTGGTGCCGACCGCGTCCCCGTAACACCCACCATTCCCAGGCTTCTGGCAGTCCTGGGCACAGCCAACGGGACGCCCCTCCTAAAGATAGCCCTGGGGGTGCGAAACTGGGCCCTGGCCGCCGTGAGCAGACCAGCAGAACCGTCCATTCTTACTTGCTCAGCAGAGCTGTGTGGATTTAAGGGGGAGGGAGGCCGTGTCCAGTTTTTCTCGGCACCCGACTTATTCCTAACCTCGGGGGTGGGAGGCGGGAGCGGGGGCGTCTGTGTTTGTTACAGCTCCCAGGTGGTTCCCGTGGACGGCCAGCCGAGGACTTAATCTAATCCAGAAAGAATGCTGACTGCAGGCCTAGCCAGCAGATCTTTACTATGTAGTTAAGGACAGTGACATCAACCATGGCGTCACTGTTGACGGGGCACTGGGCTACACGCCTCTTATATGCTGTCTACTAAGTTCTTCGACGAATGGCAGCTGTTGGTGCTAATATCAGCTCCCCCACTTTACAGATGGGAAAGCTGAGGTTCAGGAACGTGAAGAAACTCACCCAAGACCACTCAGTTACGGAGAGATGGAGCCCAGATTTGAAATCATAACCATCCGACACCACCGTCTTTCCCCCAAGAGCGCGTAAGTCCTCGCCCAGCTCCATGCAGCGTTGCGGGGCGTGGCCACCCGGCCCCGTTCCTCCAGCGCCCGATGGCAGATGTGGGCCGCAGTGGAAGCAGCTCACTGCGGTTTAGGGAGACCTGGGTTTAAGTTTGGACTTCAGGAGGGAGGAGTAAACTGTCTCCTTCTGTCAGTCACTGTATAGTATTTCTTGGTCTATGGCTTGCTTCGAAAACACAGTGCCCCTGAGTCAAGGCTTATCACGATGAATATCTTTGCAAAATAAATTCCACATATTTTCAAAAGGATGCTTCATGTATAATGCAGTGGAGATGTGTTCAGCTCAGAGGACTATGTGTTTTCGAGTGTCGAAGCCCCCCAGCCAGGACCACCAGGAGGCCAGCGATGGAACAATTGGGTTTTTCCCTCATTGCATCATCAGTGGACCCTCCCTATGGGGACCTGTTGAGCGAGGGGGTGTCAGAAAGAGCCTGCTGGGGGAGTGGGCTTTGGGCAGGCGGGTGGTTCGGGGAGGGTCTGAGGAAGGGGGTTCACCCTGGTGTGGGTGCTGTCGGAAACGGGGGCCGTCCTCTGATAGGGAGGGTGGGGGGAGCCGTGACGGGTAAAGAAGCAACCCCTCATTTTGGCCGAGCGGAGACAAGGTTTGCTGTTGCGTGTGTGACCTCCGTCACTTTATCATGACCTCGTGTGAGGTCGGCGTGCTGTGAGGCGGCTGATACCCACATCAGGAGGACAGCATGGCCCAGCTGGGCGCCAGGCCAGTGCCCGGGTGTCAGGGGGGCCTTTGGCTCCCTCAAGAGTAACGAGAGTGAACCCTTCTTCAAATACTCGACGATTCCTGCTTTTCACACCGGCCTCCCCTCTGCGCGGGCTCCGGATGGGGCCCTTAGACAGTTCCCAGCTCCACACCTCAGCTGGCTCATCTGCAGAATTAAGCCCTGTTTCCCAAAGCATTTTCCACATAACACTAGTTTCACCAGAGTAACGGAGTAAAAGGGTTCCCTGGACTACTGACTTTGGGCATCACTGGCTTCTTTGCTGCAGGACTTCTCAGAGCCTTTAATACGCTTCAGTACATCGTGAAATGCCCAGAAAGAAATGGGGTGCTCTTGAAACTTGTTGGGCTAGAATAACTCTTGGGGTTTGGTTTTGTTTTCTTCAGCGTGCAGTGACCTATGGAACAGTGTTTATACAATGCTAAGACAAAGGGGGTTCTAAAACAATGGTGTCCAGCTGGGAGGACTTGGGTCCTGAAGCCGGGGGTACTTACAAGCGGTTCCTATCCCACTCCTTCTCGCACATGCGTGCATGACTACTGGACAGATGGACCAGATGCTGCTGTGATTAATTAAGGACAAATCCGTTGGCCAAACCATGTAAGAGAACTCAGCCGTGTCAGAGAATTATGGAGGTTCCCAGTGTGTGGGGATTTAACGTGAAGCCCTCTATGAGCCCTGGGTGGTCTGCTCTTGCCCCCCCACGCTCCGGCAGCCTCAGGTGACCCTGCAGCTGAAACTGGCCTTTTCCAGATCTGCTGTCGCGAGCGAGCTCCTTCCCTGGGAAGGCTTCTCACCTGCTGCTCCCTGCGTCGGGACGCTCCCAGGTCCACCCTCCCTCCCTCCCGGGTGAGGCCAGGTCCCTGCTGCGTTCTCCTTCTCCGGTGCCCCTTTCCTCGTTCTTTTCCAGAACCTTCCACGCTGTGACTTGCGTGGCTTCCTCTCAGCGTTTGATGGTGTCTGTTTTGTTCTCAGTTGCAGCCAGCAGGCTTGGCACACAGTAGGTGCTCCCTAACCACGTGTTGAGTGAATAAGTGAATGAGAGGCCTGTGCAGAGTACTTAACACTTCAAAGGGTCTCTACGACTCAAAAACGTTGGAAGCCACAGATCAAAGGATGCATAGAAGTATTAACAGTTAAAATATATATATATATATATATATATATATGTGTGTATATTAACCATAGGTGAGAGGTGGCCGCCGAGGGGCGTGGGGTTGCCTGGAGGAGGGAGCAATGAACTTGTTCTAAAATGGACTGCGGTGACGGTTGCACAACCTGTGATACCAAAGGGCATGGATGGAATGGCACACTTTCAGTGAGTGAATTGTACACTAGTGAGTTAGGCCTCAGAGCTATTACCAAAAAGAGGTGAATCTGGGTGAAAAAGTAGGAGAGTGTTCTTTGCACTATACTTAAAGCTTTTCTGCACACTTAAAATTGTGTCCCCCCCCCCCGAAAAAAGTTTTCTAAGTGGCTGTACCAGCTTCCTCTGTCTCGAGTGACCAGGACTTTCGCGACCCCCGCCCCCTCCCTCCTTCAATGGGCACTGACTTTGCATTCGTTCTGAGCCTTACGTGTGTCTATGAGAAGGACTTTACGGCATTAATTTGCTCCATCCTCAGCGCCTCCCTGTGAGCTAAGTCTTATCAATTGATCCATCATGCAGATGGGAAAACTGAGGCCCATGAGGGGAATAGCTTGCTGAAATTACCCAGCACACAATGAGAGGGGGCGGGACCCCAACGCAGGACATCAAAGAGTCCAGAGTCTTGGCCACTGATCCCCTGAATTCAGGCGTGTGTATCCGTTATGGGATGTGGGTCCGGAGACCAGCCCTGTGAAAAATTAGGCGGGGTGCTGTGTTTTTCCAAGGGGGTCTAATTCGGTCTCTGGCATGTGTCTTGCCCACAGCACCTGGGCTGCCTCTGACCAAAGGGGCCACAGAAACCTCAGCAGCTCGTGTCGCAACAGCACGGCCCTGCCACACGGCCGAGCAGGCAGCTGCCCAGGAAGACACAGCCGCGGGTGGCCTGGCACAGGTGTCGCCAGGGGTCAGGCCGCCTCAGCGACGCCCGGCAGGGATGCCAGGGCCGCAGGCAACCAGACCTCCCCCCAGGACACCTTTCCTGACCCCCCCACCGGCCAGGAGGCGAGATCCTGAAACCAAGCTCCCCCGCCAGTTCTCCTTCCACGGGCAGCGAAACGTACAACTTCCACCCAGGACTCCTCTCGGGGAGTCGCTTGTTCCTTCGGGCAGGACGTGGAGCAGTGGATTCAGGAAGTTGCAGGGCGCCTGCAGTTTGCAACTTCACGTTTTCGCTTTTCTTATCAGAAAGGTGCATGACTAATCCTGGGAGCCGGGCACCTTGTCGCTGTGGAACTACCTTGGTGTTCAGGGTCCTCGAAACTTCGCTCGTTTCTCTTGTGTGCGCATCAAGGTAGGGGCCTGAGCTGAAACGAAATTCAGAATGAGAAGAGCCGAAATAGAAAGGAGAAGAGTGGGAGACCCAGCGGGAGCCGGTCACGCGCTCCGAGCCCAGGCTGCCCCTGCTGGGGTCTCTGCACCGGGCGGGGATCCCACTCCCAGCGGCCTCCCCAGGAATCAGCATTGGCCCAGCAACGGCCCAGCTTCTGAGCCACGGAGACCTGGCTCCACCAGTGGACCACTGCCCGACACACAGAATCACTCCTCTCTCCTAAGCCTCAGTTTCCACATCTGAAAAATGGGTGACAGTAACACCCACCCACCAGGTTGTAGAGGACCGAGTCAGCATGCCCAGAAATAGATACTGTTAATTCTAACAGTGACTATAACTGCTGAGCACCGCTTTGTTCTATCAGGCGATACGATCCAACATTTAACTGTTCCACCCCATCGTGCTCCAGGTATCGTGCTGAGCGCTGCCCCCTTTCCTTATGTGATCATTATAGCAATCCAGTGAGGAGGTCTTCTTATTTCTAGTTTTAAAATGAGGGAACTGAGGTTATTAGGGCCGAGTGGCCTGCCCAGAGTGGATCTAAGCTTGTGGGCCTTAGACGACTTAAGTCCTCTTTGAGATAAAGAAAACAAAAATTATTAATGGAATTTAAAAAAAAAATTTTAAAAGAATACAAAATTCGGCACCCAGCCCAGTAAAGGACCCATGCAAGAAGGCAGCAGTAGACTGTCAGCTTCACACGCCCCGTGGTACCTCTGTCGCTGAGCCAGGATCCCCCCAAGGCTGGGTGAGCCCAGGCCTAGGCCTCGACCTCTTCCCCATGCAAGGAAAGTGCATGTCACCCTGGGACCCTGCAGGAGGAGTGAGGAAGAGGAGAGGATGAAGGGCAGGGAGGGGACTGAGAGTGGCACACGTGGGAGGGAGACAGGAGGAGGCCGGCAGGTGGCTGAGGGGCAGCCGGGAGCGTGGGCCGTGCAATGCACCGCCACTGACGGTTAAGCAGAGCGTGGGAGTTGGCCACTGGCCCCCTAAGAGCCAGCCAGGTTCTAGGTCATTCTCCTTAGCGCCTGTGTGGATCTAGAGAAGAGCAACAGCCTGGAGACCAGGTGGGAGGCTGTCATGACTTGGTTATAAGTAATGTAAGTGTAGGTAGCCACGTGGGCCGGTGGCTGCCACGCTGGACAGCACAGCACTGAGCCGTCATGGGGCTCAGGCTGGGGACCTGTGATCAGATCTGTGTGGCTCGTGGCCAGATGTTTGCAAAAAAATAGTGACTCCCCTCGGGTACCAGTCCAGGCAAGAGATGGTGGGGGCCCAGAGGGAGCCAGGTGGCAAGGGTGACACTCAGGTTTCTAGACTCCGCAGCCGTCCTTAACTGAGGAGCGAAGAGCAGAAGCCGGCTCTGGGGCTGAGGGCAGTGGTTGAAATAAGGAACTCAGGTTAAGACAGTTTGAGCTGGAGGTGCCGGTGGGCCGTCTCGGCACAGAAGTCAAGGGGGGATTCGTTAGACGGTTCGGGAACCTGTCACATTGGTGCTAAAGCTGTGGGTGTGGATGTCGTCAGCCACGGGTGGCTGTGTCATGTGAGGAGACCCGAAGAGATGGCACAACCCTAGGAGGTGGCAGATGAAATCACAAATTCCTACCTGGCCACCTCGATCCTGACGCCAGCAGCGGGCGCACACTGCCTTGACAGACGACCGTCTGGATAGCAACAGCCATAGGTGTCGAGCTGTGTCACCGCCAGGCCTGAGCCAGGCTCTCTGCATGCATTTCATCCTTGCTGCCCCACTGCAAGTTCAGGGCTGAGGGTGCCATTTCACTGGCAGAAGCTTCTCTCTTCACACGCTAGACTCAGGATTTAAAAATAAAGAAAAATAAAGCTTGGTTCAAAATTAGCACAAGACTCGCTACAAAGAACACAAGACACGGCTTCCTGTGTGTTTTTTTCTTCAGTTTTTTTTTAAGACTTCCAGAAAAGTCTCCTCTGCAAAGCTGAGACGAAAAGGGTAAAAAATGCAAATGTGATGGTCCAACCTTGAACCATCATCTGTATGTGCCCAGCCAGGGCAGCCACACAGAGACTGAAGAGAGAGGTATCCAAGTCCTAAGTTCCCAGAAGCTCCAGACAGGAGCTGCCTGGAATTATGGGGCGGGGGGGGGGGGGTCACCAAGACTGTGGGCTCCTTTAGGGCAGAGGCAGCTCCTTTAACGCTGTGTCCCAAACCTGGCCTCATGCTTGGCTCAGTGAATGGATGGATGGATGGACAGAATATCGGTGGATGGATAGAAGGTGGACGGGTGGGTGGGTGGGTGAATGAGTTCATGAACAAACTGTAGTTCTGGAAGCTCCATCACTTGACGGCTAACACAACCAATGTAAGGGGAGATGCAGCCCAGTGCCTCCACTTGCAGGTTAGGGACTCACACGGACCCAGACGTGAGTCCCCACTCCACCCTCGCTGGTACTCGATGCTGTTTTGACCAATTATTCCGGTTATTTTGAGGCATCTAATCTTTCACGCGATTGGCCACAGATTCCAGTGTTCAAACACAAGGTACCAAAAGGAAAATGCCCAGAAGCCCTTTCCGACCCCTCCAGTCTCAGACGCTAGTCCCATCCACACAGCTGAACAGAGACATCTTGGCGGTAAACCGTAAGCTTCCCTCTCTTGCAGCCAGTCGACGTGGATGGGATACGGTTGGGCCACCCGCTTGCCAGGTTGAAGAGGATATTCACTCGTCCCTGACTTGGGCCACCCCAGCTTCAGAGACCTGCTGCCTCGGGAACCATCCATCCTGCAGAGGCGAGGAGAAAACGCTAGTCCTTGCGTCCCAGCCTCTCTTGCAGCTGGGGTACAGCCATGTGACCCAGGCTCACCAATCAGATGCTAGTCCTCACTTCCCAGCATCCTTGGGGGGGAGCAGCAAACATGCGACCCAGGCTCACCAATCAGATGCTAGTCCTCACTTCCCAGCCTCCCCTGCAGCAGAGCTGCAGCCCCCATGTGACCCAGGCTCACCAATCAGACGCTGCCTGACTAGGCTACCTGGCCTCGGGCCCTTTATTCCGCACACCTGGCGTCCTCCCGACAGGCTCCGTTTTGGCGAAACAACGGCAGTTGCTGTCTGCTGTTCTCAACGAACGCGTCTCCGTGATTGCGGCGTGCAATTGCTCACGCAAAGTGGCTCTGTCCTCAGAGAGAGCGTGGGGCCTGGACCACGCAGGGCTGCAACGCCGTCCTCGGAGGAGCTCTGAGGCCCCCCCGCCGGCCTGCCCCGGCCGCCCGCTCCCTAAGAGGACTGGGGAAGGCGAGGCGTTGCCGTAGCACTGACTGGAATCAGCCATCATGGGAACCACGCAGAGCCCTGAGGGAGAACCGGGAAAGGACGCCCATCCACAGAGGTGCGAGTCCCCGGCGCGCGAGCACGTGTGTCAGCGGCAGAGATGGCGCTGCAGGTAAGTGGAGTGACACTCCGCACGTTTTCTGCCGTGGTGACAGTTTTGAGGGTGCCTTGCTTTGTGCGTGATCCTTCGCTTACCCTTTGGCCGCGCTACTGAAGTGCGCGGCAACGCAGAAGAATCCCATTTTACTGCTGAGCAAACGGAGGCCAGGGAGGTGATTTCTGTAAATGACGGGGCGGGGTCGGGAGCAGGGCGCCGAAGAGTCCTCGTGCTTTTCTGGCTGGTAAAGGAGGGAGGCTGAGAGGAGACGGGGGAGAGGAGCCAGAGACGCCCCTTAGGACGCTTGGCAAGGAGCAGAAAACTCCAGGTGCAAGGGAATATCTGCCCTTGAAAACAAAATATACCAAACTGAGGCAGCCTGGGGCTGGCACTCCTCTGCCACGTCCCCTCCAGGTGTCAGCGTCACCCATAGGCTGGCAGCGGGATGGTGCTGGCAATTCCACCACCTCCCCAGACACGGCCACATGCCAAGGAAGGAGGCCCCTGCTCTCTCACAGGAGTGAGAAGACGCCCCAGAAGCCCCAGCAGGTGTTTTCCTCACAGCCCATCACATTATTCGGCCCCAGGCTCCTTCCTGAACCCTGACTGTCCAGGGCAATGGGTGACCCCATTGTCTCAGAGAGGGATCAAGAATCATAGCTGGGTCTGAGGATGCGGACCCCCCTCCCTGAATCAGGTAGAGCAGATGCGTGAACAAAAACCTGGGCTCAAGGTGTAAGAGCCCAGAGTGGGGAGATGGATGTCAGCCCTCAAACAGCCGTGTCCTGTCACTGGCCAACCTTGAGGCAAATTCTGGTCACCCAGACCTGGGCACTTTGCTTACTTGTATATCGCGGAGTCTGTGTTTTCATGTGGATAATGGGAAAAGTGGTCTGGTAAGGTTGTTGATGACATGATAGGCTCTGGACAGGTGTGAGTTCCTTTCACAATTAGGAAGATGCCTTGTTGTCGAAGAGGATAGGCTCTCGACAGCTGTGAGCTCCTTTCACAATTAGGAAGGTGCCTTGTTGTCGATCTGATACACACAGGGTTCCTACACACTAATCCCCGTCAGAGCCTGTGTGATCGCTGGTGTACTTAGTGAGCCAAAGCCTGGCTCTCTGTTTCCTCCAGACTTGGGAAGCTTGGTCCCACCAGGCCCTCTGACTCAGGGAGTTTGAGCCACAGGGAAACACTCCTTAGTCCCCGTTAAGCAAGACTCGGGGTCATTGGTTCCACCTGATACACGGTTCAAAGCGAGGCAGAGCGTGAGGGTAAACTCTGGAATATCTCAGTTGCTTCAGAATTCATTGCTCCCCAACTCACACATTCGTTCATTTGGTTGTTCATTCAACAAACATCCCTTGTGCCAGGGAGTAAATTGGACACCTCGTTGGCCACTGTTAGGTTGAGTCTTTATGGCGAGCACAGGCTTTTTTTTTTTTTTTTCTTTTTTTCTAACATCTTTGGCATTTTGGAAGCATTCCTGTCTGAAATGAAACAGATTGTAAGCCTCATTTAGAAAATAATTCCTTTCCTCCCACACATCCTAAGACGACGTGTCAGGTGATGCTGTTCAGATTTTCCAAGTACAAATCACCTTTAGGTCAAGCCCAGGAACCCAGTGGAAGCAAAGGAAAATTTCGTAGGGCTGTGCTAACGGTGGTTTTGAATGGAAATATCTTCTTGGCTATAACAGCATCATGGTTGAATTTCACACCAGAGAAAGGAAGCACCGACTTTAACCTCAAAACGAGGAAGATCATAATTGTCACAAAAAAGGGAAAAAAAAAAAAAAAAACACCAGTCCTCTAAACCAGAAACCCCTGGTTGCAGGCCGGCCTGGACCCATGTCAGGAATTTTTCCAAGGAAGTACGCTTTGAGGTTGGTCCGCACCCTGACCCCAGAATGGCTGAGAGCTTGGCTTTCGGAGAACTTGAGCTGAAAAGGAATGGGAGTGCGGGGAAATGCCAGTGAAGACAGCTGGCAGAAGCGAGTCAGGAGGAAGTGGCTTTGTGAGTTGACAACCTCACAGCAGGCTGAGAAGCAGAAACCGAACCACACCGGGTACAGAGCTATTTTCAACCTTGGGGTTTTCACCCCCTGTCCCCAGTGTTCTGGGCAGTGTAACTCCCGTATGACACTGTCAGAGCCGTGGGCTCAGGACAGAAGAGAAGGCAGGTCTGAGAAGCAGAGGCAGGAGGGCGCCTGCAGCGGTGCGTCCCCGCCGTGGAAACTTGGCCGCGTGACGCCCTTTCTCCGGGCCTTGTTTTCCTCCCCTGCTCTATCACTAAGCCTCTGTATCACTGTCCTCTTGCTGCTGTAACAAATGACCCGAAAGTGAGTGGCTTGAAACAACACACGTCCATTCTCTCACAGGTCTGGAGGGCAGAAGTCTGACACGGGTCTCACTGGGCTACAATCACGGGGTCACAGGCCTGTGTCCTTCTGGAGGCCGCAGGGGGACGTTTGTTGCCTTTTCCACCTTCAGGAGGTACTGCTTTCCTTGGCTGCATTTTCCAAGCCAACAGGTAGCATCTTTCAGTCCCTGACTTTGATCGTCCTGCGTCCCCCTTTTAAGGACCCTTGTGATGACATAGGCTCTACCCAGGGAATCCAGGACCATCTCCCCACCTCAGGGTCTTTAACCTTTTCACATCTGCAAGATCCCTTCTGCCGTGAAGGTCGCTAGGATGTGGACATGTTGGGAGCATTATTTTTCCTACTACGAGCTCCTTCCCTCTTGAACTTTCTAAGAGCTGGGGTAAGAGCTGAGTCTTCTGTGAAACTTGCTGTCAGTTACAACAGTGGCTGACGTTCACGCAGGCCCTCCTCCCCACACCCCAGTTACCAAGGTGCCCCATGTAGTCCACCAGCATCCCCGGAGTTAAGGCCCATCTGCATCTCCTGTCCACAGACGAGGACAGTAAGGCTGGGGGTGGGGGTGGTCCTTGGCCTGTCCACACTCACGTGGAGGTGAGCTATAGAGCTGGGTAATTGAACCCCCCTCCTGCCAAAGCCTGAGCCGTCGACCACGTCCATAACTGTCGCCCGGGTGTTGCCTCATCGAATCAACTGGGATCAAAGGTTCACAAAGCAGACTCCGCCACAGGACCTCCCGCTCGTTGCTGGCAGGAATGCAGAATGCACAGCCACTTTGGAAAACAGCTGGGCGGTTGTTTCACAAAGCCAGACATAGGCTTAACCGTATGATCCGGTAGCTGTGCTCCTAGGTGTTCACCCAGAGGAGGTGAGAATGGACGTCCACACAAATACCCGTGCACAGGTGTCGTAGCAGCTTCATTCATAATCGCCGGGCAGTCCGGGGGGCATGGAGGTTACGGAGGTGCCACTGCTGGGCATCGCAGTGCTGTGTGAGCTCCTGACTTTGGGCAGAGTCCAGGCAGAAAAGCCCACACCTGTCACCGTGGTGACCCAGCCGCCTCTCACCACCCTCACCGGTCCCCACACCCCACGATAATGTGCCTCGGCTGTGCCCTCTCCCCTCTCGCCCTCCTGACCCCTCTGTGTTTATCGCATCCCGGGGCAAAGCCCTCCGCCAGTCTCGCCTGTGCTCCACAGTGGGTAAGGGGCCCTCCTGGCGCTGGGCAGCTCCATCCTTCACTAGTCCACGCCGCTGTCATAGTTTCCTTTTCCTAGATGTGAGCTGGGGAGGGGGGCCAAACAGCGATGTGCCCCCGCTGGCCCCGTGTCCTAGCGCCAAGCCTGGGCTCCCTGAGCCTTCAGTGGACCGCCGGACACCTCCTGGGTCCTCGCGTGGGTTCCGGCCCCGTCTGTCCTTCCTCTGATCCGGCAGCCCTACGCTGCCGAGGGGCCTCCTGGACACACACCCACGTGTCCCAGCACGCCCGGCCCCGACGTAGCGATAGGCAGCGTCCCTGAGCGCCCTGCTCTGAGAACCTTGGGTGTGTCCGTCGTCTCATCTCCACGGCAACCCTGGGAGAAGTGCGGAAGCTGAGGCTCCTGAAGGCCGGTGAGTCGCACCACCTCGGAGCCAGAAAGCCTCAGGGCCGGGGCCACACTCACTCGGTGCTTCCCGCGTCCTCGACCTCTGATGGTGCCCGTTGTCCGGGGAGCAATCTAACGCACCAGCGTGGCATCAGGGCCACCCCCACCGCGGCTCCGGCCACAGGCCTCGCCAGCACTCGCTCAGGACACCAGCACCGGCCCGCGTCACCCCGGCACGCGTACCCCCGTGCCCGCTCGCGCTGTTCTAGCATGCCCTTCCCCCTCTTCTCCTGATGAGCTCCTCTGCTTTCTTCTTCCTCAAGGCCCAGTTCATGTATCACGTGTTTCTGTGGACGCTCACTGCCACGCCAGACACAGGGGCCTGTGATGTGGGCAACAGACAAAGCTGGGCTGAGATCGCGGCCAGCTGGGGGGACGGTGGGAGCCTGCGCTTGAAGCTGACTGGACGCCCGGTCCGGGGGGGCAGCAACGGGCAGACGTGGAGAGGAGCCCAGGGCTGGCGTCAGAGGTGCCAGGAGCCTCGAAGACCTGGAGGAGGAGCCAGCATAAACGCCAGAGCGAGCTCGTGCCCTGGCGAGTCCCCTCTGCGCCCTCGGCGGCACCTGCGTCGTCTCGCGGCTTCAGAGCTTCCGCTGGGTTCGCCCCCGGCTTGTACTTACCCAGAGAGCACACCTGGGCTGAGCGGGGGCCCCAACCACTCAGAGCCAATGGCAGCTCCGCAGAACGGGCGTGGGCTCCCACCCAGAGACCAGGAGGAAAGACAGCCCGATGACAAAGTGGGCAACAGCTCAAACTAACAGCCCTTCACTGTCTGCTAAACCGACGACAAGGAGCCCAATCCCGTTAGCCACCAGAGAGATGCCGGCGACAGCAGACAGAGGCATCACAGCACCACCCGAATGGCCGCAACACGAACGACTGAAAGCGCCACGTGTTGGTGGGGACACGGAGCATCGGGAACGCTCGCGCTTCAGCGGGAGGGCGGCCAAGCCAGCCACGCGCGCCCGCGACTCGGAAACCTGAGCGGGGCGCGGGTACCACACCTCGGTGCAGGGGCCCCAAACTGGAAACAAAGCCAGCGCCCCATCCACGGAAGGAGGGAACAGTCATGACTGTCACACGCGGACGCGACACCGCCTTGGAACAAACGCACAGCAGTGGGTGACACTCCCCGCCTGAAGGTGGGTGAGTGAAGCCAGACGTGGAGGTTTCAAACGTACAGTTGTCTTGTGGAACATCCCCAAATAGGAGCGTGTTGAGGGGCTACTGGGGGTAGAAGTGTAAAGAAGAGGAGGGCAGCGGTTACCCTGAAAGTCAGGACAACGCTGTTCTTCTGACACCCTGCCCCCAGCAGGGGAGAGGAGGGCACTGACGGGCACCGGGCGGGCCCAGCCGAGCCCAGGCAGTGAGGGCGCAGCTCCCCACTTATTCTGCAGCGTCCAAGGCCCTTCCACCAAACAACTCACTGTGGCTTCGCACCCATTTGCCAGACGAGGAAACTTAGGGTCAGAGAGGTCACACCATCAGGCGTGGCAGCGGTGGGGCACAGCACCCCCGGCTGTGGGCGGCGGCTCCAGGGGGCCGTCACTGATCACTTCCGGTGCCAGCAGTTCTTCACGTCTGAGAAGGAGGGAAGTGATCCCAGCTCACTTCACGATCAGGAAACGAAAGGCACAGTTGAGAGAATTACCTTGAGTTTCGGAACGGCCGCGTCCCACACCTTGTCCCGACACTTCCGGAAAGCAGGCTCGTCCTGAGTAAAGCCTCGCGGCTGGGCTGGGCCAGGCAGGTGCGGCCGTCTGGAGTCTCTTGTTCTCCCTCTTGCCACACAAAGGCCCTGGTTTGCCTCCAGACACCCTCCGTTGGGCCCCCATCTCTCATCCACTCTGAGTCCAGGCTCCAGGCCCCAGCCCGAGGTGCCTCCCCACGGGCCCCCCCATCTTGCTCCTCCGTCAGGGCTCCACCAGTCCCCCAGAGTCGCCCTCTGCTCCCATCCTCTGAGCCCACAGGGCCGTGTCCCGCTCCGCACGTGGGGCACGCAGTGCCTTAGATCTGGGAGGCACCTGCAGCCCCGTTCCTGTGGCGCCCTGAGCGTTTGCTCCTTCATCGGGAACTCTTGTTTTGAGCACATACTATATGCTGGAGACTTAGTAACAAGCAAGACAAACGTGGCCCCTTCTCCACCCACACTAATGCCACCTTCCTTCCTCTGATCTCCTGCTGGGGCTCCCACTGGCTGAGCTCGGCCGGAGGCCAGAGGGTAGGGAAGCCGTTAGTGGTCTGTGGCGGTCAGCCTTCCAGAGACCGAGCAGGGCGGACACTGGGGACCACGGAAGACATCCAGCATGACGAGCTTAGAATGCTGGGTGCCCACGTGGGTCCCCACTCAGAGTTGCACCACCTCCGTGGACAGGCCCTCTGGAAAATCTCTCAGCTCCTTCTGTTCGATTCCACACCCACTAAGCAGGGTCCCCAATTGCTGCCCATGTCACCTGCCATAAAAGACCTCAGTGAATCCTCACAGCAACCCCACGAGGTCAGGGCAGTGAATCCTCACAGCGTCCACATGAGGTAGGAATGATGGGTAGTTTATAGCCGAGGACACTGAAACTGAGGGAAGGAAAGCCCTCCCCCCAGTGTCTCACAGCTCATCAGCAGCGGACTCAGGCTTTGAACCCAGGTCTAGCTGACTTCACGGACCATAGATGTGCCCCTTGCATCGGCCCGTACTGGACCTGGGTAAGAATTCAGGCACTTTTCCCCCCTTTCTCTTCTCCCCTGCCAGCTTCTGCTCCACCCCCGCCCCCGTCGACGCCTGCCTTTGGACAACTGAGCCTGCCGCCCAGCGGTCAGCCCCCAGGGCGCCCCGCCTCTGTGCCGTGGCCCTGTCTGACCCAGTGATGCAAGAGCCAGCGCCAGCCTTGCAGTTGAAATGTTCTGCAATGTACAGTAGGCCAGGCCATCTGCTTCCTCCACACATCGCCCTCTGCCTCCGTCGGGACCCGGAGCAAACGTGCAGGGACACCAAAGCAACAGTCTCTTTATTTCTGGGCTCAGGATCTCTAACTGGCCTGATTGCTCAATGCATGTTTCAGACATAGGAGCCGGGAGGGGGTCAGAAGGGAGGGCCCTGCGGATGCTGCAGGGAGGGAGATGCTCAATGGGGAGATAACATCTCGGTCTGCTAAGTGCACTGTGATTTTTTTCCCCCCAAAAGCTCTTCAAGAAAACAGCCGGAGTCTCTCCCTCTTGTGTTTCTCTGAGAGATTTTTATTTTCAAGATTCTCTATGCTTTCTAACACCGTCTGGTCCTTACAGTTTTATACAAAGGTGCAGGAGGGAACAACTACATGTACTGGACGCTTGATGTACGTGGGTGTCCCTTAAACAGCCAGGAACCATAGGGCTCAGTCTGAGAAATGCCCCTCCTGACGTAACATAGCTCTGCAGCCACATGTAGTTGCACAGTAGCTCAAATGCCCTAGCGCCGTGGGTTGAGAACCGTGAGGTAGGTCCGTTGAGAGGTGTGTGAACCCGATCACACGAGAGAAGGGCTACGTTCAGAAGAAGGTACGCGACCCTGTCGTGCTCCCAAGTCGGAGTGAGGAAAGTCTACCTGCCTGGGATTCAAGGAATCAGGGCAGAAAGGAGCCAGGGCTTCCAGGGCAAGGGCAGATGATTTAGAAAAAAAAAAAAGTGGGATGAGCAGCAAAGGAGAAGATGCTTTGGGCTCCAAATATGACTGCATGTTCCTTGACACTCCTGTCATCAGGAGGTGGGGCTCTGCCCATCCCCCTGAATTTGGACAGCCTTGTGACTGCTCTGACCAATAGAGGTGGCAGAAGTGATGCCAGATGGTGTCTGAGGCTGGGTCATAAAAAGCCATTCAGCTTCCCCGGTGTCCACTGGACGGCCTGGGGGCTGCCATGCTGGGAGGAAGCCCGACCTGCCCGGAGAGAGCACGTTCCAGGGGACAGTCGTGGCTGTACCCAGCCCTCCAGCCCTCTCCATGCCCACACAAGACGTAGATGCAAAGCCTGCAGCTGATGCCACCCCAGGCACTCAAGCCACCCTCAGCTGTTCGAGTCTTCCCAGCTAAGACCCCAGACGCTATGGACACCATCGTACCCTGTCTTAATCCTGACCCACGAAATCCGTGAGCAAAACAAAATGTCCTTGATACCAACAAGTCTGTGGGTCGCTTGTTACACAGAAAGAGACGCGTGGAGCCGTCGCCACGCGAGGCCGACTCCATCGAGTCTGAAGGCGGCAGCCCAACCAGAACAGGAAGGAAAACGCACACTTTCCTCTCCATGCCTGAGGTTTCTGACTTGGATGAGGCCCCACCTCCTAGACACACTGCGAGGCGTGATATCGGAGCACGTAAATTAAAGAAACACTGCATGAAACGACTTTCTTGCCTTGAGAGTGAACTTTTAAAATGCCAGTGAACAGTGCACGTGTCCGAGAGGAAGATACCGGCTGTGAGTGGGCTGAGACATTTGCTGCTGCTCTCCCACTTGTGGTAAACGCAGCCAGACTTTCCACTGAGACACCACCTCCCTGACTCTCAACCCACTGAGCTGTTAAAATTACAGTCATTAGTTATAGATCATTCTTTAGCAAGAACTTCTAAGTATTTCTGAGTAGTTGAGTTGCAAAACTTTCTATCACGGAGGGTCTGAATCACTCACACAAACAATTTCTTCCTGGTTCCCACAATTGCTTCTTTGTGGAGAGAAACCGTCCCGGTAGCACACAGGGATGCCTGCCCAGTCTGTCCCTTTCAGGAGGATTCTCCAGGCTTCAGGAGGTTTCCCTGGGCCCAGCAGATCCTGTGGACGCTTATCCCGGGGTCCATCATCTCATTAATCCATCTGAACATTACAGAGGAAAACTAGCATCTTGCATCCCGGGGTGGGGTGTGGGTGGGATGACCTGGGAGACTGGGATTGATGTATACACACTATCGATACTACGTATAAAATAGCTAGCTAATGAGAACCTACCGCAGAGCACAGGGAGCTCTACTCAGTGCTCTGTGGCGACCTAAATGGGAAGGAAATCCGAAAAAGGGGATATATGTATATGTATAGCTGATTCCCTTTGCTGTACGTCAGAAACTAACACAACATTGTAAAGCAACTATACTCCAATAAAAATTACTTAAAAATTTTTTTTGCATCACAGAGGGATTTTGCAAGTTAGTATGCCAAGTGGCAGTCACCCACAAGGTGAGTGTTAAAATATCTTAATTTTGTTGATGATTTTAAAGCACAAAGAGTGAAGGCTCCTTGTTTCCCCGAACGTCTCATCAGCCCATTCCCACGAGCTGCCTTTCAAGGTCCCAGAAGCCAACTGTCCAGAGGGGTCAACATCTCAAAACTTAGTTCACATCTAGGACCTCAGCAATGTTTTCTAGACGCCCCGGTTTATACTGAAGCATCTCGTCCTTGAATTCCCTCCTCCGCAAAGGAAAGCCCTTGCGGCTCCCCGCCTGTCTCTCCGAGGTTCCTGCAAGAACTCGAGTGGGAAGGATTTGTCAACTCTCTGCCTCAGGGTCTCGAACTCTGGGGAGAAGCAGACTTTATCGAGTATCCACGTGTGGCCCTGAATCCACAGGACAGAAGAGGACTTGCTCGTAAACACAGCCCGGGCTGTGGCGTGCAGGAACGACGCGACCCGCTTCCGAGAGAGCCAGCCATTTGCCTGCCCACTGCCTCTCCCCGGCTGTCGGCCGGCCGGCCGGCCAGCTGAAGCAATGCAGCAAGAGCTGGGCCCCCAGGACACAAAGGGCCCAGCGGCAGCCACGCATGGCCCTGTGCCTAGGACTCCTCATCCGTAAGCTGAGAGTAAGAACTGTCCCATCCCGCCGGGCTCGCCCGAGCCAGAGGGAGAAGGCCCGTGGCCTTGCAGACAGCGTGTCGGGTAGCTTGTCTCTGCCCTGCCATCCGTCAGTCTGTCCTGGGTGGTTCAGTGGGCACGTCCCATGAGGACATCTGCATGACGGCTGGACTAGGCCCCCCGTGTCCCCGCTGTATCCCCAGGACCAGCACAGTGGGCGTATGAGTGAGTGGAAGAAAGCACTCCCCCATCATGGGTGGCTCTCCAACAGGTCATTTCCAGCAGCTCCCGGGACGGTGCTCAGGGCCAGCCTCCTCCCTTCTCCACACCCCTGCATACTCTCCAGTCAGCTCACGGAAAGTCAAGCATGAGAAAACCCTCAGAGTTCGTAAAAACATGGTGTGCCCACACCACACTTTCTCCAAGAAGTTCTGTACGGTCTGTAAGTCTCCAGACCTTTCTCCTACTGTTCTGAGGATTAGTAAAAAAAACAAGCAAGAAGTCCTGAAAAATCCCAGTGCAGGGACTTCCTGGTGGTCCAGTGGGTAAGACTCCACGCTCCCCAATGCAGGGCGCCTGGGTTTGATCCCTGGTCAGGGAACTAGATCCCGCGTGCTGCAGCTAAGACCCGGCACAGACAAATAAATAAGTCAATTTTTTTTTTCTTAAATCACAGTGCAATATCGTTTTGCAATCCCCCCTTTGAAGAATCTAGAATCTGATGAAAATGATAAAAGATTTGACAATGACTTAAAAAAAAACAACACAGCAGCTTTTTAAAAAGCACTTTATTTTAATAAAGATCAATAAACTTTTTAAATGGATGCAAAAGTAAATATTAATTCGGCATATTAAAGATGTCTGCTCTGACAGTCATCTGAGCAGAGACTAAAGCCTATTTTTATCTGACAGAACTTCAGAAAACAGGTCTATTATCCTTAAAAATGTAATGCCGGCTTTGTCGGCCCAAGAGGAGAAGCCACTCCTTCTGGAGTTTTCCTGTATTCTCATGTGAATTCCAGCACGTCTGAAGAACCTATGATGGAATCTCGCTCACACCACACCTCCATCACCTTCGTACAAATGGCAACAGGAATAAAACGGCATTCTTTGACTTTTCAGACTTTTTACTGGGGACTCTCACAAGGCCACCGGGTTGGCTGAGCTCGGGCAATCATGTCCTCAAACCCCAGCTTCTCTCACTTCTCAAAACAAGGGTTGACAGGTGAGGCCCCTCCTTGCCTTTTCATCGTGAGATTCTGAGTCCGGGATGGTGGTGACCCAGGCTGGGAGAAAGAAGAACGAATAGAAAATTCTCCTCCCCACCCTGGAGGGAGTGGATGGGAAGCAAATGGACCGTCACCAATGCCCCCACCCCAAACCTGCCCCGTGTCTACACTGACCGTGGGATCGACTCGGCCAGACCCACAGGCTCTGTGACACCTAGCAGTGGGGAGCCTGCAGGTCCTCAACCACGCCGTGCCTGTCCAATCCTGGCCTGCCCCTGGGTACACCCATCTAGCAAAATACGTTTGTTTTTTAGAAAAAATGTCCAAGTGCTTATTTATTTTTTTTAAATAATTATTATTGGAGTATAGTTCATTTAAAATGTTGTGTTAGTTTCAGATGTACAGCACAGTGAATCAGTTGTACATATGCATATGTCCATTCTTTTCCAGATCCTTTTCTCATATAGGTTATCACAGAATATTGAGCAGAGTTCCCTGTGCTGTACAGTAGGTCCTTGTTGGTTATCTATTTTATATATAGTGGTGTGTGTATGTTAATCCCAAACGCCTAATGTATCACTTCCCCCCATGCTTCCCCTTTGATAACCAAAAACTTGACTGTGATACCCATGAGTCTGCTTCTGTTTTGTAAATAAGTTCATCTGTATCATTTGTTACTAGAGTTCCCATATAAGTGATAACATATGGTAAATAGCTGTCTTTCTCTAACTTCACTTAGTGTGGTAATCTCTAGGTCCAGCCACGTTGCTGCAAATGGCATTATTTCGTTCTTTTTTATGGCTGCGTTCCATTGTATGTATGTACCACACCTTCTTTATCCGTTCCTCTGTCGCTGGACACTCAGGTTGCTTCCACGTCTTGGCTATTGTAAATAGTGCTGCAGTGAACATCGGGGGTGCATGTATCTTTTCGAATTATAGTTTTGTCTGGGTATATGCCCAGTAGTGGGATTGCTGGGTCATATGGTAATTCTATTTTGAGTTTTTTAATGAACCTCCATTCTGTTCTCCATAGTGGCTGCACCAATTTACATTCCCACCAACAGTGTAGGAGGGTTCCCTTTTCTCCACGCCCTCTCCAGCATTTATTGTTTGTGGACTTTTTAACGATGACCATTCTGACTGGTGTGAGGTGGTAACTCATTGTAGTTTTGATTTGCGTTTCTCTAATAATTAGCGATGTTGAGCATCTTTTCATGTGCCTTTTGGCCGTCTGTATGTCTTCTTTGGGGAAATGTCTGTTTAGATCTGCTGCCCATTTTTTTATTGGGATTTTGTTGTTTTTCTGATACTGAGCTGCATGAGCTGTTTGTATATTTTGGAGATTAATCCCTTGTCGGTCACTTTGTTTGCAAATATTTTCTCCCATTCTCTGGGTTGTCTTTTCACTTTGTTTATGGTTTCTTTTGCTGTGCAAAAGCTTTTAAGTTTAATTAGGTCCCATTTGTTTATTTTTTGTTTTTATTTTCATTACTCTAGGAGGTGGATCAAAAAAGATATTCTGTGATTTAAAACAGAGTTTTATGTCTGTGTTTTCCTCTAAGAGTTTTAGACTATCCAGTCTTACATTTTAGGTCTTTAGAGTTTATTTTTGTGTTTGGTGTTACAGTGTTCTAATTTCATTCTCTTACATGCAGTTGTCCAGTTTCCCCAGCATCCCCTTTTTTTCTTAGCGATTGATTGATTTTAACCACTTATTGAAGAGACTGCATTTTCTCCATATTATATTCTTGCTGCCTTTGTCATAGATTAGTTGATCATAGGTGCGTGGGTTTATCTATGGACTCCCGTATTCCTATTCCATTGATCTGTATTTGTTTTTGTGCCAGTACCATACTGACTTGATTACTGTTGCTTTGTAGTATAGTCTGAAGTCAGGAAGCCAGATTCCTCCAGCTCAGTTTTTCTTTCTTAAGATTGCTTTGGCTGTTTGGGGTCTTTTGTGTTTCCATACAAATTTTAAAATTCTTTGTTCTAGTTCTGTGAAAAACGCCATCGGTATCAAGTGCTTTGTAATTACGAAAGTGATTTTAAGTGGTTGTAGAGATACATTATCCTGCACGTTGGAAGGTTAGTGCGATATTGTGAACCAGAAAGCCAAGCAAGCCATTGTTTTCAGGCTCCTATCTGGCTTTTGGTTAGTATCATGATTGAGGGTAAATATGTGGATATATTTTTTGGGGAGCAGATGCATGTTATTTGCTAGTAAATAGGGTAAGTTCTTCCAGGGCTAAAACTGGGACTTCTCTGTTGGAATCCCACTATGTTGAAGGGTAGAATTTGGTGTGCAGTGGGGTCATTTTTTAGAAACTTTATGTGTATTTTACCGCAATTTTTAAAAATTTCATTGAAGTATAGTTGATTTACAGTGTTGTTCTAATTTCCGCTGTACAGCACAGCAATTCAGTTATATATTTTTTCATGTTTTTCTCCATTACGGTTTATCACAGGATTTTGAATATAGTTCCCTGTGCTGTACAGTAGGATCTTTTGTGTATCCATCCTGTATATAATAGTTTCCACCCGCTAATCCCAAACTCCCAATCCATCCCTCCCCCAGCCACCCCCTTGGCAACCGCAAGTTCTGTTCTGTGAATCTGTTTCTTTTTCAGGTAGGTTCGTTTGTGTTGTATCTTAGATGCCACATACACGTGATATCATACTGTATTTATTTGTCTTTCTCTAACTTCATTTAGTGTGATAATCTCTAGGTCCAGCCATGTTGCTTCAAATGGCATCATTTCATTCTTTTTTTATGGCTGAGTAGTACTCCATTGTATATAGGTACCACACCTTCTTTATCTATTCCTCTGTTGATGGACATTGAGGTCACTTCCATGTGTTGGCTACTGTGAGTAGTGCTGCTATGAACATAGGGGTGCAGGTATCTGTTCGAATTATTGTTTTGACTGGATATATGCCCAGGAGTGCAGGATCATATGGTAAGTCTATTTTTAGCTTTTTACGGAACCTCCATACTGTTCTCCATAGTGGCTGCACCAACTTACATTCCCCCCAGTTGGCAGCGTAGGAGGGCTCCCTTTTCTCCACGCTGAGTGGGGTCATCTTTCTTTGACTGCAAGGAGTACTGGGGCTAGGGGACCCGCGTAGTGGTGAGAAGCTGACATATCTCACCCCGTGTTCCCCAGTCGACTCCGGCTGCCCTCCCACGTTCCACATCGCAGGCCCACGAATGGATTGACTGAATCGAAGCCACGATCAAAAAGCTGGTGCCACATCCACAATTATTTTTTGAACTCGTGGTGTACATCCTGCCCACTTTATAAAAAAAAAGATTCAAGGCAGTTTACAATAGGACAATTAACTCAAAAAGGGCCATTAAAAGTACAAATATTTTAAAAACAGGTCAAAACCATTTAGAATGAAGAAGAGAGAGGTATGTCAGATGATTTAATTACAGAAATGAAAAAATAAACTTAGCTCTAAGCTTCCTGGCAACAAAGGCCCCAAAGGAAAGTTTTCATTGTCTGAAGATGAAAACACACCAGTTCACCTGGCAATGGAAATGCTCTCCTGGCACCGAATTCTAGGAAGACGATGCGTTCTTCTAAAAACCCAAGCGTTGTGCTTTCACTTATTAAAGGAAGGCTGGTATCCAGGTGTCTTTAAATCTTATTAACATGCTTAAAAGAAGACACTTCACTGAATCAAGCATATGAAATGATAACTAACTCTATAGCTCTAACCGAAGTTAAACTGATCTTCTACTCCAGATTTCTGTTCTGGAAACAGCTATTTGCTAATAAAATTGAATGCCAGGTCTTTGGAAATATCAAGTATCCCCAAATACTGAAAGAATCATAGCAACTAATGGTAATTAGGGAAAAATGCAGGAAATAAATGTTTTAATCACAAGTTATCGTTACAGCCTCCAGAGCATCTGGTGCGAGTTTCGATGCTTACACCTGAACGGCAGAAGTGGGGCACAGCTCTGTTTCCCTGTCAAGTCCTCAGAGGACGCCCTTACTAAATGAAGAGCAGGGGTAAAGCCTTCCACCCCAGGTCAGAGGGATCCACATCCTTAAATAATTACGACAGTAATTGTAATAATGAAATTCTAGATGTGGGCGGGGCGGGGTGCCCAAGAGAGAGACTTAAACTGTGATCTGTTGGTTTTCTCTGAAAAAAGGTCTCTGGTGTGAGGCGCAAATATCTGGAAACATGCGGAAGACCTGGTCTGGCAGGGGCTCCTCGGGAGCCTGCATCACGGAGCCGGCGCTGCAGCTCTTCCCAGCCTCTTCCACCAGCTGTCGGACGTAGAGCTGCTCGACCTGGAGGGACATGCACCACAAGGTCAGGGATGGAGGTGGGGAGTGAGGTGGGCCTCTCTGATTACCCCGGGCTGGAGCCATCCATCAGAACCTCCAGGCCGCCAGTGGATGAAGGAGCAAGCAGTCCTCTGTATACTCTCCCCGCAGTGCTCCAGTCTGGCGAGCCAGGGTCCAGAATTCCACCAGTTAGAGTTCATTGCTTTGACTAGAGTTAAACAAGGGCTGGCAAAGTGCTAATCTGTCAACTTAGACCTTAAGACAACTGAACAGGGGCGACTCCTCCTGAAAAGGAGGTTTTGAGTTTTAAACAACGACCTAAACAAAAGGAGGGGAAACAACGTGGACTCTGAGAGTCCTGGAACATGAGAAGATAGTTCAGGGGTGAAAAGAAAGCGTCTCCTTCCCCCACCCGAAGCGCTCGTCCAAGCCTGCACGCGGGTGGAGCCCCCCCCACCCCCACCCCGGGCCCTGCTGCCTGGTCCCCAGCCAGACGTGCAGGCTGCAAGGTCTGGACGCGAGCCCTGAAGCCGCCGGTTCTCACCTGCACGAGAATGAGCTTGGAGCGCAACGGGGTCATATCTGGAAACTCCTCTCCGAAGCACAGCACCACCCTGCTGTCTGGAAGCCGGCTCTGGCTGTTGTAGAACTGCTGCAGCTCTGCAGGGACACCAGCGCAGGGCAAGGTGTTGGCGAATCCTGGCCTCGCGACCCCCTGGGCCAGGTGGACTCAGGGCTTCCGCACCTGAGCTCGTCCCCCTTCGCGGGGCCCCTTCTACAGAAAGCCCCCGGGAGTTCTCTGGCCAGCAGCCTCAGGGGACCAGAGTGACTGATTTCACACGTCCCGACCTTCCAGGAGGAACTCGCGGGCGTGGGATCCTAGCCACACGCCTCCCAGGATGACGGCAGCCTCGGGCAGCACTCCCGTGCGGGCGTGCACAAGGTCACTGTCTCAGGAGGTGGACACGGCTGCCCGGGGACCTTGCCAAGCTGCAGATTCTGACCGCGCAGGCCCGAGCTGGGGCCTGAGACTCTGTGTCAGTAACCAGCTCCCAGGGCCCGGGGACAGCCCCCAACGACGTGGCAAGGCGCTAAGTTCCTTAATCCTCCGACAGCTGCACAGGGAAAGAACCGCACAGGCGCCCCCTCTGCGGGCACCCCCTCTAGACGCCGGGAGTCAGGCAGGGAGGGGCCTCTCCTCCGCGGGCCCCCCCTGGACGCACAGGTGGGAGGGAGGCGGGTCGGGACTGACCTCGGAAGAACTGGCTGGTGTCGAAGACCTTGACCACCTCGTCGCGCTCCAGCTTGTTGGGGCCGCCCCTGCCCGCCGCGGCGTTGCCGCTGTAGAACACGCGGCCCTGGCACTGCCGCTTGACCAGCACGCCCTGCCGGCTGCTGTGCAGGAGGACGCCGCGCTCCAGGTGCCCGAACAGCTTCCGCGTCACCTGCCGCTGCCGCTCACTGGGGATGGCGTCGGCCGGCGGGAAGCGCACCAGCTCCAGGCCCTCGGGCCCACACAGCTTGCCGCCGGGCAGGCCGGGCTGGCCCAGGGACAGGCGGCAGCCCTCGGGGCACGTGGTGGTGGTCTGGCCCATCAGCTTGCCCCCGTAGTAGAAGCTGATGACCATCTGGGAGAAGGCTGTGGGGAGACGGGAACAGGTCAGGGGCCGCGGGAGCAGGGGCCCCGGTCCCTTCTGTGCCAGCGTGGCCGCAGCCTGCCTTTCTCCCAAGGGGGGGGGGGTGGCTTAACCCTGGGAGTCTTCGGCATTCTGGGGAAGTTCACGCACCCCTTCTAGAAATGATGTTTTTCTAAGCATGAATAAATACACAGAATCGCTAAGGAAGCCAGTGATTCAAAAACTGCTGGAGGGTCCTCCCTCCCTCTGGGGATGGTCTCTAATGTACAAGTCACGGCTGAGGGTAAACGATGTTGTGACAACTTAAATTCTTCTTCGGAAAATAACTCCATCTCACAGGCCCTGCTCTACCACTATCATGTACACAGCATACGATTTATACTAGATGTATAATACATATATACACGTGCACGTACATGAACGTACATATATACGTACACACGCAAACACACACACACAGTACTGCCTCCGTTCATAAGGGAAGGAAATGCTAGATCTGATTTCCAGGTTAGTGAAAACAAAGATGTCACCTTTTTCCTGACAAATTCACAGTCGCCTTGGGGTTCCCTGAATTTCCAATTAAGCATCTCTCCAAAACCTTTCCTCCAAACCTGTTCTCAGGAAGAAGTCTGAAAAGTTCTCAAATTAAGGCAACGTTTCCCAAAATGTGCCACACGTAAGATGACTGGGGGGCGGGGGGAGACAGACAGCATTACATAAATGAAGAGGTTATTCCATTTTCAATATTCTCTCAATCTCTGATCAAAGAAAGCCCTAGTTTGGTGCCGATGGACCCTTAACACGTAAGTCTGACAACCTCCCTTTCAAACGAGGCAGAGAACCTGAGCCTCTGAGCCTTGGGTGGGGGCAATATAACGGCCAGGATTTCTGAACAGTGTGTCTGGTTGCCACTGGCTTTGCTTTGGCCGCCGAGTTCCTACTTAACAGCAAGTGGCACTGGTTCCACCTGTACAGGCCATGACAGATGGTCCCCATTTAAATTAAACTTCATTTTTTAAAAGTGAAACTTAGAGAAAAATCAGACATTAATCATAGTCCAGGCGGTACCCAGATGTGAAAACCAACTGCGAAGGCGGGGCTCACGTGACCACTGTTTGTTTGGGAACCTGTAAACTAAGGTGAGAGTGAAGACAACAGGCAGTCCAGGGACACCCCCAGAGGGAGCTGCATCTTACTACCTCAAGCTACAAGAAGTACACACACTACCAATGAGCCTGGTGAGTTCAGGGCACCTTCCGAGTGCCCCGGACCCGCCGAGGGCTGCCCCTGGAGCCACACAGGCTGTGACTGGCCCAACTCCGGGTGCCCCAGAGAGCTGTGCAGCACACCACCTGCCCCACTGTCAGGGGCGGCCCCGCGAGCAGCCCGCCTGGCCTGGGTCAACGCTGCCGTGCACTCCTGATTCCTCGGACCCGCCCGCTGGGCTCCGCTCAAACGGCACAACTCCCTGCTCCATACCCCAGGCTCCGTTTTCTCTCACGTCGGAGTTCAGCGGCGTTCCCAAATCACGCGGGGTTGTGGGTCAGGGCTTCAGGTGGTCCAGTCCAACGCGTTTACTTGACATTTGGGGAAACTGAGGCCCGGGGGGGCTCAGCAGCACCCGCATCCCAGCCCGCGTCTCGTCCCCCGCTCACCACCCTCCCCACGTGCCGTGTCTGCACCACCTAATGCTCCGCGCTCCGCTCCCCACGCTCCAGAGCAATTCTGACCTTTGTCCCAAATGGATGAAACGCTCCAGATTGACTCTGTCACCGCTCTGCCCCTTTGCCCTGTCATCGCCCAGGCCTTATCTCATGCCAGCGCCTCTGGGCCGTGTGAACGGCTGCTGCACAGGTGCTCCAGACAGGCCCAGGAGGGCTGTGCAAATGGCCCCTGCGGAGGGGCGGCGCGGGCTGGCAAGGCCTGAGCGGGGACACGCGGCCGCTCCAGCCGAGCGGTGGAGGCCCCGGAGGAGAAGCGCCTCAGCCCGGCCACCGGGGAGCGCAGGCCAGCCTTCCTGCGGATCTAAGAGCCGCACGGCAACCCCGTCCTGCGCCCGGTTTAGCCACTCGCCCACCGAGGACAGCCCTGCTGGGGGACAGTCTGACCACGCTGGCGGCTCAGCACAGATGTCAGGGGCACGGACTCTGGAGCCTGGGCGCCTGGCGTGTGGCCCCAGCTGGGTGGCCCGCGCAGCGGCTCCACCACTCCGAGCCTCAGTCTCCCCGTCAGCAGAGTGGAGACGACGGCCCCACCCCGCCGGGCAGCTGTGAGGACAGCGTGGGCTCGCATTTGTGTCCAGCACGTGTAAGCACCGCGTAAGCGATGGTTAAATAAACTGGGACAACGGGACAAAAGACGAGCTGCGCAGATAAGACCCTTGAAGTTACGTCCCATCCCTGGTCTCACAGCCGTACCGTGCTGAGCCCAGTGGTGGGGACCCATTAGCGTACTGAGTCCTCAAAGCGACCCCTTGAGATGGAGACTGTTCATAACGACACCATTTTCCAGGTAAGCAAACCGGGGCATAGACAAGTGAAGGCGCTCGCCCCGACCACGCGACTGCTAATTTGGGGGCCTGGACCCAGCCCTCCCCAGCAGGCCAGCTCCTTGCCTGCCACTCCTGCCACCCTGACAGTTCCAGACGATGCCCTTGACCCTGGTCACTTCAACGACACAGTCGAGAGCACACGCTGGCGGCCCGAGGCGCGTGTGGGTCCGCCAGCACAGTGGGGTGCTGTCAACACGTGTCTGTAGCCAGCGTTTTTACATGGGATGTTTCACATAAAAATCCAGACCTCTGGTTTCTCTACAGTAAACGGGGAAAGCAAGGCTGGCTGGGTCTGCGAGTCCACAGGGCAGCGCGGTGGGCATGGGGTTCCACTTTGCCACACTCCTTACCGCTCCCTGGCGCCTTTCACCTGTCCGCTTCACTCACTGCCTCTGCCCTTGCCAGCTTATTCACCTAGCGGTGGGTGTGTGAACGAAACAGAGGGACCGAAGTCCACAACTTCTACAAGAACGTTTTAGGACTTTCTCGGCATGAGGGAGTGGCTGTGAGTCTCCTCACACGTGGGGCGCTGAGCAGCTCTGGAACAACCCGGGGAACTTCCTCCCTAAACTGTCTTCGCTCACCCAGATGCCGCAGCCCTGTGCCCGGCTACTCCTCTGCCCCCAGAAAGCATCAGTCAGCAGACTCCCTGGGCCACGGCCCTGTGACCCAGGCATAAAGCCGTCTCAACAACAGGCTCGCACCAGATGCCTGGGTGTGAGCCCTGCACCCCTCTTCCCAGCTGTGGGACCTCGGGCCAGCAATTTAACCTCTAAGCCTGTTTGTTTCCTCTTCTGTGAAGACGGAGTTCTAACAGCCCCCAGCTCGCAGGGCTGCCGTGCAATGCGTAAGAGCTCTGAGAACAGGAGGATTGTTTTCTTTATAATCTTCTAGCCTGGGTGAGACCTGGCTCCACCCTCCCCCCAAATACACCCGTCCCCTGAGGGCCTTGGTCGAGACACTGCTCCCTTAGCCCCGTTTCCTCCGCTACACCAGGAGGCCCGAAGCCCGCAGCCCTAATGTCCTGTGGTCCACCTTGATGAGTCAAGCCGCTCGCTTCTCACAGAACAGGGCAGCTACTGGGGAAGACACCGCCTTCCTCTGCCCTGAAGATGCCACCAATGAGCCTGAATGTAAATTCCAGAATCCCCAGCAACACTAGACAACCACGTGGCCCAGGCCACCTCTGCCCGCGAGGGACAGGGGCACAGACGGAACGGCCCAGCTCGGCGGCCCACGAGCTGCGTGACACAGGGTTTCTGAGCCTGTGCAGTGGGAACAGTAACAGCACCTACCTAGAGGTGCTGCCGTACTGAGATGAGGCCGTGAAAGTCTCAGCACGGATCCTGGCACCCAACTAGCACCAGCTTCACCACCACCACCACCTCCGTCATCATCAACACCGTCACCCTGTCGTCGCCATCATTGTCCTTAGTATCCCTATCGCTACAAGCCTGGGCGTGGGAGAGGGTATGTCAGTAAAGGAAACTGACCCCAGGAACGCTGACCAATTGTGTCCCTACCAGAAAGCTGTAATAACACTCGCTAAAACCTCAGAGCACTCTGGTGAGGGGGCTGCCACCGTTGTTCCTACTTTATAGGTGAGGCGCCGGAAGTTCCGAACGGTTCCGTTACTCCACCTGGGGTCACACAGAGCTGGGCCTCGAGCGTGTCTGTGCCCACGCTCTTCCTCCTGCACAATTACACCCAGAAAGAACTCTCTGGATCTGTTGGTCCGACCCAAGAAGACCACCACTTGCTCCCAAGCCAAACAGGGAGAAGGAATCGGACTCCCAACTGCCGACACTGGATCGCGCTCGTCCGCAACCCTCGTGGGCCCCCACGGGTCCGTAGAGCTTTGTTCAAAGAGCTCGCCTGGCCCGCCCCCGGCCCGCCCCGAGCCCCTCCGTACCTGCGTGGTGCGCGTCGTAGGTGCTGTACCCTGGCACCAGCGGCAGGCCTGCTGGAGAGAGACAAAAGCAGCGTGAGACCCAGCCAGACCCCCAGCCGTGTGCGGGGACCCAGTCTCCTTAGGAGCCGCACATGCGTGCTCCTGAGGCCCCGCCGCAGGCTTCCGCCGCATTCAGGGTGCTCCCTCCCGGCACAGCGACCCTCGTTTCATAAAGCCAGACCTCAACCCGACGGGTGGGCAGGGGGAGGAGCCTTCCCCCGTGCTGTGGGATCTCTGATCGTGTGTCGGCGTGACACCACGGGGCCACACTTCCTTCCCGCCCCAGGGTCTGCTCCTGAAATACCCCTGGACTGCGGCCCCTCACCCAGGCCTTGCCCCGGAGGGGAGCCCGGAGCCCAGCGAGTGTTCCCGGTCGCGCTGCCGCAGCACAGGGACCTGGGTCGACACTGTCCCCCAGCAGCCTGGCCAACTCTGAGGCCGCTAGGCCAGCTGTCACCTCCCGGTCTCCCACAGGGGACAGCGGGGCAAAGAGGCGAGGGAGGAGGCAAAGATGCTCGTGCCCACGGAGGGAGGGTCGTTTCAAGGAGCGGGGGCGGGGGGCATGAGAAGCTAAGAAAAGGGCGAAGGCCTCACTTAGTCCTCACGACCCCGGGGGGGGGGGGCAGGTCCCGGTGTCTCCATTTTATAGTCAAGGAAACTGAGGCTCGAATAAGATATGCAACTTCCTGGCATGGGATTCGAATCCAGGGCTCCAAGCTCTCCCCATCTCAGACGCCCTCGGCTATCCTTGGCTCTCAGGGGTCCTCACATCACAAGACTGTCCTAACGGACCTACGAGCCCCGCTGCATCTTCCCTCTGGTCTCCCGCCCCTCCGTCCACCCTTCCCAGGGGCACAGCGGGGCGCACCACCGCCTACGGGAAGGACACTGTGCCTCCAGGGGACAGTGGCAAGTGGGGCGCGAAGGCGTGGCCGGGCTGTGCCCTCGGGCCCGGAAGCCACGCCAGCTCTCTGGGCTCAGTCACCTTCAGGAAAATAGGGATCACGGTAGCCTCCCCGCCCACCCACCCCAAGCAGAAAGGAGTGAAGGCCTGAAGGCCGGCAGCCATGCGAACACCTCTGGGGGGCGAGGCGCCCTCACCTGCGCTGGGCTGCTGCATCCACCAGTCCGGGAGGAGCTGACTCCTGCAGGCCTCGGGCGGGGAGGGGCTCCTTTTGACCATCCCCATGTAATCGTCCACGGGAGGCTGGGGCAGGGGCGAGAGAGGAGAGCGGTGCTGTCACTGGGTTTCCAGACTTAACTGAAACCACGCTATCATCTCTATCGCACGAGATGAAGCAAAGTTTCACTTTGCATCTTGAAAGATCCAAGACAATAAATCCACCAGGCCGAGCGGTCAAACCACGAGACCGAAGCCCTGGCCTCTGCGGGGCCCCTCCTGTGTCCACTGGCCTTTTCCATGGAAGTGCCTATTGCAAAACCGAATGGCCAGGTCACGCAGCTGCCCTCACGCCCTGGGGAAGCACGCGGTGACCTCAGACACAGTCTCCCGCGCTCCAGCCCATCTCACTCCACACGCCACGTCTAGACTCTCCACCTCTGCCCCATTCCTTAAAGGAGGCTGGCAAATCCAATTAGAAAACGTTCTGAAACCTGCTCTCGCTGTGATCCTCACGTGCCAACGCAAGTATCGCCCTCTCTTAGCTGAGCTGGCTGGAAAGCCTTGTATGGAAAACGGGACATCACTGGAAAGGAGTGAAGCCAGGAATTCACTGGGTGTCTGCCAGAGCCCACCCAGAGACTCACCAGCTGCCATCTGCAGGAGAGCCGGGCAGCCCGGAGGAGGCTGCATTGTGTTATCTGCGTTCTCTCCCTCAAAGCACTCCCGATTCTATTATTGCCATGTGAGCGCTGAGAAGAATCTGGAGAGCACCCACACCCCCTTTTGCAAGGCCGTGCGGAATAATTTTAGCTAGGCAATGTCGGCCTTGCAACGTGCAAAAAAACACAGCTACGCAGCGAAAGGCAGCTAAAACTAGTATTCAGAAACCCACGTGTTTTGCCTAAGGAGACCCCATTAAGCCTTCACTTACAGCCTATGAACTATGCGCTTGTGTACGGTTCTAGTAAGCCTGGTTATACGGCTTTCCAACCCATCAAGGACTGAGAGGTGCGTGTTAGTAAACAGGCAGCCCCCAGCGCGAGAGCTGTACGACGATGCGTATCATGGCGACAACCCCAGCAGCAAAGAACGTTTACTTTTTCACGACGGCCTGCCTGAAGAGGCAGGGGCATGTATGGTGCCACTCAACACGTGTAAAACATGACAAGTTTAGAGGGAACTTCACTGATGCAGAGCCGGCAGCTCGGCCCCAGCCCTCGGGATGAAGGACAGGCTGTAAGCTGCAGGGGGCTGACCGGCGGGCCGAGGCTGGCCTCGCGAGGACGGCGGGTCCTCACGCCCCACCCCTGAGCGAGCGAGAGCCCGAGGCCCCGCATGCCTCGGCGGAGCATTCGGGATGGTGCCGCTCCCCGCCGCTCTCCACCGAACACGCGCAGCTTCTGTCGGGGCCGGACCTCCGGAAACGCTGCCCCCGCTCACCTCCTTGATCAGCTCGTCGATTTCGGAGCGACCGCACTCCATCTCTGTGGCTTCGCTAATGCAACCGGGGGCCACCACGCCTAACTTGCCTACGGAAAAACGGACAAACGCGTGACAGCCGGCACTGGGGCATCACAACCGTCATCAAGGCCACAGTCAGAGGCTTTTTCTTAAGGCTAGGCTGAGGGAAACGGAAGCCAATACACGTCTTCAGTGGTTTGGGAAAGGCCGAGAAATCCTTCTCCCCTGCTGCTTCAGTCATCTGGTCAGCGGGAAGCGGGCTGCTGCTGCGTCCACTCAGAGGACCAAGGCAGCATTGGTCTCTTCCTTCTGTCTGCTGAGATCTAAGATGAACTCACGTCTGATCTACTCTGCACCTGACAGAGGTTAGAGTTACCAGCTAGGGCATCTGAAGACAGGCAAAGACTTCCCGGCAAAATGTGTTTGCAGGTTGGAGTCTTTTTTTTTTTAAAAGTTAACGGGCAGCAAACCTCATTTTGGCCTTTCCCAAGAGACGTGTGTGCATCTGTGCACGCACGCGGCGCACCGTAAAGGCCCGCGGGTGCCCAGGCTGGAACCCGCCTGCGGCGGGAACCGTCTAAAGGCACACGGGCGTTCCCACGACAAGCACTCCGGACCCGGCTAGTTCCTTCCCCCCTCTCAGGCCTCTTCCCCAGCCAGAAACTCACCACATTACATTTATCCACGTGAGATGTATTATGACCAACAAACACTCGTTTGCTGGAATTCATCAGTCCCAATCATCTATAGAACTGACCCACTGTTTCATCCGGACTGAATATTGATTTGATTTTGATTTGAAAAAATCACTCAGAAGCTGCTGATGGGGGAAGCAGGGGGCAGGTGGGGCACCCCCAGAGTAGCCAGCAAAGCCCTGAGGTACCGAGGAGAGTGCGCCCACCTAGGCATTATGCAAATGCAAAGCTTCTCTGCCCCCTGAGAACCGCTGCTTCTGTAACATCCACGCCTGCAGGTGACGCTGGCTGCGCTCTGAGCTATAAACAAGCCAGGGTCGCCTGCCTGTTCAAGCTTGGCTGACCTTGTGGGTGGGAGGATTAAGAGAAACTTCTCTATTCCTTCAAGTCACAATTTATTATACTTGGCGATGATGAAAAATTTATCCCAAACTGGAAGTAAGATGGCAATAGAGCATCCGAGAGTATTAGCTAAGAGGTGTCCCCCTAAGGGCCATCTGATTCTCCACGGGGAAGGTCAGTTTGTTTGACTTCCTACTGATTATCCATGAGGGTTCAGACTCAGTAGAGTTAGGTGTTAATTCACAGACAACTAAGCTACAAATGATCACTAGAGAAGAGCGCCCCCAGCTATGGTTGTGCTGCCCGGGCAGGACACTCACAGGTTCGGCTCAGCCTTCTGCCTTTCGCTGACCGTGCGCACCTGCGTGGCATGTTCTGTGAAGCAGTCTTGGGTGACAGCACACTGGTGCCCTCGTTAGTGAGTTCAACAACTCTCCACCCCAGGCTCACCATTTATTTCTGAGAGTCACGATTTTAACTTTAAAAATTATGTATCAACATTTTCAACCTCCCTGCGGTGGGAAGAGCCCTCTCAGAAACTCAGAATTCCTGCCCAGCCCTAGGCAGTTTTCAAGGGTTCTGTTTTCTTCCCAGCATTACTGGACAACTAACTAAGCAGCTACGAGGAAAGGATGCTGTGCTAAGATTCTAACGGCTACATCAGATGGCTAAGAAAGTCAACGTGTTGAAAGAACGTTTTAACTAGGGGTGGTAATTAGGTTTCATCTCCTGGGCCAGCTCTAATCTGTAGCAGCTGCAGAGCACAGCACTTTGAAAACGCCTGAGGCCCGATCTGAGCTCAACACATCCTGATCGATTAGTGATGTCTGACCAGAGCAGAGCGTGGACAGCAGGACGGGGGGATGTGAGGCAGGTTTTTGCTATTCTGCTTTAATCTCCTCACAATTGCTTTCCTGGGATTTTACAGCGGGAGGAGACTTCAGGAATTATCACAGCTGGGGGTTCCCAAACAACGGTCAGGATCTAATATCTAGAAGCATATCCCGTCTCCAGCAATGAAGCCAACAGTGCTCCACCTGCAAGTTCATTCAAGAACTCTGCCCTCAACCCCTATCAGCCACCCCTCCTTTGTCCACCTTATTTTCTCCTAGCCTGCTCCGCGAGCTGCTAGAAAACAAAAGGAATCCCTCATCGGCACTGTTCGGGGAGCCTTGCTCCCGTCCAAGCCCGTTGCTGAGCCCCAGGGAGGCCCCAGCACTCACTCCTGGTCCAACAGTCAGCGAGCAGCAATGCCAGCTGCCACCCCGTCTCCCGCCCCTTCCTCCCGTCCGCTGCCTCTCAACTGGAAGCTGCCACAGTCGGCAGATGGTGGGTGAGGTCAGCGGAAGGAGACCTCAACCTCTGCTGACATAAAGGAGAGAACTATTTGTTTAGCTGGACCCCGTGGGCGGCGACTCGAACCCCAGACCCAGGCGGCCTCCGTTGGGCCAAGTGCCCATAAAGAAAGGATACTTACATTTTTGCTCCTCCTCGGGGACGATTCGGTAAACTTTATACGGTTCAGAAATGTCCAGCTGGGACCGGTCTGTCACTTCCTCAAAATCCGGGCTCTTGTTCAAAGCACAGCGTAACCTCGTCTTCCATGTGGCCGGCTCGGCCTTGTCCCCTTCCTTAAACTTCCCTTTAAAAACGGCCCAGGCCTGAAGGAAGGAAAGAAAACACATGAAGTACCCAGCTGGCCCCGGGACCATGCACACCCAGGGCCACGGGCAGGCCCTGCTCTGCTCGCCCTCCTGAAGGTCCTCAGTCAAGGATTTCAGGGTTCAGGGACCCCAATCAGACCACTTCCTCTGACAGAAGTGAAAAGACCCAGGTCGGGGGTGGGGGCAGGGGGAGGGGGTTCCGGAACTCGAACCCAGGCCCAAGGACACACACACATGGATCTTGGATCTGTCCCCTGCAAATCCTCCCCGGGACCAGAGGGCCAGGAGGAGCCTGAGGTCAAGCAGCGCAAAGAGGAAGTTGCACATGGTTTCACTCGAATGTTCAAAACAAAGAACAATTTGTTGCTTTTTCAAATCAACCTCTAGCTACAACGCAGCACGAAAAGGGAACATTTGCAAAGAAGTCTGAATGTGGTCATCCACTGCCCTGCTACTTTTAACAGAAATTTTGTTTTGCATTTTGGCGTTCATTCTAACCTTCCCCACCCCCTTCTCCCCTACCGCTCCCCAGGGTACTGTTTAAAATGCAAACAAATGTTTTCCCTCTCTGTGGGTTTTTTTTTACAGCTCTGTTTTCTGACCTCTCCAAACCTTAGAATCTGAACTAGGACCAGAAATTCAAAGCTGGAAACTTTAAGTCAAAATGTAAAATGGGGTAGTATTTAAAAAAAAAAAAAAAAAATTAAAAACACGTGGATGGGCACAGTTTTTAGATTTCAAATTTGGAATACCGACACACCAATCAGAGGGTCACTACTGTCAGGTGAAACTAACGTTTGGTGTCAGGCAAAATCAGACATGTCTTCCAGCCTAAAATAACAGGAGATCTGGAGGGAATTCTCAACCCTCACTGGGGAAAATGAAATTCTAAGAGCTGACTTTCCCCAAGGTGACCCAGTCTGGGATTAAAAACCAGCTGTTCTGACTTCCAACCCAAGGAATTTCTACTTCAGCAAGCAGCAGGCAGGTGTTCCCAAGCTTAATGCATATACCGATCCCCTGGGAAGCTCGTTAAGATGCGATTCCTGGGCCCTGCCCCTCAAGAGTCTCCTTGGGTACCTGTGGGTTAGGTCTGGGAACCCGTATCTTTAGCCTACATCCCAGTGATTCTGACTTAGGTGGCCAGGAACTCCATAACACCCTGAGTCAGATTCCCATTTAAAATAGTCCTGGTAGAGCTTCCCTGATGGTACAGTGGTTAAGAATCCACCTGCCAATACAGGGGACACAGGTTTAAGCCCTGGTCCGGGAAGATCCCACATGTCGCGGAGCAACTAAGCCCGTGAGCCACAACTACTGCGCCTGCGCTCTAGAGCCGCGAGCCACAACTACTGAAGCCTGTGTGCCTAGAGCCCGTGCTCCACAACGAGAAGCCACTGCAATGAGAAGCCCACGCACCGCAATGAAGAGTAGCCCCCACTCGCCGCAACTAGAGAAAGCCCGCCTGCAGCAACAAAGACCCAACGCAGCCAAATAAATAAATAAATAAAATTTATAAAATCGCCCTGGCTTTTCCCCCTATGTAAGACAAGTTCAGTGCCTGTGCTCTCTGCTCAGCTGCCGCCCTAAGCTCAGAGTCTGCAGTCTTACCCGCGGTAAAGGAACCGGAGAAGCTCCCTTACTCATACGAGTGAGCACGCGCAGTCACTTCCTCCTCACAGACGCCGGACTCCCCTTTAGAAACATGTTTAAAAGTAAATGGCTTTCAAGCCTTTTCCGTCCTTTTCTCTTCGTTTATTAACTGCGTCACAGACCAAGCACTGATTTATGTTTTTCATAGAAATTTAAGTGTAAACTGTGTACACACTGAACAGTAATTTCAAATGTGCATTTACGTTAAATGCGGTTTCTCCACCCGGCACTAATGACATTTGGGGCTGGATCACTCTTCGGGGCGGGGGCCATCCTGGGCACGGTGGGAGGTCCAGCAGCATCCCTGGCGTCTACCCACTAGTGTCAGTAGCATCCCCTCTCCCCGCTGTGACACCTAGAACATCTCCAGACACCACCAACTGTCCCCTAAGGAAGTACTATCATGACTCACGCGCATCCTCATTTGAGAACCACTGAGCTGGTAATCCGCGTTACCAATGGGACTGGAAGACCGTGGATCTGGGGGCCACATTAGGCCGGCTGGGGTGTATCCAGAGCTGCACAGCCCACGGGGCACTGCCGTGGGCACTCGTCCATTCAAAGCTCACGCTCACCCCATCAGGAAAGCCAGATCCAGAGAGCAAAGCAGGGCCCCACAGTCAGGACGTGCACCGGGCTGCATCGGGTGCCCCACCGCCAGCCTGCCCTGAGCCCTCGCAGGGCTCTCTGGCCAGCTCGAAAATACCAGCTTACCTGGGTGACCTCTCAGGACTCTTCAAGAGCAAATGCTAGACAGAACAGAGGGATCTGAGGCCCGTCAACAGCCACGCAGCGGCTCAGAATACACCAGAGCCCACGTCTCCCCTGTCCGTGCGCTGCTCTGCACTCGTCAGCAGCCAGCGTTAAACCCGGGACCACCGGCTCTTCCCCATTTAACATTATTGTCTCATAGAGAACAGACTTGTGGTTGCCGAGGGGGAGGGATGATTGGGAGTTTGGGATTAGCAGATGCAAACTATTAAATACAGAATGGATAAGAAACAAGGCCCTACTGTAGAGCACTGGGAACTATATTCAATTTCCTGTGATAAACGAGAATGGAAAAGAATATAAAAAAGAATATATATATGTATAACTGAGTCACTTTGCTGTGCAGCAGAAATTAACACAACACTGTAAATCAACTGCACTTCAATAAAATTTAAAAACAACAGAAAACAAACATTACTGTCTCATTTTGTGCTTTAAAAGTCAAATGCGATTTTCTCCCTCGAAGGCCTGCTGAATTGGAAATATCTGCTACGAAGTACGTTCTAATTTATTCAGGCCTGTCAAAAGCCTGGTCAATGGCAGAACAATTAACGAGTCGTAACCCTCAGTTAACTAGATCTTCCCCCTCAACTTTATGAAAAGGAGGCAAAATACTTCTTTAAGAGTAAGTATGAGCTGATATCAGGGCCTCATCATACAGTCAGGGATAATACAAAGTGAGCTAATGTCTTTTTCAACCTCCTGTCTCTGGCCCACACCTCGAAGCTGCCCTCACGATGGCACCTGCAGACAATGAAGGATTCTCTGGTATAAGTGGCTTCTTACAATCCCTAAGTCAGGAAAGCAGGCTCAGTTTTTTCCTCTTAACTCATACATTTTCGAAAGGTTTTCTTTGAATGTTTGCAACGAAATGTTCTCTACTTAAACAGAAAATCCCCAAGATGGCTCAAGGCCTGACTGCTGGCTTCTTCCAACAGCAGAACTCTGTTGGTGGACAGGGCAGAGACGTGCCCCTTGGTGGATGGAAGTAAGCACCACTTGGGGACAGGCCAGACAGGTCTTCCACCACGTGCATGTCCACCAGCCCAGGATGTCACCCTTCGGGTGGCCGCCCAGCTCTGGGTGGGCGCCTGGTCTCCCTCCCGCCCCCATTCCTGCCGAGATTGTAGACTCATTTCAGATTGCCACACCGAGGGACTGCGTAATCAACGGAAACATTGGGAATCTTGCACATTTTTCTCAACGCTGTTGAAACGGCCATGAAGAACATTGCATAAGATGTATAAATCTGGGGCTCTATTTCATTACCCCCCAGAGCAAAGCGGGAGCAGGGTGAAAGGAGAGGCCTGCATCTCTGCCGGCAAGCCACAAGCAGGGCTGTGCAGCCACTGGTCTCGCCCCCAGTCCC
The DNA here is from genome assembly GCF_963455315.2 of Globicephala melas. Taxonomy (NCBI): domain Eukaryota; kingdom Metazoa; phylum Chordata; class Mammalia; order Artiodactyla; family Delphinidae; genus Globicephala; species Globicephala melas. Next base: position 59,640,734 of record NC_083332.1, on the reverse strand, counting down.
CTCCTGAAGCAGTTTTACTGACGGTCAGCTTCCAACTGTGCCCTTCGCACCCCCACGCCTCTGCTTCAATCTGTTCATCCTGGCCACAGTCCACTCCTAGCAGGCTTCTCAATGGGGACGGGGGCATCTGGCAATGTCAGAGGCATTTTTTGTCGTCACAGTGGGGCAGAGGGTGCTACTGGCATCTAGAAGGTCAAGGCCAGGATGCCGCTAACACCCTCTTAGGTGCACGAGATGGACCCACACAAGGAACAATCTGGCCCCGGGTGGCGGAGCCCTGGCTCACAGCCATCTATGATCGAGAATTCCCAATCGACTGGCTGGACCTTGGGCAATATTAAAATTTAGACGGAGCTGTTCCCAAGAGAAATTCCCTGAGATGCCAAAGGCAAAAATCTTCTCCGAGAGAGGAATCCACGAGGCCACCAAGGAGGAGAAAGGAGGCATGAGCAGTGCCCAGGCTCCCGACCAGGGCTCCCTGAAGGGAAGAAGCCTGCCGGATGGATGTCCAGGCCACGAGAGCCCCCTTGAAGGTAAGCGCAGAACGTCCGCACGCGCCCACTTTTCTTGGAGGGGCAGGCAACTGGCATCAGATTGTCAAAGAGCTATGACCCGCGCTACACAGTAACAGAAGTGCTAAGACGTGCAGCCCCCCTGCAACACCAGGCAGAGACGTGAAGGACTGAAATGCCTCACAAGCCAGCTCTGACCTGTCAGTGCTCTGCTCTGGGGCCAAGGTATAATCTCTGTCATTTTGGCTGTGTTGGGGACAGTCGTCCCAGCTAAGGGTCCAGTGCTGTGCTGGGGTCCTGCAGGCCTTTGCTCCCCTCACTCATGCACGCCTGGGTCTGGCTCTGCGCCCCCCACACCCTGCTCAGCCTCCTGGCTCCTTCCCACACTCACCCACTCTCCCCTCCTGGACTCTGGCCCCCAAATGCCCACACAACAAGCACATGTAGCAGCAGTTTGCAACCCAGATTCGGAGTCGGATCACCTCTGCTATGTCTGTTTGCAAACATGGAGGCCTGGCCTCACCCTGGACCTAGGGCTCCAAGTCTCCCAAGGGGCGGAGCCCGCACTTCTGTGACCCTGCTGACCGATGGGGGATTCTGATGACCCGGCTGGGCTGCAGAGCTGGGCTGCCCTGGCTCCTCTGCCTGGATCTAGGTGATGGGTACGGCTAGGGGTTGGGAGCCTGGGCTCACAGCTGGGATGCCTGGGTTCAAACACTGGCTCCATCATCCAAGAGCTGGGAGATCTTGGACAAGTCACATCTCCTCTTGGAGCCTCTACAGAACAAGGACAGGAACGGCACCTACTGCATAGGATTGTGTGAGAGGAAAACAAATCAAACACGTGCGGCTGGGCCTAGCACAGAGCAAACTCTCAGTCAGTGCTGCTGTCTCAGTGCACGTGGTGGAACTACACGGCAGCTCGCTCCATGCTTGGGGTACTGATGATTCTCGAGGGAAGTGGACCAGTTTTAGACACCAGCTGCAGGTTCAGGACACCCACATGACCTGGTCCCAGAAGTGATGACAGATGGTGTCTCTCTCATCTGAGCTGACCCTACAATGCCAAGCAGAAGTAGCACCTCCGAAAGAATGAAGAATTAAACCTTTCCTAGAATTCTAAATGGAATTTAGGGGGCAGCCCGGGGGAAAAGGTCTCAGTGTAAAAGAAGTCTTTTCTCTCTGTGTTTGCCAGTCCTCATGCAAAAGAAATGGTAGCGCAAGGGAAGAAGGTGCTCCGTCTTCCTCATCGGAAAATGCCAACAACATACAACGTACCGGGAAAGTGGTGAAATCGTATGACAGGTGTACAATCACCTACTATATTTTTTGAGACACATTCGGCACTCATTTGTTTTAAAAAAAAAAAACTGGATTAACTTTCAAGCAAATAAGCAAGACATCAATCACTCAACAGCTGCACCAGGAGCTCACGATGTGGCAGGGAGGCCAAGCCACTACCTTGAAGATGGAGGCGTCCACTTCCTGGTTGTAATCCTGTTTGCCAGCGTGTTTCCAAGGGATCCGGAACATGCTCTTCTCGTCGTTCTCCCAGATCAGCCCTGGGTACATGGTACTGTCGATCTGCTCAATCAGCCACTGCCGCAGCCGCCGGCCGCCGTTGCGGTCACACATCCTTGGAAAGAGAAAACACAGCCTGTGAAATTACATAGCCGTCTAATCACTCACAGCACCCCAGGTACTCAACAGCCAAGCACTGCTAACAGGAAAATCAGAGGATCATGACACAGGTGCCAGCTTGGGGGAAACCCACGGATCCAGGAACTCCGGGCCACCTGCTGTGAGAAGACAATGCCGGCTTCCAGGGCCTCCAACCCCGAATGGAAACTGAAAGCTCGCTGGGAAATCTGCAGCTGTGCCTCACAGATGTGGCCCCGACTAAGGCTCTGGCTGTGCTCTTTCCAGCTTTCACCCCCTGTTCTGTTTCACGCAAACACAGCCGCATCTGAGAGCATCACTCATCGTTCCATTTTTAGCAGGAGATGGGGGAAATCACTTTCACCTTTTCAGGTGCCCTCAATAAGCAGTCCATCGCTCTGAGAGCCAATTCCATGACTTAATGCCCCACTGGACCAGCATGCGTGAGCAAACATGACATTTGTGCTCTCCGAGAAACAAGAAATCCTCAAGGCTATCCCTTCTAGATTGCCCCTTCACAGCTGGTTTGGGAATGGGACCAAGCTGGGGTCCCATTCAAGTCTCACCATCTCTCAGCTGGGTGAGCCTGGATCGTCATTTAACCTCGGAGTGTCAGCTACGCTGGCTGACACACCAGGATAAGTGCAGATACCGGGCGTTGTCATGGTGAGGACTCAGACGACACATACAGAGCACCTCACACAGTGCCTGGACCTGAGAAGATTCTCTTTAAACAACACGTTACTACTGTCCCAACTTTCCTCCTCAGGAACTCTTATGACAAACTGGGAGATAGAGGACAAGAGTGAGGAAAAAAACTGCAGTGACAGAACAGAGCAAAGCTAGCCTCTCCCAGAATGCACGAGAATCTGGGGGCCTCAACACCCCGGGCGCCCAAAGACACCCTTGGGAAGAACATTCTAGCCAGAGCAGACAGCTTTCCCAACAGCACAGAGAAAGAGAGCGCGACCGTGCCGTATCGACTCACAGCCCACGTTTACAAGAACAGGGTGGAAATCCCCTAGGCGGTTGGACAGACGCCCACCCCAAAAAAATCAGCATTTCAGTTCTTCCGATTAAAATGTGACCGCTTCGGGCCAACAAATTTGAAACAATCACCAGTGACAAGACATAACATCCCTAAGAACATGGTCACATCCAGAGCCATCCTGGTCCGTAAAGCAAGAAGCGTGTGTGTGTTTTGGACACTCCAGCCACCCCACAGATGGCTGTGCGGTCGGTGAAGGGGTCCAGGTCCCAGGTAGCAGGAGAGGAGGTGAGGGCCCATGAGCGCCACCTGTAACTTTTTCATCCAATTAACTCCAGCTGCCCGTTTGTGGATTCAAAAGGAGTGAAGCGCGTGAAATGGGAACTAGACTTCGATTTGGAAACTGTAGACCCCAGCGAAGGCTTTTCTCTAACTAGCCCTTGGGAAAGTCACCTGACCATCTCTCTGAGGCTCTCCTCATCGGCAAAGTGCATGGATCTCAGAAGTCCCAGAATTAGAAAACAGTCCCTCGTGTTTATAAACTGGAAGGGACAGATGTGGGAGGGACACCTGGTGAGAGAGATGAAACAACACCGCCACGCACCCCAGAAAATAACTTGGCAGGGCAGAGATTCCCACTGGGCTTTCCTGGAGGAAAGATGGAGCATCTCCCCTCACTTGAGGAAGGAGCTGTGTGGAGGAGGGCGAAACGGGTCAGAACACAAAAGAAGGCTGGTGTCTGTGCATCTGTCGATTAAATGAAATGTCCCCACTCGTTAGCACTTTGCTCACCCCCTTAGTACAAAGTCCATAAACTGGAGTCCGTGCTCCAGGAGCCTCCTGAAATAAAAAGCAAAGTTTCGTTTGTACAGGCATTTTTCTAGAAAGCAGGTCAACACCTTCTCATCAGGATTTCTAACGGATTCATAACCCCCAAACCGTTAAGGACGAATCTCGTGGTGATTTATAAAAAGAAAAAAAAAAGGTAAGAGAATGGCATTGAGAGGAAGAGTGAGTCAGAGAACATGAAAATACTCTAGAAATCATCTAATCCAGCCCCCGCTTCATTCAAAAGACAAAATTCTGAGGCCCAGAGAGACATCCCAACCCCCAAGGCCCCCAGCAGGATCTCGTTTTACTCACCCTGCAGAGAAAAGCCACGGTTAAGTGAGAGGATCTCAGCACATGGACAGCTCACCTGAATTGTCACCGAACCCCCCCTCCAAGATTCTAAGTGGCGTTAAAAGCCTAAGATTCTCTTACAGTGTGATCCATAACGATTTACTGAACACTAACAAAATCCCACCAAATACAGAGCCAGGAAACGTTTATAAGCCCAGTCACATGTTTAAAACTTCCTCTTCCTTGATTTTTAGGTAATAATTCTCTTTATGGCCAAGTCCTATCTGGAGCTAATCTGCATTAGCTATAAATCGGCCGGCGATCAGGCTTCCCAGGCAGGAGGTGATAAGAGGCTGCCCTGGTCCCACCCAACCCGGATTCCAGGAAGGGCCTGAGAGGTGGTGCAGGTGCAGGACTCACCTTCCCCACGTCTCTCAGGGCGCCTGGTCATTTGCCCCGGACACCCATAAGACCCAAAGCACAAAAGCCATTTCTCCTTCTGGTCCCCATCTTGCTGAAATACCTAAACCTCTCCCAATTCTCTCGAGAGGAAACTGCATAATCTAAAAGGACTGTCATTCAAGGGCTGGCTCCTAACTTGGCTTTCAGAAAAGGTGGGTCACATCCCTCGTACGCTGGGGGGTAGTTTAAACTCTGGAAAATCCAGTCTCTAGTTTCCATTCACAAAGCACTTCACCGCTCTGGGTAAGGAGCACACCTCACCTTAGAAAAGTCTGCCCTTTGCCCTGGGGCTCATGTTACACCAAAATGCTCTTTTAGCTGTGAGCCCTAAGGAGACTTTCTTGCCAGGAACGACCGGGCTATTACGGAAGCAAAGGACCTCCACCCGCACTCAGAAATCTTACTTGTCATCGATGAGAATTTAAAAATCCAGCCCGCCCCGCTTCACAATCTAACCCCACCAGCGCGGCTGGACAAGAGGCAGTTTCACAGTTATGACTCCAGCCCGGTTCCAAGAGCAGGATTTGAGCGGGAAAGGAGCAGGTCTTATAACAAGGGGGTCAATATTTCCCCGCTTTGTACGAGCCATTCTAAAATTTTCCGTGCAAACCAGATTTTAAGAAAAACGAGATTATTTAAAGCATCAGCCAATCTCTGGGAGCAGCCGCACCTGGATGCTCGGTTCGGATTCAGGAGAAAACGAGGAGAGAGAAAACAGACCAAGACTGCACGGCCGCTGCCTCCGCGCCAGCCGACGTCCGCGCCCCCGGCCCGAGCTCCCAGCCCACCGCCTACCTGCGCCGCCTCCCGCCGTCCGCGCCCCAGGCCCCGGGCCCACCTGCGCCGCCCGCCGCCGCCCGCGCCCCAGGCCCACCTGCGCCGCCGCCCGCCGTCTGCGCCCCCGGCCCAGGACCCCCAGCCCGCTGTCCGCGGCCCTGGTGCTCCAGCCCGCCGCCCACCTGCGCCGCCGCCAACCGTCTGCCGCCGCCCGCGTTCCCACGCCCGCCGCCGAGCTCCGGAGATGCGCCGCGGCCCCGGGCGCCCGCGCTAATTTAAGGCCGGGGGCGGGCCCGGCGCGCAGAGCGACGGCCGTGCCGGCCAATAGGCGCGGAAGGGCGGGAGGGGCCGCCCAATGGGAGCGGCGCGCCTGGCCCGCCTTCTTCGAAGCGTTCGGCTTTCCGAGAAATCACTTTGCTCGGAGGCGTCGGCGGCCGAACGGTCCGCGAGTCTTCCGGGGTTCGTTCCGGGGGTCCCGGGAGTGTCCGCAGGAATTCCCGAGGGCCGCGGGGGCCGTCCGTCGGCCCAGGTCAAGGTTAGGGCGGATGGTGGGTACCAGATGGCGTAAGTCAGGCCAGTTGGGGCTGAGGCAGGGGGTCAGATGGCGGAGGTCAGGGCTGTGCGGTGGATGGTGGGTGTCAGCTGGCCGAGGTCGGGGCCGAGGTGGAGGTCTGACAGCGCAGGTCAAGGCTGGGATGGTAGGGGCCCCGAGGTCGGTGCTGCACACGGCCAGCGGTCCCCGCAGTGTGGCTCCCGCGCCACCACCATCTCTGCTAGTGTGGCCGAAGTTCCTGGAGCTGCTGTGGGCCAGCTGAAGACGTGTCTGAAACCACTGCCCTCTGAACATGGGAAATAAAAGCGGCAGCGTCTAGCTGTTAAGGCTAGAATGTCCAACTAGGGAAATTTTCATCATAAATTCTTTTCCCCAGAAAACATGGGTTGTGTTGAGAAGGGTCCCCTGTGTATCTGTGTCAGCGTCCAGCCTCTCCTGCATGTCAGCGGGCACTTACTGCAAACATGGGAGTGGAGTGGGGGAACAGAAATGAGAAACAAAGTCCTGGAAATGAAAAGAAGACTTGTTTTCCCATGTTCTGTTCTGGGGTAGCCTTAGAATAGAGAAAAGCGAGATTCTTCATTGACTTTTATGCCTAGTTGGTGAATCATACACAAGCAGCAGTGTTCATCGGGCCATTTTTTTCATTAGGCTTTTCAAGGACCTATGAAAAGGTGTGGGACTGAGAAAGAAATTTTATTAGGCCCCAAATGCAAAAAAATACACTGCAAATCTGAAGTGAATAAATATTCAAAGAAAGATCCCTGAAATATAACATGTCAACTTCGTAACTGTAATTTATTGATAAACATGTCATTATATTTGAAAACCATGTGTGAGTTAGAAATCACTTGGTAAGAATTTCCTAATACCACGATTCCCAGGCAGTCAAGGCAATCATAAATTAAATGAGTACCCCATTGCCAAATAATTTCTAGTGAAAACTATTTTTTTAAAGCTTAAATTCTTTAAGAGTATTTAGACAATGTGGGAGTATTTTGATATGTTTGTTATGATGGGGGATAAGCATCCTAAACTCACGCCTGGGACCTCAGAAGTTCTTACAACAGCCTGTATGTACGTTTATCCGCATCTCTTTCCACCTATGTGCCCCTTAAGCCTACCCAGATTTACTAACCTATAAACGCTGTCCACTGCACAATGATGTGTGATCAAATTTCCGCTCAACGCGCCACTTAAGTAAAAAGATAAGAGCAACAAGTATAGAGAAGTTGGTGGAAGGGTCCCAGCATATATTATTGGCAGTAGGTGTCACTATATACATGACAGGAACTGTTCACAGCACCCTGGCTTGCATTAGAGCTGCTCCTGAAACCCTGTATTTTCAACGGGGTAATTCCTCGCTGCTAGGAACAACTGCTGACCTTATCCGCTTAGCTCTGCCCTTATGCAATGAGCACTTATCGAGCCACTACTGTGCGCTAGAGGCGGTGCCAAGGACAGGAAACGCAAACAACAAATTATCCCTGATCACGCCTTCCTCTTCAGTTACCTCCAGCATCTCCCACTCGTGGGAGAGTTCATCGTGATTTCCGCAGCAGCCGACTCACTCCCCTTCCTGCCTCCACCTCACGTCCCTGTTTATCCTACTCTTCGCCCCCCCAGCCTGAGCCTCTCCGTCGTACACTGGTTTCCCCGTGGCTGCCACGGCAGGTCCAGGTGCTCGTCCTGGCGTCTGAAAACCGTGCTCTCCCAGCCTTCTCTCTCCCCATCGTCCAGCAGGAGCCCCTTCTGGAGACAGCAGCCCATCACCACACTTAGAACAGCACGTTCTGGAGTCAGGCCCCTGTTCAAGTCTACGTGCCCTGGCTCACTAAATGTGTGACCTTGAGCAAATGACTTAACCTTCCTAAGCCTCAGTTTCCTCATCCATCTAATGGCGTTGATGATGATAATATGTTAAACGGTATGAAATCGCCAATATTCAACTGTTTTTCCATCTACAGAAAGGACAGTTCCCTACGGGTCAACCTAATCGTTCCTGCCTCTTAGGATTAGTGGGGACTGAGTGAGCTCTGTGGGTTGGGGCAGGTTGGCGACTAGGGAAGGGAACTGGTGAAAAGCTTTCCTAGGAGACAGTGTTTCCATTTTTGAGTCCCCACCTCTCCCTTCACACTTTCCAAGCCCAAGCACAGCAAGGGGGGTTCAGGAGAGCTCTGCAGCGTGTCTGCTGAGAGGACAGGTGTCAGCTCTCCTGAGAAAACCAAAGTCACCGACAGCAGGGCTCCGACTCCTGCCCTGGAAATCTACAGGACAACGGAGGCGCTTGGTGGTGGTACCAAGAACCCGTGTGCCCGTGTGCCCTCCTCCACATTCAAGCACCCTGAGATCACCTTAGGCACATATACTGTACACATCCCACCCGGACAAGCCAGGACACGCTCCCCACCTTAAGGTCGGCTGGCCTTAACTCCATCGGCAACCTTAACTCCATCGGCAACCTTAACTCCATCAGCAACCGTGTTCCCCTTTGCCCCTGTAAGGTAACATATTCCCGGGGCCCGCAGGTTAGGCTGTGGGTGTCTTTAGGGGCCACTGTCCTGCCTGCCACACCCTTAACATCCACCTCAAGTCATCTTTCCTACTCCCGCCTTCACTGACCCTCATTTTCAAAACACCAGACTCCAGCCACACTGAAATCTTTCCAACATAATTTGGGACTTAATGTAGCCTTTGTGAACTATTTCACTGAACGCTTCTTTAGATGAAGGGTAAAATCTTATTCTGGTTCAGTACCCCTACTTAGCACAGCACTGAATTAGGGGTGCCTTACATAACAAGGGTAACTTCACTGCAAGATCTCAGGCGGAGCAACAGAAGAGGGGCTGGAAGCACAGCTGTTCATCTCTGTGCTCCAATATATGAGTTGGGGGTCTGAGGTGGGGTCTCCAAGAACACGTCCAAGTTCAGTGGGTCGCTAGGAGGACTCGGGGACGCAGCACAGCGCTGTCATCACAGCTGATCTATTACAGTGAGAGCATGCAGAGCACGATCAGCTCAGAGGCTGGGTAGGGGTTGGGGGGTGAAGTCCGGGGGAACCAGGCTCCAGCATCCTCTCTAGTGGGGTCGCACAGGACGCGCTAAATTCCCCCAGCCACGAGCTGTGACAGCACGTGTGCAGCGTCGTCCATCAGGGATGCGTTAGAGCTTCAGCGCGCGGGGTCTTTATTCGGGGGGCCATTCACACGAGCACCCTCTGCCTGACGCGCACCCAAACCCCAGACTCGCAGGAGGACAGCAGGAGTCCGGCACCAACACCCCCGTCTGTACACACGGCCTAGGCACAGGGAGCCGCTCATCAGTCCTGGGAGGGGGGGACCCTCCCCAAATCCACCTTCCCAGACACTGGCTGAGGGCCGACCCTGGAAGGCGGCCCTTCTGGGGACCCCAGTCTCGAGCCTGCTGTGTTAACTCCTCTGCACGTGTTCCTAATTCTGAGGGGGCTTTTGACATGCAAAACCTGCGACACTCGTTGCAAAGGAGACCGTGGCTGTATTCATCAGGTGCATTTACCTGCCATTAACTAGGGTGGGCTGAGTTTTCTTGCGCTTCGCTAGGCTGGGGGCTCATAATTAAGGACAAAGGAGCCGCTGCAGGCCAGCTTTTGGAGGACGGTGGGAGTAAATCCGGATCAGGTGGGGTGCCGAGTCTTCCAGGGAGGGGTCTCTCTCCCCCTGGGAACTCCTTGTCCTCCCAGCCCCAGCACGCAGGCTCACTTCGTCAGATACCAAACATGCAGGAGTGGAAGCTCTTTTTCCTCTTTTGGGCTTTAACGTTCCCAATTTCATCTGCTCTCTGGATTGGCCACCGTGCTCCGCAGTGCCTGCTGGCTCCCGCCTCTGTCAGCCACGTGGATCTCAAGAGGCCTCTGGTTTTCCCCTCTCCCCCAGTCTGACCCAGTGTCCTCCAAGTACAACTCGTAGGAAACGCAAATTGTGGAAATTCCTGCAGATTGCGTACTTCCACAGGAGGCTAATAAAGGACGACCCTAATGGAATCGAGCCCCTTCGACATGTCGTGTTGACTCTAAATTGAAGTTTCCGCTTAAGACGGCGCCGGCGCGGCGAGACGAGACTACTGAGGCGGTCATTAACTGCACGACGTGGCACTGACGCTGCAGCTGTGACCAGGCACAACTCAGAGAACCAGAGACAGAGGCCCGAGAGACAGGGAGTAATGAGAGGTCTATCTGTCAGCAGATCACCGATCTGCACAGGTAAGAGAGGCTTTGAAGAATATCACTGCAATGGGGTCAGGGCAGCCGGTAAGTCAGAAATTCAGAGCAGATGAAACAGGACATCTGCGAAGAAGTAAGCTCACAGTCAAGAAGGTAACAGGGTTGGGGATGGCAGTGAGGTAGGCAACTGTTCCTTAAACAGGACAGAGAAATTACTAACCAGAAAAGCTAGACAGACTGGACTTCATTAAATTCAGAGCTTGCGTTCATTCAAAGACAGCATGCAGAGTGCAGAGGCAAGCGAAAACCGGGAGGAGATAATGCCAACACACGTTTCCAAGGAAAAGACTTACACCCAGACATAAAAAGAAATCCTATGACTCAATAAGAAAAAGGATTCCATCCTCAATTCTCAGGCAGAGGTAGTTTATTGCATGGGTCTTTGCAGATATTTTAAGTTAGCGCAACAGGAACTGTGGCTACTACAGGAATGCACTTTGCTCATATTCGAGTCGTGGCGATGTTTAATTATCCGCTTGGCTGTTATGGGAGAATTCTCAGCTGTAACTGGGGGTTGTTGCTGTAATAGTGTATTGCCCGTACACTTCTGTCTCCAGTGGGTTTTTATGTGCCAAGTTTTCATAGCCTTGAGCCTGGGCAACTGCTTTAGGCTGTTTAAAAGAAACGTAATCGAACTGCACGAAGCTGACCAGTTTTTTGTGTTTTTAATTTATTTTATTTATTTATTTTTGGCTGTGTTGGGTCTTCGTTGCTGTGTGCGGGCTTCCTCTAGTTGTGGTGAGCGGGTGCTGCTCTTCGTTGCGGTGCACGGGCTTCTCACTGAGGTGGCTTCTCTTGCTGCGGAGCACGGGCTCTAGGCGCACAGGCTTCAGTAGTTGTGGTACATGGGCTCAGTAGTTGTGGCTTGCAGGCTCTAGAGCTCAGGCTCAGTAGTTGTGGCACACGGGCTTAGTTGCTCCGCGGCATGTGGGATCCTCCCGGACCAGGACTCGAACCCGTGTCCCCAGCATTGGCAGGCGGATTCTTAACCACTGCACCACCAGGGAAGCCCCTAGAGCCGATCAGTTTTGAGAGATCATTAATGTCCTTGAAGTCATTTTTGTGGGTGCAAAACAAATGGTAAATTTGAATTGGTCCCTCTTATAAGAGTTTGCAATCAAGTCTGCTGAACTTACGAAGTTATGCCCTTGCCCTGATTTTATATACTCGTGTCCATCAATAAATATTGTGATACTTGAATTAAAAAAGAAAATAGGAAGACTGAACAGCCACTGCACTAACCAAATAGCCAAGAAGCACATGAAAAGATGATGAAGGACTTCCCTGATGGCGCAGTGGTTAAGAATCCACCTGCCAATGCAGGGGACACGGGTTCAATCCCTGGTCCGCGGAGATCCCACATGCCGCAGAGCGACTAAGCCCTTGCACCACATCTACTGAGCCTGTGCTCTAGAACTCGTGAGCCACAACTACTGAGCCCACGTGCCACAACTACTGAAGCCTGCGCGCCTAGAGCCTGTGCTCCACGGCAAGAGAAGCCACTGCAATGAGAAGCCCGCGCCCCCGCAATGAAGAGTAGCCCCCGCTGACACAACTAGAGAAAGCCCACACGCAGCAACAAAGACCCAATGCAGCCATAAATAAATAAAAGTTTTTTAAAAAAAGAAAAGAAAAGAAGGAGGCAGCAGGAATCCATGCGCTCACACCAAAACACAGAGCACATCGAGGATGTGGAGAAAATTCTTCCTCGGTCCTTCACCCAAGACTAACTTTTTAACCTCACTGTTTAGAAAACGTACGCATGCAGGGTATGCTGAGTAATCAGGAGGGATGGAGAAGAGGAACCGTATGTCCTCTCTGAGGAAGCCTGGGGCCACTGAGTGGGGAAGATGGGACAGATGCACAAATCACGATAATTCAAAGCAAAATATACTTGTGGTTAGAAGGCTCTGCGTGGGGCCAGCGAGGCGGGAATCCAGAGGGACAGAGAAGGACACACAGACGCAGTGCGCTTGGAGAGCACTGTAACCGAGCAGGACCCTCGGAGGCCGTCCCAGAATAGACCCCACCATGTCCTCCACCTGCCTTTGGTCTGTAGAAAACTTCAGTCAAAGGATACATTTAATCAGAGAAGTGAGAAAGCGTAGAAAGAACGGAAAACAGTCAAGCAAGAGAAAATAACAATACTTTAGCCATTAAACAAAGTCAAGGACCTTTAGCTCCTCCTCGAGGACTAGAGATGATACTCTGCGCCATGTCCTGGGAGCTGTTTGGCAGGTACTGAAACCTCCACCAAGTGGAAGAAGTTAACTGTGTGCCGCCCACGAGCACGTGGACCCCAGACCGGTTGCAACCAGCAGGTTGAGGAGGCTGACTCCCGATGACCTCACCACCAGCCAATCAGAAGAAGGTCCGCGAGCTGACCACGCCCTCCTCCTTGACTCCTCACTACCCGCTCCAGGGCGGGACACAGTCTTGAGAGTGCTGGCCCGCTGCGGGGCCCCCCTTTGCCTGGCAAATTTCTACTTCACCCAAACTCTGTCTCGTAGATTTGCTCCAGCACCGGTGCACAGAGGCCGAATTTCGGCAACATTGTCCACGAAGCTCCTCCCTGGTGCTTCCAGACCATCAGGCAGGGCGGGCGGCTGGCCAGCAGCATTCCACCCCGCCAAACAAACACAGAAACTAAGATGCAGCGAGGCAACGGGAGCCGAGGAGGAGGAGACGCAGGTTCTCCGGTGTGAAGGAAGCGGGGGCTTACCCCCTGCATGGAACTCACCACCACCAACCCTCCACCCCCAACCCGCCGGAACATGCAAGAAAGGCTTCGTGGGGGAAGCAGCATTTGCAATGGGTCTTAACGGTTGAGAAAGGCTTTTCACAGGTGGAGGAAGAAAAGACCAAAGCAGGAGAAAGACTCGTGCCAGGGACCCGTGGGCCATGTGGGCGGGCGGGGCGTGGAAAGCCTCATGTCCTTCTTGGAACCGAAGGTGCCTCCTGCGTAGAAGAGCAGTGTCACCACGAACACACTGAGCATGCCAGGGGACAGGCGTGTCCCCACGGGCGGTGTCCACCTTCGAGCTAGGAGAGTAAGGGACGAGCTGGGGGGAGGGGGCGTGCTGGGCGGGCTCCTGAGCGGGGCTGGGACACAGACGAGGCGTCCCTTGGGAAGGTCCCCAGGCTCGATCACAGGGAGCCTCTGCGACACCTTCGTGGCGGGCTGTCGACAGTACAGAAGGACACACAGTGTCACTGAGAAAACGTTTCATGGGCAGTGGGTCTCCCTGGCCATAGCCCTGGGGGTCTCCAGGGTGGCAGCTCCCCTTCCTGGTCGCCCTTCCTCCCGCCATGGCAGGTCTCCCAAACACAACAGACTCTGTGCAGCAAACAATAATCTTTCATATCCTCAATTTTTTTAAATGTGATTTTAATTCTGTGCCCCTTAATAAACACTACACAAATTCCACAGCAGAAAAAATTTAAAACGCTTTGCCTCTGCAGTAGCCAAGCATCCCAAATGCCACCTGGGTCAACCTTGTGAAAGTGCTAAAATCCACTGCAGGGCACACTTGAAAACGGTGCATTTTTACGGTGTGTGCATTCTAACTCAATAAAAAGAAATGGGCTTCCCTGGCGGCCCAGTGGTCGCGAGTCTGCCTGCCAATGCAGGGGACACGGGTTCGAGCCCTGGTCTGGGGAGATCCCACATGCCGCGGAGCAACTGGGCCCATGAGCCACAACTACTGAGCCTGCGCGTCTGGCGCCTGTGCTCCGCAACAGGAGAGGCCGCGACAGTGAGAGGCCCGCGCACCGCGATGAAGAGGGGCCCCTGCTCGCCGCAACCAGAGAAAGCCCTCGCACAGAAACGAAGACCCAACGCAGCCAAATAAATAACTAAATAAATAAAACGAATTTATTAAAAAAAAAGATTAAAAAAAATAATATTAAATTAAAAAAAATAAAAAGAAATGAAGAAAAACCAACATAAAGTAGTGGGCCTGGGAATGGAAGCGTTTCAAACTCAGTATGGTCGATTTCTAGCTACTGTGCTATTTCAGAAAAATTATAATGTTCAAACTAAAATCACCAAAATTTTACTTTGCCTAAGTTGTTGAATGACATGGTTTTCACCCAAGGTTTTCCACTTCTCTCTTCTGGTTTTGACTGGAGGAAATTTAAAAATTATGTCATCCCTAGGCATTGAAGTTGCCTGTCTGCCCACCACGTAGATATCATCAGGAGAGGATGACGAAGAAAAAAGAGAAGAGAAAACGCGAGGGACCTCGGGACAGAGAGGGTGGGCAGACAGCCTCGAGGAGGTGACATTTAAGTTGGGACCTGAGAGCAGAGAAGTCGGGCGTCCCGGAGGCTGAAGTCAGGTGGGTGAAAGGTATTTGGAAACTACAAGACTTCCAGCCAGCTCCGACCCAGCAGAGGCTTCCAGTGTCTCGGGAGAAGTGGCAGGGAGTGTGGGTGTTGAACTTGAGACAGCTACATGAAGTAGACGAGCCTGGAGCCGAGATGCGCTGTCCCAAGCACTGCGGGAGTTTCCTCCTGCCAAAAAAGCCTTTAGTACGTTTCACGCTGTAGGATGTATGTGGGAGAGATTTTTGACTCATGTCCACTCAGTGCTTTCCCGATTAGATAATGTTTGAGAGTAAAAAAAAAAAAAAAAGGTCAGTCCTCACCATAACTTAATCCTGTTCAGAAGCTCTTTTGGGGGCGGGGGTGGGGGGAGGCGTTATTTTCAATTTGCAAGCCAAGAATACAAGCAAGTTACAGCAGCAAAAACCATGAGAAAGTGAGATTTGGACAGGAAAGCTCAGTAATCCTCTAGGAAGGTCACAAGGGTTCTTACCCTTTCCAGTGTGCTGTGGGCTCCCTAGTGAGTTGAATGGTGATCCCGCCAAAGAGATATGGCCCCGGGCTAAGCCCCAGGACCTGGGAACGTGATCTTATTTGGAAAAGGGGTCTTTGTAGATGTAATTAAGCTAAGGATCTCAAGGCGAGACAACCCTGGATTTAGAGTGTCCTTCTAAGAAGAGAGGACTCACCACTGCAGAGGGAAGCAGAGATGGGAGTGACAGCAGCCCCAAGCCAAGGACCACCCAGGGGTGAGGCAGCCACCAGAGAGAAAGCACAGAATCAATTCCCCTCCAGAGCCTGCGACACCCTGACTTCAGACTTGCGGCCTCCAGAGCTGTGAGCGAATACATTTCTGTTGTTTTAAGCCCCCCACTTTTTGGTGATTCATTAAGCGTCCACAGGAAACTGATACAGATTCCCTAGCGATCAAGAACGTTTCTGAAATGCGTATATAATGAAATGCACAGGATTGGGGAAAAAAAAAAAAACAGTTGTACTGACCTCTGCGTCTCTCTCTCTGGTAACTGAAGACACCCCAGGAACCCGGATAACTAGACAAGTTCCATGTATCAGAATTCCTTAAGAAGAGCCACTGGCCCGGCGAGGGGCCACCTGTCACTGGCAGCCATGTACGCATTCCGCCATGGAAACAGTGGGGTCCTGAGGCTTCCTCCCCAGGACACTCAGACTAAAATGTAATTCCAAACTTCAGTGCCAAGTGACTAAGGTGGAATGTGAAACCCTGAACAATGACTTCTAATAGGGCTAAAGAAATACAAAACATTTCTGTTAAACATCTTCTATTTAACTTCCTGGTAAAAGACACTAGAGCACTGCGCCACCTTTATTTCAGGGAATGGGTACAAAGCTGGCTCTTCAAGGGGCCCAGGTGGCCTCCAACCCAGGATCCGCTCAAGTCCTAACTGTGCCTACAGTGAATCTATACAGCCTGCTGTGGGTCCGCACTCCTCGCCACGCAATGGGATCCAATCCTCATAATCGGGGGGGGGGGGGGGGGGGAAAGCATTGTGATGACCTGTCTCTCAACAAATACTGTTTTGCTTCCAAAATAGTCAAGATAATATTCAAGATAAATATTCAAGTGGCCCTAAAATCACCACTGCATTCAGAAACCCAAAAGGACTAAAAGTGTTACCATCAAATCACAGTGTCCCCTGGTCTGCATACTTAGCAGGAGGACTGGTCGCCCGTTGACCTTGGTCAAACACTTGGGAAGATCGTTAGTTCAGAGAAAAAGAGAGAATGTCCAGAAACAATCACCAGAGTCAGCACAAAATCAAACTCCAGAAGCCTCATCCCCTTCAGCACTTTCCCCTCCTCACCTCCAGAGAGCCACAGCCTCAAGGCCCCCCATAACCCTTCCTGTGACATCCAGACCAGGTGGGCAGGAGAGCCTGCCACATACGGAGTGAGGCTCACTTGCAGTAATGGGGTGGACAGAACCCAAGAATGGCCCCCAATGTTTCCCACCCTAATCCCTGGAGCTATGAAGGTGATGAGATCTCACACCCTGATTACGTTATGTTACATGGCAGAAGGAATTTTACAGGTGTAATTAAGGAAATCGGTTGACCTTGAGTGAATCGAAAGGGAGATTATCTGGGTGAGTCTAATCTAATCACACGAGCCCTTAAAAAGCAGAGCGTTTTCTCCAGCTGGTAGCAGAAGGGGAAGTCAAAGGGTCAAAGCAGGAGGGGGCCACACGGAAAGCATAAGAAGGGATGTGGGTGGTATCTGGGAGCAAAGACTGGTCCCGGCTGACATCCAGCAAGGAAACGGGGGCCCTCAGTCCTACAGCCGCAAGGACCCAAAGTCAGCCAACAGCCTGCGCGAGCTTAGAAGCACAGCTTTCCCTAGTCGAGCCTCCAGATGAGAACGCAGCCTCGCTGACACCCTGACTGCAGCCCGTGACACCCTGAGCAGAGAACCCAGTTGGGTCCATGTGGACTTCTGACCTACAGAACCAAGATGACAAATGGGTGTTGTTGAAAGTCACTAACTTTCTGGCAACTTGTTATCCAGCAGTAGGAGACTGACACAAGTAACATTCCATCAAGTGTGCTAGCTGCTTGGCCAGCTGGAACTGGTAAATTCACACGGCAAGGGAGCAGCAAAGAGTCCACACAGCACCAGTTACCGCCAGGCCCTGTCCACTCCCATTTTGCCCAATAGGGCAGCCACTAGCTACATATGGACACTGCGCGTTTGAAATGTGGCTGGTATGAACTGAGATGTAAAACACGCTAGGGCTTCCCTGGTGGCGCAGTGGTTGAGAGTCCGCCTGCCGATGCAGGGGACACGGGTTCGTGCCCCGGTCCGGGAGGATCCCACGTGCCGCGGAGCGGCTGGGCCCATGAGCCATGGCCACTGAACCTGCGCGTCCGGAGCCTGTGCTCCGCAACGGGAGAGGCCACAGCGGTGAGAGGCCCGCGTACCGCAAAAAAAATAAATAAATAAAAAATACAACACACTAGATTTTGGAGATTCAGTACATGAAAAAAAGAATGTAAACTATTTCTTTAATACTTTTTATATTGATTGCATGTTGAATTGATAATATTAGGAATCTATTGGGATAAATGAACTATATTATTAACATTGATTTCACCTGTTTCTTTTTAGTTTGGGGTTTTTTTTTTTTTCTTTTTAGTTTTTAAATGTGACTTCGAGAAAATTTTAAATTAGGCCTAGGAATCACATTGTATTTCCACTGGACGGTGCTGATCTAGGTATTATCTCCTGTAATCCTCCCAGCTCCCCTGTGAGGTGGGTGCTACGCCGTGATTCAGAGGAAAAAACTGAGACTTTGCAGAATAAATTGTTCAATCTCAGAGGGTGAGGGAGTGAACCAGGGAGGAGAACCGGGGTTATCAGAGCCCAAAGCCCATTCTCCCACAGCTAGGTGGGCTACTCTCTCAAACAACAACAAAAGTCTGCATTTTCAGCAGGGGCCACTAATGTCTTAAACCAAACAAGTGGCTACAGATGTGGACAAAACCATAAGCCGATCTATTTAGGGAAGTACTTTAGGGTGGAGGGAGAGCTTTCACCACCATTCAGATTATACTCTAGGAACGGACTCTGATAAGCCCAGGGAACTGGATCTTTGAAATGAGTGATGAAGCAGTCATTAGGGAAATTTAGGGGTTCTTGGTCTCCTTCTCCATGATATCCAAGGACATGTTATAAGAAAAAAAAAAGGTTAGGGAATTTCCTGGTAGCCCAGTGGTTAGGACTCTGCACTTTCACTGCCAAGGTTGTGGGTTCGACCCCTGGTCAGAGAACTAAGATCCCACAAGCCACATGGTGTAACCAAAAAAATTTTTTTTAATTAAAAAAAAAAGAAAGAAAAGAAATGTTGTTAAATGTCCATCGACAGATGAATGGATAAAGAAGATGTGGTACATATATACAATGGAATACTACTCAGCCATAAAAAAGAACGAAATAATGCCATTTGCAGCAACGTGGATGCAACTAGAGCTTATCATACTAAGTGAAGTAAGACAGAAAGAGAAAGACAAATATCATATGATACCACTTATATTTGGAATCTACAATATGACACAAATGAATCTATCTATGAAACAGGCTCACCAACAAAGAGAAGAGAGTTGTGGTTGCCAAGGGGGAGGGGTGGGGGAGGGATGGAGTAGCAGTTTGGGATTAGTAGATGCAAACTATTATATATAGGATGGATAAACAACAAGGTCCTTCTTTAGAGCACAGGAAACTATATTCAATATCTTATGATAAACCATAATGGAAGAATATGAAAGAGAATATATATATATAACTGAATCACTTTGCTGTACAGCAGAGATTAACACAACACTGTAAATCAGCTACACTTCAATTTAAAAAAAAGAAAGAAAAGGTATGATCCATACAACATGATCCATTTTTATAAATGCCTTTTATAAGCCTTAGCATTTGAACTACAAATAAAGAAGTTAAATGTACCAGTTATCTTTTTCTTTTTAATTTATTTATTTTTGGCTGCGTTGGGTCTTCGTTGCTGCACGTGGGCTTTCTCTAGTTGTGGTGAGCGGGGACTACTCTTCGGTGCGGTGCACAGGCTCCTCATTGCGGTGGCTTCTCTTGTTGCGGAGCACAGGTTCTAGGTGCCCGGGCTTCAGGAGTTGTGGCTCGCGGGTTCTGGAGCTCAGGCTCAGCAGTTGTGGTACATGGGCTTAGTTGCTCCGCGGCATGTGGGATCTTCCCAGACCAGGGCTCGAACCCATGTCCCCTGCACTGGTAGGCAGATTCTTAACCACTGTGCCAACCAGGGAAGCCCATGCCAGTTATCTTGATGTAAGTTCTACCCAATATCCTTCCAATCGCCCAAAACAAAATTGCAGAGAAGCCTGCCCGTCAGGGGCATATGCTGCCTCTTCGTCGCATTATGGATACAGTCTAGGAACAGAAAGGGAAGTGGTGGGGCTTCTCTGGTGGCGCAGTGGTTGAGAGTCTGCCTGCCGATGCAGGGGACACGGGTTCGTGCCCCGGTCCGGGAAGATCCCACATGCCGCGGAGCGGCTGGGCCCGTGAGCCATGGCCGCTGAGCCTGTGCGTCCGGAGCCTGTGCTCTGCAACGGGAGAGGCCACAACAGTGAGAGGCCCGTGTACCGCAAAAAACAAAACAAAACACACACACACACACACACACAAAAAAGAAAGGGACGTGGTGGCCTGTGTCCCAGCAACATATAGAAAACCAGCAGGATGCAGTCCTTCCATCTCCCTAAAGGCCAGTCCCTCGAGGGATCGGGGGCCAGGGGTCACCCTTGACACCAGGAGAAACTGAGGGTTACTTCAGGAAGTGGTGATTTAAGGATGTGGCCCAGTCCCTCATAATCACCCACTGTTCATCCGTTTCCACTCTATCTACTGATCCCAAGACACTTGTCGTGTTTCACACTTCTAGTGTCCCGTTTCAATTTATGTTCAACTTGCACTCCTCCTTAGCAAATGTTGATCCATTTACAATTCAGTGTTTATTGTGTCAAGGATGCTGAGCTCCAAATTCCTCCCTTGGAAAGGCTGTTATTGTAATTGCCATGCCTATCATCAAGGATGCAAAGATCTGCCAAACACACCACCTCCCAGAAGGCCTCCTGGGATTGTTCCTGGGGTGGAGGTCAGGGGAGGCGGGATGGTGTTGGTAGGGGGATCTCCAGGATCATGTTTTGAAATCCATTCTAGACTTGTTTTTGCTATTGACATGTGACACTCACTGTTACTTCTCAAAAAATCTTGCTCCAAAGATGCTGACCTCGCTAACATGGACTGTGGCCCCAGCAAGGAACTAGGGTCCTTCCTGCTCATCCCGGGATAGGCGGAGCGTGACCTGGGGGGAATGTGCTTCCTTCTGAGTCACAAGACCAAACTGGGGTGACTGTGGGTCGGGAAAGACAAACACCCCACTCAAGTCCCAAGAGCTTGACGAGCAGATTATCATTTTTCTTACACTGGAGATGAACTGAAATCCTTTGTTTTAAAAGTTATGGCTCTGCCTTTGAGCCTCTGTGTATTTTAATTTTTATCAAGGGTTTTTACCTGCCAGCATCTCGAATGGCTAACTTTAGGTGCGTTAGCCTGAGTCCATCCTCTGCTTAAGATTAGAAGCAAGGCGCTTGAATTCCCTAGACCCACTCCTCCCCCCACCTCCCCCGTGTGCTGCCTTTTAAAAATTGATTATCTGACGTGTACACACACGTTCATAGCAGCACAATTCATAATAACCAAAAGGCAGAAACAAGCCAAATTGTTCATCGACGGACAAAGGGATAAACAAATGTGGTCTGCGCATATAACTAAATATTTTTCAGCCTTAAAAAGGAAGGAAATTCTGACACACTACATCGTGGCTGAACCATAAGTACATTATGCTAAATGAAAGAAACCAGACACAGAAGGACACACACGGTCTGATTTCACTTATATGAGGCATAAACGATAGGCAAATTCGTAAGGACAGAAAACAAAATAGTGCTTTCCAGGGGCTGGGGGAGGTGGAAGGGTGAGTCAGGGTTTAATGGGGGCAGAGTTTCAGCTGGAGAAGATGGAAAAGTTCTGGAGACGGATGGTGGGTGATGGTTGCACAACAGCGTGAATGTCCTTAATGCCACTGAACTGTACACTTAAAAGTACTTTAAATGGTACGTTTTATGTTATGTATATTTTACCACAATAAAAAAATTTTAACACTTTCGGCAACAGGAAAAGATGAATGAGATGCACTCTTTGAATGATAAATATTAAGCTTATGACAATGAAAACCTTCCAATTCTGAAATGTTGAATCAACAGCTAACCAAGGAATGTAGGATGGGGGAAAAAATCAAATTGCTATTTCCTTGAACATGCGTAGAAAAAAACTGGATGTTAATATATAGATTTTGAATGTAAAAATATATTTTAAAATATGTGTAAAACATTTTTGAGGAGTTGAGAGAAAATATAAAGATCACTTTCCATGTGAGGCTGTAACTGCTTGTGGACACTTTACTGATTCCTTTGTTTCCCTGATGTTCACTATGGATTTAATTTAGGGCAGCTCCCCACTCAAACTGGTTTTACGCTTTATAAAGATAAAAGATACTTGTAGGAAATTTCCACGCTGTAGAAAAGCATAAGGAAAAAAAATTTAATTCCCTGAAATTAAATCACTCAATATAAATACCATCAACATTTGGATAACACCTTTGCAAACCCCTTGCTATTCTAATGGTTGGAGGTAGGTAGATTAGCTGGACAGATTAGATTAGCTGGATAGATAAATGATTGATGGGTGGATAGATAGATAGATTAGAAGGATAGATAAATGACTGATGGATGGCTAGATAGATTAGAAGGATAAATGACTGATGCGTGGATAGACAGATTAGAAGGATAGATAAATGACTGATGGATGGATGGATAGATTAGAAGGATAGATAAATGACTGATGGATAGATAGGTAGATAATGAATGGACAGATGATGGAGAGATAGCTAGATTAAATTTACACAAATACAATCATTATAGTTTCCCTTTTTTTACTCAGCAAAACATTGTATAGATCATTCCATGTTAAGGGATATATATATCTTCAGAATATATGATGATAAAAGAATTCATCCAGAAGACGTAACAATCCTAAATGTGGATGCACCTAAAAACAGAGACTCAAAATACGTGAATAAATAACAATAGAAATGAAAGGAGAGAAGACCAAAGTCTAAAATTATACTTTGGGGAATTCCCTGGTGGTCCAGTGGTTAGGACTTGGGGCTGTCACTGCCGGGGCCAGGGTTCGATCCCTGGTCAGGAAACTAAGATCCCGCAAGCCATGGAGCATGGCAAAAAATAAAAATAAAAATTATACATAATGACATAAACACTCTCAGAAACTGATCAAATAAGTAGACAGAAAATCACCAAGAATACAGAAGACCTGAACAACACAGCAACCAACTTGACCCAATTAACACTTACAGAACAGCCAGCCAACAACAGGACAGTCTTCAAGACGGACCGTATCCTCAGCCACATAACAAACCTTAGCAAATTTAAAATAATTGAAATCATACAAAGTAGGTTCTCTGACCACAGCAGAATTAAACTACAAATTAATGACAAAAAAGATACTTAGAACCCCCCCCCACAAAAAAAATATTTGGGAATTAAACTCATGTCTAAATAATTCCTGGGTCAAAAAGTAAGTCACAAGGGAAATTATAAAATATTCTGAATGGAATGAAAATGAAAATACAAAATATCAAAATTTGTGGGGTGCCAGTAAAGCACTGCTTAGAGGGAAGTTTAGAGACATCAGATGCTTAGGTTAGAAAAGAAGATAGTTTTCAAATAAGTAATCTATGACTTTACCTTAAGGAATTAGGAAAACAAAAAAAAGGGCAAATTAAACCCAAAGCAAGCAAAATGAAAGAAAAAATAAAGACAGGAACAAGTGTGAATTAAATTAAAAACAGAAAAACAGTAGGTAAAATCAATAAAACCAAAAGCTCTTTCTTTGAAAAGATCAAGAAAATTGATAAACCTCTAGCCAGACTGACCAAGAAAAAAAAAAAGACAAAAACTACCAAAATAAGGACTATCATACACATCTCAGAGATATTAAACAAAGAACAAAGTAATATTATAAACAACTCTATGAGAAATTGGACAACTTGGGTGGAATTGACCAAGGACACAAACTACCAAAACTCACAAAATAGATCATCTAAATAGTCCTATATCTAAAGAAATTGAGTTTGTATTTTTAAAAAACCTTCCAAGAAAGAAACTCCAAGCCCTTTACCAAACATTTAATAAAGGAATAATACAAATTCTACACAGTGTCTTCCAGAAAATAAAAGATAAGAGAACAATTCCCAAGACATTCCATGCAGCCAGCATTACCCAGATACCAAAACCAGAGAAATACTACACAAGACAGGAAAATGACAGACCCATATCCCTCATGAATATAGGTACCAACATCCTCATTAAAATATTAGCAAATCACAGCCATTCATAAGAAAACAAAATCAACACCAAGTAGAATTTAGCCTGGAATTCTAGGCTGGATCAACATGAGAAAATCAACCAGTGTAATCTACTGTATTAGGAGATTAAAGAATAAAAACCACACATCATTATCTGGATAGATACAGAAAATGTATTTGACTAAACCTAATATCTATTCATGACATTAAAAAAAAAAAAACCTCTCAGCAAATTAAGAATATAAGGGAACTTTTCTAACCTGATAAAGGACATCTACAAAAAACCTACAGCTAACATTATCCTCATCGTTGAAAAACTGAATGCTTTCCCCCTACATTCAGGAATAAGGCAAGCATGTCCACCCTCACCCTACAGGGTTGAAAACATGTCTTCCCAAAAATCTATACAAAAAACTTCAAAACGTACAGCTTTAGCTTTGCTCAAAATTGCTAAAAATCAGAAACAATCTAGACGTCCTTCAGTGGATGACTAGATAAAGAAACTGTGGTATGTTTCCCTACGATGGTATAGTATATGCTACATTTCCATAAGCCAGAATACTACTCAGCAAAACAAAATAATAAGGAACAAACTATCAACTACATACAACATGGATGAATCTGAAATACACTAAATGAAAGCAGCCAGACATAAGAAAGTACAGTCTGTATGACTCCATTTATACGACATTCTTGAAATGGCAAAACTAGAGGGGAGAGGAGAGGTCCGTGACTGCCTTGGATTATGGATGGGGGGGGGGGTTCCGTCTACAAAGGGGCAGCTCGGGGTACTGGGTGGGGTGGGAAGTGGCACAGCTCCATTTCCTGGTGTGCTGGTGGCTGCAGAACCCCACACAGTTGTCAAAACATAAAGACCGTACCTCAAAAAAAGTGAAACTTACTATACGAAAAATTTAAAATAAATTTTGTAGAAGCTAGAAACACACACACACCCACTTCCTAGCCATCCTGCCATGTACGGTCTTATAGATAAACTTTAGATTAATTGTGGGGCTATTTTTAAAGCTCACGAATAATTTGCTTGGAACTGCACTTGAATTATAGATAATTCGTGAAGAACTGACATACTTTCAATAGTAGGTCTTTCTATCCAAGAACATCCGTGTCATCTTTTATGCCCTTTAACAGAGTCCTTGAGTTTTTTCACTTTGGCTCCTACACGTTTTTATGAAAAATTTCCTAGGTTTTTAATGCATTTTGTTGTTACTGAAAATGAAATCTTTTTTCCATTACGATTTCTAAGTGATCATTATTGGTTTAAAGGGAAAATACAGATTTCTGAGTAGCTGTTTTATAACTGGCCACCTCACTCACCTCCCTGTTCATATTAATATCAATTATTAATTAATATGATGACACATATGCTTACATCACCCCCCAATAGTGATGCTTTTTTCCACCCTGTATATGTCTGACTTCCCTTTTTTCCAATTGCGATGACTAACGCTTCGAAAACAATGTGAAGTAATTCCACTTTTATTTTCTAAGTTCCACCCGCAAGTAGGAGACCAAGCAGCTGTCCAGCCTTTTGCTCTCGGGCATCATTTTTCTGAACTCAAAAACAAAAGCGCGGAGCCTGTATACACATCGCTCTGTATTTCTCACAACTTCCCATTCATTAAAAATTAATGACTCGGCAATACTGAAAATTTTAAAGGAAGAAAGCAAATCGTTGCTCCCCACGCCACGACCCCAGCCAACCGCCTCCGGTTTGCTCTCCGCGCTCATCCTGTGTAGTTAGCACTTAGTTGTTATCGGAACATAGGAAATGTCAGTTCAGAGGTTGAAAGCACTTCCTGGATCCTGCACTCAGACCCTAGACCCAGACAGGCATCCGCGCACGTTCCCACCTCCCCGTCAGAAACGGCGATAAAACAGTGGAAAACAGAAAGCATCGGAGTGACAGCTTCTCTAAGGATCACTGTGAAAAGACAGGAGGGAAACAAACCGGGCGTGGTGCCTGTCCCATACTCCCCGCAACCCCAGAAGGGGACAGAGCTGGCAAGGAAGCAGACAGCCAGAACGGCCGCATCGTCAGGCTGGGCTGGCTGATCCAGCAGCTAGAAAGCCCAGGAGAGCTGTCCCTGTCACTGACTGACTGGGTAACCGTGGACAAATCAACTCCCCTTAGTAAAGAGAGCAAACTGAATTTCTAAGGACACTTCCAGCCCTAAGTTCACATATCTGTTTCTTTGGGGAAACTGGGCACCTGGGATGAGGGTTGAGCCATCAGAGCAAGACGACTGAGAAGCAATTCCAGGTTTTTTCCAGATCATGAAATCAACCGCTCCTTGTGTTGGAAAGGACCGGAGGGCTGACCTAACATAACCTCCTCCCCTTCAGGAATCCCCTCTCGAACACCCTTGACATCCCAAGACTGCCTGATTCTGACCCTGTGTCCTTTCCATGGGTCTCAATGGCAGTTCTCAGACGCTGGTACAGGGACAACACCAGTCTGAGACGGTCTTCACCCTTTGGAGCCAAAATTTCTTTTATGAATAATGACACTGCCGTATGGGAGCTGGTTTTGAAAATCACCTTATAACAAAATCAAAGCATCAATTCCCCCAACACACACAGGGTTCTTTTCCTGCTAGTGTTTAAAACACCGAAGAGTAAGAAGCCCTAGAGAACATCATATGTGATCAAACATATCATACATGAAAGGAGAACACGCTGTGAGAGTATCACTGTTTCTGTGCATGTGATAAAGAATAAATGCAAATGCAAAACGATGGTTTGTGGTGGCGAGAATGTAAGTGCTCTTGCACCTTTTCCCCCTCACACCCTGAGATGGGAATGCAGGATCACACATGTGTGTAACCCCAGACTGTCTACAACTCATGAACGTGCATATTAATTACTGAGCCAGGGAACAGAAACTCACCCAGGTAGTCTCATGCCTGACATCTGAACAACCAGAGAAGATTTAAGATAGTCCTAGAAACTGGGAAGCGTTACTAAGGTGCACTAAGATGGGGACCTGTATTTGAAACCAGCTCCCATCCTCCTAGGTTTAAGGCAGAGGTTCTCTTGGACACTCACTGACCTGGGAGTTGTGTAAGATAAAGAAATGCAGAAATAGGGGGAAGGTGTACATTTCAGATTGTCACACCTCATTCTCAAAAGGCATGAGACCATTCTGACCATTTGTTTCCACGAGTTACAGTATTTAAACTGTTCCCAGATATTAATGCTTTTGACCGAAACACACTACAATCTTGCACAAAAATAGACTATATTCTTCAGAGGAAATGGAAATATTCTTTTTTTAAAGTAATTTTTATTGGAGTATAGTTGCTTTACAATGTTGTGTTAGTTTCTGCTGTGCAACAAAGCGAATCAGTTATACAGAGACATATATCCACTCTTCTTTTTAGCTTTGGAGTAGAAATATTCTAATTGGCATCCTAGATAAATACATTATTGGATAAAGTATGAATGGGTTTTCACGAGAGGCACTGTGCTTTAATCTTACTTCTTCCAGTAAAATCAGAACAGAATAGAGCCTAGAAATAGATCCACTTAGATGTGGCCACTTGATTTTCTATAAAGGTGCCAAGGCAATTAAACAGAGAAAGAATAATTTTTCCAACTAATGGTAATCCCAACAGCTGAACAATTGGGCATACATATAGGAAAAAAAAAAAAAAGACCAGTGACTCATATCATATACAAAAATGAACTCAAAATAAGTCTAAGACATAAATGTAAGAGCTAAAACTATAAAACTTCTAGAAGAAAACACAGGAGAAAATCTAAGTGACTTTGGGTTGGGCAAAGATTTCTTAAACAGGACACAGAAAAACTATAAAAGAAATATTTGAGGGGCTTCCCTGGTGGCGCAGTGGTTAAGAATCTGCCTGCCAATGCAGGGGACACGGGTTCGAGCCCTGGTCCGGGAAGATCCCACAGGCCGCAGAGCAAATGGGCCCGTGAGCCACAACTACTGAGCCTGTGCGTCTGGAGCCTGTGCTCCGCAACAAGAGAGGCCGGGGCAGTGAGAGGCCCGCGCACCGCGATGAAGAGTGGCCCCCGCTTGCCGCAACTAGAGAAAGCCCTCCCACAGAAACGAAGACCCAACACAGCCAAAAATTAATTAATTAATTATTTTTTTTTTTTAAAAAAAGGGCTTCCCTGGTGGCACAGTGGTTGAGAGTCCGCCTGCCGATGCAGGGGACACAGGTTCATGCCCCGGTCTGGGAAGATCCCACATGCCGCGGAGCGGCTGGGCCCGTGAGCCACGGCCGCTGAGCCTGGACGTCCGGAGCCTGTGCTCCGCAACGGGAAGAGGCCACAACAGTGAGAGGCCCGCGTACCACAAAAAAAAAGAAATATTTGATAAACTGGACTTCATCAAAAATTTTAAAAGTTTTGCTCTTAGGTGACACTGTTAAGAAAATGAAAAGGCAAACCACAAAAAATAGTTGCAAAACGTGTATCTGACAAAGGACCTGTCTCTAGAATATAAAGAACTCTTGCAACTCAATAAGAAGAAAACAAACAACCCAGTTTTTTTAAATAGTCAAATGATCTGAGCAGACATTTCATCAAAGAAGATAAACAGAGGGCCAATAAGCACATGAAAACATCATTGGTCATCATAGAAATACAAATTAAACCCACGAAGGGATACCCCTATATGGTCATTACGAGAGTTAAAATTAAAACACTAACACCGCCAAGTGCTGCGAAGGATGTGGGGCAACGGGCACTATGGCACTGCTGGCGCGAGTGTAGTGGTGCAGCTGCTTTGGGGAACAGTTTGGTGGTCCCTTAAAAGGTAAGCCATAAACCTATCACATGACGCAGCAATTCCACTCATAGGTATTTGCCACAAAAACAGAAAACATACGTTCACATTAATGTATCTATAAATGAATGTTTACAGCAGCTTTATTCAAGGCTTCAAAAACTGGAGACAACCCAACTGTCCATTAACTGGTGAACTGGGGACTCCCCTGGTGGTCCAGTGGTTAAGAACCCGCCTTCCAATCCAGGGGACATGGGTTCGATCCCTGATGGGGGAACTAAGATCCCACATGCCGCGGGGCAACTAAGCCCACGCACCTCAACGAGAGAGCCTGTGTGCCGCAAACTACAGAGCCCGCGCGCTCTGGAGCCCGTGCGCCACAACTAGAGAGAAGCCCACGCGCCACAACGTGCCGCAACTGAGACCCGACACAGCCATAAATAAATAAATAAAATATTAAAAACTTCATTCCTAAAGAGACTGGTGAATTGAGGAACAAACTGGGGTGTCGCCAGGCCATGGAATAGTACTCAGCTAAAAGAACAAACTGCTGATACACACGACGGTGCGGGTGAATCGTAGAAGTGTGACATCAAGTTTAAAAAGCCAAACATACAGACTACTTACTGTAACATTCCATGTACATGCAATTATTTAAAAAGACCAAACCACAGTGAGCGAAAGCAGATGAGTGGTTGCCAGGGACCAGGGGAAGAGGGAGGAGATTAGCCACAAGGAGATAAGAGAACTTCGGGGGGTGATGGGAACGTTTTATCTCGTAATTGCGGTGCTTACACGACTGTACACGTTTGTTGAAACTCACTAAATTGTCCACTTAAAACTGGTGAAGTGTACCGTCCATAAATTACCTGCTGGCAAAGCTGAACCCCCAAAGCCATCCAGAGTCCGTGACCAAGAGCAAGCCCATTACTGCGGTCACCAGGAGGCTAGGGTGGGGAAGTAAGACTGCAGTTTCGTTTTGCCAGAAGACTCCTCTAAATCTAGGTGAGTGAAAACAAAACACTGCAGAATTTTCAGGCTTTTCCTATGCCGCCCCCACGCCAGGCCCCTAGCCCAGCCATGTGGCTCTCCGGGCACGTGGCCCAAGACTCTCGGTTTCTCTTTTTTTAGACAACTTTGACCTCAAGCTCAGAGGGGTTTTGGTTCTCAGCTGCCATGTCAGCGTGGACTTTCCACACTGCGTTCCCCCGTGTACATCCCGGACCTGGAGCCTCAGCGATCTGAGGATGCTCGCGCCCACCCTCATCCCTCATTTTCTGTGACACTTGGCTAACACTTACATCAAGGGCAGTCCTGAAGAGAGAAGGGTTCTCCATGGACCCATCACGAGATGACAGATGGTCCTCGGATCCACCTGAAAAGGCATGAGTCGGACAGGGCAGAGAGGCCCAGCCAGCCCCTCTCTGCTCCACCTCCAAGGCCGCCTGTGCGGGGCTGAGCCTTCAAAGGACCGGTACGGGCCACCAAGGAGCCATCCTCGGTGGCGAGAGGTTAGTGGGAAAGGCACCCAGCAAGGCTGGTCTGGGGTGAACCATCACCAATAGCACCACCTGCCACGCCCAGGTGCATAGGACCTCCTAACACCAGCCCGAGCTGCTGTGTCCCCACTAGAGGAAAGGTTCAACAGCGACAATCCAAGGAGAGGCAACATGAGATGTAAATCATGTGTATCAAGGGGCCAATAACCGGCCATACCCTCTCCTGTGTGGATAAGGGGGAATCAAAAAGGACGCTTCAGAGGGAAAAGATCAACACTCCGGAGCCCAACATCAACTTTTCCACGTCCACAATTCAACCCAAAGGCCACATCACACACACTGCTGCAGCTCAAGAAAAAAAAAAAAAAGGAGCTTTCTCCACTGGAGAAGTTCCCAGCCGAATGAGTCTTTCCTGAGGGGCTCGGGTGGGAATCCTCGGGTTCCCTGTCCTCCAGCCTCAGCCACTCCTTTGAGTGGCTTCTGCTGACTTCAGGGCTGGAGCATAGCTCATGGTGGGGCCGGCCTGGCACTGTAGGTGTTGAGAGCATCCCTGGCCACCACCCACTAGATGCCAATCGCACCCCCTCCTCTGGTTGTGACAACCAGAAACGTTTCCAGGCACTGCCCAATGTCCCTTGGGGGTACAACCGCCCCCAGATGAGAACCACTGAGTTACGCTTCTTCCTTTTCTTTTTTTCGGGCGGGGGGAGGCCACACCACACAGCTTGCAGGATCTTAGTTCCCTGACCAGGGATCGAACCCGGGCCCCGACAGTGGAAGCGTGGAGTCCTAACCACTGGACCACCAGGGAATTCCCTGCTTCAGTCTCTTTTAAATCTCTTCGCCTCCACTCCCTCCTTCCTCTGCTCCCCAGCCTTCAAATCTGCCCCCAAACCAAAGTCACCCCATTGGTACTGTCAAAGGGTCAGTGACCCAGCACAGGGTCCCTCGGAGAGCACAGTGGCTTCTAAAATGACCGAGTGCTACTGTCCCTAGGCGAGTGCCAGCCCTGCAGGGAGCAGGCTAGACCTGCCTGGTGGGCATCACCAAGTTCCCTCACCCCCGTTGGTGGCCTTCTGGCTCGATGACGCCCACCCTTTGCCTGTCAGTACCCAAGGCCCCGCGGGCAGTCTGAGGGGCCAAAGCCCACAGCACCAGAAATTCCTAGGAAGGGCTTTTCCCAACACTTCTTGAAGTGTGAGAGTAACAGGATTCAAAAGAAACTGATGTGAAAGGAAACTGAATGATGGGGCGTCACTTCCCGTCAGCGGGACCTACCACACCAGAAGACCGGGGGAGTCCCCGGGGCTGCCTGAGTCACAGATGTGGTCCATAAAAGGCCCTGAGAACACACCTGTCAGGAGCAACCCACAGCACAGACAGGAACTTGGCCTTCAACTCTCCTGGCCCCTGGTTTTTTCTCCTATTGCCTGGCTCAGGGGTAAATTCAAACCAGGCTGGGTCATAATCCCCAGGTCTGAATGAGAAATGACTTCTGAGCTAGTTAAATATCACGTGTAACTGTGTTCTGGTGTCAGCCGATCGATCACAACCAGAATGTAAGTTTCTTGAGGATTTACACTACCTGCCCCCCACCTGCTGGGCACGGTGGCCACTCAGGTTTCCAGGTAAAGATCTGTGTGCTGAGCTCTCTGTTCAGACCACAGTCCCCAGCGGGGGCGTCAGGCCTGGGTCAGTGGCCTCAGGGCCCTGCGCTCTCCGCCTACCATGTGTTCATGAGATCAGAGTTAAGGACAGCCTCGGAGGGAAGTACACTGGGGTTTCCCTGATGGACACATCCTGGCTGCTCTGGAGGTCCGTGAGCGCCACTCCCACCTCCAGACCCGCCCTCTGTCCGCAGTGGGAGGTCCCACCTGCTCGGCCCAAAAGGAAGGGGAACCAGTACCCGCAGAGTGTCACCCTCTCGGCGGGTACCAAGCCTGGCCAAACGCCACCCTTTCTCCTGCCTGTGCCCCGCGGTGGAACGTGGCCGGGGGACAGCACGCAACGGCTGGCCCGCCTCTCTTTTGTCACGTTCCTGGTCCTCTGCGCGCCTTCCTGCTGCCCGGTAACTGGACCCATCTCTCTATCCTGCTCCTCTCTCCTGGCAACCATCGCATACTTTCTCTCTCCTCAAGCCTCCAGCACTCCCTTGATCTTGTTCCTATTTCACGGAGAAAATAAAAGCAACCAGAAAAGGAGACGGGAGCCGAGGTCCGCCTTTACCTGGCGTCTTCACGGAGGGTTTACTTCCCCAGCGCCCAGCTCCCCAGGCCTGGCACTGCCCACAGCACCGGGCCACTTGGGGAGGCCACGATGCTTACCTAAGCGTATGCCCCGACACTGGCTGCAAAGCCCCTGGGGTTAGAATACTGTGATGGATTTCCTCCTCTCTTATTGGACAAACACACGGCCTGCAAGTGGATAGGAATGGATCAAAGGAGAAAATTTTCAATTTGAGGATAATTCAAGCAACATCCCTTTCTCGGTCCCAGGAATAGAGCTGTGGACAAGATAGAGTTCCTAAAACAGTGGGGGACACAGCCCTGAAAACACACATACAGGATTACAACTTGTGCAGATCCTGTGACAGAAAGAAGGGCGGGGCGGGGGGGAGTACAGAAAAGAGATGTGATTATAAGTCTTGAAATGGGGAGAGTATCCTGCCTCATCCAGGTGGGTCCAGTGTCATCACAAAGGTCCTTACAAGAGGACTGCAAGAGGGTCAGAGTCAGGGAAAGAGACGTGATGACAGAAACAGAGTCAGAGAGAGAGAGAAAGAGACATTTGAAGCTGTTATGCTGCTGACTTTGAAGAAAGAGGAAGGGGCCACGAGCCTAGGGATGCGGCTGCCTCTGGAAGGTGGAAAGGCCAGGAAAGGATTCTCCCCTGGCGCGTCCAGAAGGAGCACAGCCCTGCCCACACCTGCTGTCAGCCCAGTGAGACCCGTGTCAGACTTCTGACTCCAGAGCTGCAGGAAAACAAAGTGGTGTGGTAGGACAGACATACCACATTATATTGGCTTCACACATACAACAGAATGATTCGATATTTGTACACACTGTGAAATGATCACCGCAAAAGTCTAGTTAACATCTGTCACCACACACGGCTACAGAATTTTTTTTCTTGTGACGAGAACTTTTAAGATCTGCTCTCTTAGCAACTTTCAAATACGCAAGACATTTTGTTAACCAGAGTCACCGTGCTGTACGTTATATCTCCAGGACTTAAATTTGTGTTGTTTTCAGCCATTAAGTTGGTGGTAATTTGTTACAGCAGCAAGAGGAAACTCATACGGGACCTTAAATGTCAAATCCATTCCTTGAATGATGGAAAAACTGAAAAAGGAAAATCGGGTAGTATTACGAGGCAGCAAGGCAACATATACGAGATGGCAAATCAAATGGACACCTAGTAAGCGCACTGACGGCTAAGAGGTCTTCTAATTCCTGGCAAGAGTTCAGCAAGAAACGTCTCAGGCTGCTGAGAACAGCTTCTGGAACAAAGGCTCTCCTGTCCCCAAAGCCAGACACTTTGTGTCCATTATGTCCAACAGCCCCACAAGCCCTGACCGGGGAACAGTCAGGTGCTTGGGTATAATTGCTCTGGTTTCAGCAGGAGTCACGCTCCATGCCTCCGGGAATATTTCGTCACAGATTCTCCAGGGCACTCACCATGAGGAGAGCTATGCAAAGTCAACACTAGGAAACAACTCAACCTAACCATGGAAGATTCTGAGTTCCTATGACCTTTGAGCCAGCGCTGCACAGGTCCTAGTCTGTTACGGAGCACGCTGACTGAGCTCACGTCCTGTCT
Organism: Globicephala melas; assembly: GCF_963455315.2. Taxonomy (NCBI): domain Eukaryota; kingdom Metazoa; phylum Chordata; class Mammalia; order Artiodactyla; family Delphinidae; genus Globicephala; species Globicephala melas. The sequence continues at coordinate 59,606,972 of NC_083332.1, read as the reverse complement.
CCACCACACCAGCCGTGCGCTCCTGCCCCGAAGTCCCTTTGATTGCCCTGAGCCCGTGTCCTCCTTTGCAAACTGCAGAGAGAAGCATCCACCTCAAAGAGCTGCTGCGAAGGTGAAATGAGATGTGTGAAGCAGCCGGGACCTGGCAGGTGCTGAAGACGGCAGTTATCACCTGCATCTGTACTTCAACGCAAACGTGCGTGGAGACGTCCACCTCCAACAGGAAGGAGAAAGAAGAATGGTGGGAAGCAAAGGACAGCAAGTCAGACAATTTCAGTCATGCCTATAATGTAAATGATTAGTACTTTATTTTCCTTTCTTTTCTTTTTTGGCTGCATTGGGTCTTTGTTGCTGCGCACAGGCTTTCTCTAGTTGTGGCAAGCGGGGGTTACTCTTCGTTGCAGTGAGCGGGCTTCTCATTGTGGTGGCTTCTCTTGTTGCAGAGCACGGGCTCTAGGCGCGCGGGCTTCAGTAGTTGCAGCACGTGGGCTCAGGAGTTGCAGCACTCAGGCACTAGGATGCACGGGCTTCAGTAGTTGTGGTGCGCGGGCTCAGTAGTTGTGGCTTGCGGGCTCTAGAGCGCAGGCTCGTAGTTGTGGTGTATGGGCTTAGTTGCTCCATGGCATCTGGGATCTTCCCAGACCAGGGATCGAACCCATGTCCCCTGCATTGGCAGGTGGATTCTTTTTTTTTTTTTTTTTTTTTTTGCGGTACGCGGGCCTCTCACTGTTGTGGCCTCTCCCATTGTGGAGCACAGGCTCCAGACGTGCAGACTCAGCGGCCATGGCTCACGGGCCCAGCCGCTCTGCGGTAGGTGGGATCCTCCTGGACCTGGGCACGAACCCATGTCCCCTGCATCGGCAGGCGGATTCTCAACCACTGCACCACCAGGGAAGCCCGGCAGGTGGATTCTTAACCACTGCACCACCAGGTTAAGTCCCTCTTTCTTTCTTCTTTTTTTTTTTTTTTTGGCCATGCCACATGGTTTGTGGGATCTTAGATCCCCAACCAGGGATTGAACCTGGGCCCTTGGCAGTGAGAACATGGCATCCTGACCACTGGACAGCCAGGGGATTCCCAATCATTAGTACTTTTAAGGGCAGCTGGGCTGGATACAAACTCCACGTAGTTCAGAGGCCAGACCCATGGGGAAACTGGAGGGAGACCCTCCCTTGACTTATACGGACGAGCACGCACACTGAGGTGAGTCGCTAACGCAAGAGGCCAACGTTGGCTGCACATTCCTCAGGCCATAAACCAGTGACCCCGGGCTTACCGTCTTACGTGAAGGGGTACTTTTACGAGCAGCAGTCTTCCCAGAAGGCCCCTGGGTGATTCTGAGGGTTTTGAGAACCCCTGCTCTAGGAAAAGTATTTGATTGCTTCTGGGAGAAAGGTGCTCCCCGAAATATTGAGCCAGGAGCTTTCGACTGGTAGCTCCACAGAAACCTATCTAAACTTGTGGGATTAACATTGACGAAGTGTAGGGGGTCGATGGAAAAGAAACTGGCGTTTGACAGAATTGTCCAAAATAGTTATGTGAACTCAAACAGACATATAGAAAAAGCGCAGCAGTACAGGCCACTGGGACCCCCCAGTGGTTGGGTCACTCTATTTTTTCCTAGTCCTTCTCCAAACTCTTAACTTCCCCATTGCAGAGTCTCATGGAGTTGACCTCTCACTTCAGGCGCATTTCCAGAAGTGTTTAGACGCTCTGCTCTGAAAGCCTCCTTCTCTAAAGGCAATATTTAATGATCCCTCTGATTCTTACCCTCTCTGACCAGACAAGGGGATCCACAGAAGCCCTGAGTACCTCCTGAGAGCATCTGACTCCCAAACTGCCGCTGCCATTGAGGGCATGAAGCCTCCATCTCCCCACCTAAAGGCACGCCTGTTGTGAAATCAAGGGTGTGGGGGGACGTTCAGAAAATAGCTTCTTGAACGAGGCTTCCTTCCTGTGGCCAATTTCACGTAGACATGTCACAACTGCAGGGGAAAAAAATGAGAGGTTCAAAAAATACACTGGATTTGCTGAAAAAGTTATTTCTTGTAACAGCATCTCCCTTCCACTTAGGGAGGACATGAACAGGCAGATGCCCCTTGGTTTCCTTTATCTGTGAAGGTGAAGAAAACCTCACTTCAGCAAGGGCTCTGGGCCTAGGCCAGCAGCCATCTGCCCAGCCATGGGGTGAAAATAACTTGCAGGGTCGATCAGACCAAACCCCAGCACACTCATGGCCTGTCCAGTGGGCTCTGTTTGAACACTTCGCATGACCTCAGAAAAATGTGACGGTTCAGCCTGCAGAACCTGGCGGAGATGTGGGTAGATCTTCCACTTGCATGCGGTTACTCCATTCCTGCCTACAGCCCTTAAAAGGTCTTTCAGTTCAGGTCACAAGTGGTAAACCTCTCTCCGTCTTCATCCGAAATGTCTTTGTGTCGCAGTTCCTCTTGAGGGATGGTTTAGCCTGGTTTAGATTCTAGCTTGACAGTTACTTTCGCTCATCTCTTTGAAGATATTATTCTATTGTGTTCCATTTTAATAAGCATGCTGGGATAACTGGGCATCCATATGGGAAAAAAAATGAAACTGGACCCCTACCTCACACCATATACAAAAAACTCAATTCTGTGTGAATTATAGGCCTGCATGTGAAGGCAATAATACAAAGTCTTTAGAATTAAGGTAGAAATCTCTCTTCACGAACTTGGAATAGGGAAACCTTCCTTAAGATAAAAACAAGTCATTAACCATAAAGGGAAAGATTAATAAATTCAACTCTACTATAATTTATCCCAAAAAAATGCCATTAAAAAATACACAGATGAGGGCTTCCCTGGTGGTGCAGTGGTTGAGAGTCCGCCTGCCGATGCAGGGGACGCGGGTTCGTGCCCCGGTCCGGGAAGATCCCACATGCCGCAGAGTGGCTGGGCCCATGAGCCATGGCCGCTGAGCCTGCGCGTCCGGAGCCTGTGCTCCGCAACAGGAGAGGCTGCAATAGTGAGAGGCCCACGTATCATAAAAAAAAAAAAAAAAATCACAGATGAGAGAAGATATTTATAATACATGTACCAAACAACTGGTTCAGGATATATAAAGATCTCCTACAAAGCAACAAGGAAATGACAGACACCATAACTGGAAATCTGGAGGACACTTTTTACAAGAAATCCAGAGGCCAATAAACACACAAAAGCAGGCTCAACCTCGCTGGTAATCAGATAAATACAAATTAAAACCATAATGAGGTACAACTACGTACACCCTATGACCTATAATTCCACATCTAGTACATGCCCGATAGAAATGCAAATACCAGAATACATGTGAAAAAATATATATACACATATATATGTGTCTGTGTGTATGTATGTGTATATATACATATGTATATGTATATATAGTAATTCCCAAAGCATAAGGGAAAACATGTCCATCAGCATTAGAATGGATAAACTGTGGTATATTCATGCAAAGGAATAGTATACAGCAATGAAGACCAATCGCCTAGGGCTACACACGACACGGATGAATCTTTAATAGAGTGTTGAGTGAAAGGAGCCAGTCCCACCCCTCCCTCCAAAAAAACGCATATGATATGGTTCCACTGGTATCAATTTGGAAATAAATGAAAATGGAACATTTAGGGATGCATACACAGGCCAGGGGAGCAGAAGGCAAAGTAGGGATCAGATGACCACCGGGGCAGTGGCTGCTCCAGGGACGGAGGGCCTGATGGGAGGGGATACTTCCCAGGGACGCGTCAGCGACACATTTATATTTTATGCACTTTTCTGTGAAACATTAACACAATAATAAGGGAAAGTTAAGGGTACCTGATAAAATAATAGGAACGCAATCTATATCTTCCAAACTAGCAGATTAGAAAACCTGCAGAGGGACTTCCCTGGTGGCGCAGTGGTTAAAAATCCGCCTGCCAATGCAGGGGACACGGGTTCGAGCCCTGGTCCGGGAAGATCCCACATGCCGCGGAGCAACTAAGCCCGTACGCCACAACTACGGAGGCTGCGCTCTAGAGCCCGCGAGCCACAACTACTGAAGACCGCACTCCGCAACAAGAGAAGCCACCACAATGAGAAGCCCGCGCACCGCAACGAAGAGTAGCCCCCGCTCGCCGCAACTAGAGAAAGCCCGCGTGCAGCAACAAAGACCCAACGCAGCCATAAATAAATAAATAAAATAAAGGTTAGCATGGATTCTTTAAGAAGAAAAAAAAGAAAACCTGGGGAGAGGAGTGCAGAGAGGGATATAAAAAGATTAACAAAACTTAAAGCAAAATGTTGGGGACAAGAATAACACCGAAAGGAGAGTAAACAGAAAGAGCAACCTAAATGCCAGTGGGAAGAGGTCAGCTGAGTGAACTAGAGGCGTCCACTCACTGGGCGGCTGCCCCCTCGATGCCCACCGCACACAACTGAGAGGAAAGGGAGGTTCCCACGCCGAGGCAGCATCACATTCTGTCTTTGTTTAAAATAAATACACGTTGATATGGCTACACACACGCATCTACAGGTTCTGAGGGACCATTCAGCAAAGTGTTAAACAGTGGTTATCTCCGGGTGGTACAACTGTGGATCGTTTTTCATTTGTATCTCTAATATTTCTACAATTAAGTTGTGTCCCTTAGACTTTTTTAAGACTTTATATTTTAGAGCAGTTGTAGGTTCACAGCAAAATTGAGAGGAAGGTAGAGAGAGTTCCCATATACCCCCGTCCCTGTCCCCACACACACACAGCCTCCCCGCACTGTCAACATCCCCACCAGAGTGGTCCGTTCATCACATCTGATGAATCTACATTGACACGCCATCATCACCCGCAGTCAACAGTCTACACTGGGGCTCATTCTCGGTGTTGCACATTCTGTGGATCTGGACAAATCTATAAGGGTATGTATCCACCATCGTAGTATCACACAGAGTATCTTCACCGCCCTAAAAATCCTCTGTGCTCCACCCATTCATCTCTCCCTGCCCCTAATCACTGGCATCCACTGATCTTTTTATTCTCTCCATAGTTCTGCCTTTTCCAGAATGTCACAGGGCTGGAAGCATACAGTCTACAGCCTTTTCGGATTGCCTTGTTTCACACAGTAATATGCATTTAAGGCTCCTCCATGTCTTTTCACGGCTTCATGGCGCATGTCTTTTTAGTGCTGAATAGTATTCCATTGTCTGGGCATGCCACAGCTTATTCACTCACCTATTTAAGACATCTCGATGCTTCCAAATTTTGGCAAGATTGCTTTCTTAAGTAATGGGAGTTAAGTGGGTAACTAAGATGAAGCCATGGTATGGAGATCCTCAGAGCCATGGTATGGAGATCCTCAGAGCTGGGCCAAGTTGAGACGTCACACAGGGGGGAGCTACTGAAGATTCTTGAGCAGAGCCGCAATGGGACAAGAGCCGGGTTTGGGGAGGACCCATTCACTGCAGAATTGGGGTGTGGTGGGATCGGAGGCAAGAGCTCAGCCAGAAGGCGCTGAAACAGCCCCGAAGGAAGGTGGGGAGGGGAGTTTGAGGATGATGCAAAAAGGCCGGCGAGGGGAGGGGGAGTGAGGCCTTATAATCTTTTAGGACATTTTGTGGGAAAGAAATAATAGAGCACAGTGAGTTTCAGGTGGCTGGGTGGGTCCCAGGAGGAGGGAGTGGGCAGGAAGATGATGCTCAGGCTGGGAAACCAGGAGGGGAGGCTTTAAGTCAGTAGGGGTTAACCTCAAGTGCTCCCAGCGTGTGTTAAGACGATGCCCCGGGAAAGCCAGGCGCAGTTAGAGCATCTCTGGGGACGCAGAGAGGCCACTGGGTAAGAGCGCTGTCCAGAATGCATTGCACCCTCAGCTCTGACGCCTCCCTCTGGCCTTACCGCACAGTCCTACAAGGTGGGAATTACGATTCTCCCTATTCTGCAGATGGGGACAGTGACTCTCAGAGAGGTCAGGTGACTTGTCCTGGACCAGAAACAGTGCAGGATGTGACTACAATTTGAACTCGCATCTCCTGTGGGCAAATCCCACTTTGCTCTCCAATGAGCTGCTCCCACAGAGATGCTTCCATCCGTGGGGCTGAGGAGCAGAGAGAGGCGGGCAGAGGATCCCGTATGCGAGGAGAGGGCTGTGGGTGGCAGGTACAGATTGCACCTTCTGGGGATCTGGCCACCAGGCATGGCGGTGAGTGGACACAGGACGCAGCAGGTGGTCTCATAGAAGCGTGTGAGGACACAAACGGGCATCAGGTTCCCTGGTCCTGTGAGGAGGTGCTTCACACACACTGCTCTTTCCTTCCTCACCAGAGTCTGGCACTCAGGATTGCTATCCTTCCTCCCTCTTATAATGGAAGAGTCAGAGGTCCCAAGTGGCACACAAGTCCCAAGATGTAGTAAGGCAAGAGGTCGAGGGCACAGGCTTCAGGGTCAGTCGGACTAGCTTTGAGCCTGGCTCTGCAATTTCGCAGCCTCAGGTTCCCCATCTGTAAGATGGGGACAGCATTGACAACCTCACAGGCACCCGTTCCGCGCTAAAGCATGCTCGCTGTTACTGTGACTACTGCTCTTATTACATCATCACAACTAGCACCTGCACAGAAATGATGGCTCACATTGATCAAGCATTTTCCAGATGTCAGACACTGTGTTACAAAGTTTTCATAACTCTGAGACCAATTTTTTTTTTTTTTTTTTTTTGCGGTACGCGGGCCTCTCACTGCTGTGGCCTCTCCCGTTGCGGAGCACAGGCTCCGGACGCGCAGGCTCAGCGGCCATGGCTTACGGGCCCAGCCGCTCCGCGGCATGTGGGATCTTCCCGGATCGGCGCACGAACCCGTGTCCCCTGCATCGGCAGGCAGACTCTCAACCACTGCGCCACCAGGGAAGCCCTGAGACCAGTTTTTTTTTGAACTCCAGTTCAAGCGCCCTTTCCACGATATTATACCATTTCATTGGAAGAAACAGTCTGTGGAGAGGAAGAAACTGAAGATGCTCAAATATAAGGCTCTGGCCCCTTGGCCACCGCAGCTCTTGTCCCGGCCGGCACTCTCCGCCGCGTCGCCCGGCAGCCGCACTATGTAGCACGGTGGCAGGAAGCGGCAGCTTCACCGCCGCCACGATGCCCGAGAGGAAGCCTGGCTCCACCGAGGGGGCGGCGAAGGAGGAGCCCAAGAGGATATCGGCGAGGTTGCTAGCTAAACCGGCTCCTGCAAAAGTGGAAACGCAGCCCCAAAAGCCGGCAGGAAAGAATGAATCTTCAGACAAAAAAGTGCAAACACAAGGGAAAAGGCGAGCAAAGGAAAAACAGGCTGAAGCCGCTAACCAAGAGACTAAAGAAGATGTACCTGCAGAAAATGGAGAAACTGAAAACGAGGACAGCCCAGCCTTTGATGAAGCAGGAGAGAAAGAAGCCAAGTCACATTACTATCACACACCTGGTCCTATCAGTGGTCCCTGTCCCTCTTCTTGCACAACCCACAGGAATATTTTTATCAACTGTTTTGTAAATGCCAGTTTTTTAGGAGCTCTAGAAACATTTTTTAAAAGGGGGGAATCCCCCCATCCCATTTTTTTTTAAGTGTAAAAAAAAATTTTTTTTTAAGAGGTGAAATCATTTGCTGGTTGTTCATTTTCTGGTACAACCAGAACATAGGATGTTGAATGTGGGGGGCTCTGATTGTCTTGGGTGTGAGCTTAACATTCCACAGGTGGGGGTAGCCTTTCTATCCTCTAATACAAAGCGTACTAAATGGTAGGTTGGAGTCAGCTGTGCGTTTAATGTCTTGAACACGTTTTTTTTTTTAATTTTTGTTGGCGTGTAGTTGCTTTACGATATTGTGTTAGTCTGTACTGTACAGCAAGGCGAATCAGTTAGACATATTCATACATCCCCTCGTTTTTGGATTTCCTTCTAATTTCGGTCACCACAGAGCACTGAGTAGAGTTCCCTGTGCTACACAGTAGGTTCTCATTAGTTATCTATTTTATACATAGTATCAATAGTGTGTATATGTCAATCCCAGTCTCCCAGTTCATCCCACCCACCCCGACCGCCAACACTTTAAATTACTTCTCTTCCCATGTTGTTTTTGGTAGAATTTTTCCAAAAGCAAACCACTCACTCCTTGATCTTGGCTCTCCTGGTCAGAATTTTGTGTGCTCTGTAAGTAACATCTTTGGTCGTGGTCGTACAGTTCTAGTAACTTTGTTAATGTGCTGTGAACGATGGACAATTTGAGTATGTACAGTATATGATATTAAATTGTGAATTAGTGGGACTTATGACGGAACGGCATATCAATATTTGAAGATATTGGTACTTGCTGTCCTGTTAAGGAAAATTTGCCTCCAAATTTTAAGCTGGAAAGGCACTGGAATAACTAACTGTTCAGAAAAGAATCACAACTGCATGATTTTTTAGATTTTTGGTATGTATGTTAAGAATTGTGTACAGGGACTTCCCTGGTGGCGCAGCGATTCAGAATCCGCCTGCCAATGCAGGGGACACGGGTTGAAGCCCTGGTCCGGGAAGATCCCACATGCCACGGAGCAACTAAGCCCATGCGCCACAACTACAGAGCCTACACTCTAGAGCCTGTGGGCCACAACTACTGAGCCCGTGCACCTGGAGCCTGTGCTCTGCAACAAAGAGAAGCCACAGCAATGAGAAGCCCACTCACCGCAACTAGAGAAAGCCCGCGCGCAGCAACGAAGACCCAACGCAGCCAAAAATAAATTATTTAATTAACTAACTTAAAAAAAATAAGGTTCTGGCTGAGAGTGAAAGGCAGGAAGAAGGATTGAGTGTAACCAGGATCGCTCTCCTGGGAGTGGGGGGAGGGGGGAGGGCGCCGCATGGCTTGTGGGATCTTAGCTCCCCGACCAAAAATGGAACCCGTGCCCCCTGTAGTGGAAGCACGGAGTCCTAACCACTGGACCGCCAGGGAAGTCCCAGTGCTGGATTCTTGAATCCTGCATCTTTGCGGAGGGAGACTGCGGGCTGGGCAGTCTGAGAGACTGGCACGACACAAAGTTTCCGCTTTCAGAGTAAAGGGGGCACTACTGCCATCCCACCGAATGGGCTCGTCCCACCGGAAGTCATCCCCAATGAGCTCCAGCCTTCCTGAGACCCTGGGTTTGGGATCGTTTTGAACACGTCTTCCTTCCGCTGACACATCCGAAGCTTCTGATTGTTTTTGTGAGCCCTATGGCGTGGGGCCCAGCATGTCTCACCCACAGAAGGCTTTTTGGGTTTGTTTTTTTTAATATATTTTTATTTATTTTTGGCTGTGTTGGGTTTTCGTTGCTGCGCATGGGCTTTCTCTAGCTGTGGCGAGCGGGGGCTACTCTTCATTGTGGTGCGCGGGCTTCTCATTGCCGTGGCTTCTCTTGTTGCGGAGCACAGGCTCTAGGCGTGCGGGCTTCAGTAGTTGTGGCATGCAGGCTCAGTAGTTGTGGCTCGTGGGCTCTAGAGCGGAGGCTCAGTTGTTGTGGCGCACGGGCTTAGTTGCTCCACGGCATGTGGGATCTTCCCGGACCGGGGATCGAACCCGTGTCCCCTACATTGGCAGGCGGATTCTCAACCACTGCACCACCAGGGAAGTCCCCATAGAAGCATTTTGATAAATATTTATGGAAGGCAAGGATAGGGAGAGTGAGAGAGCAGCCTAGATGGAAAATTGCTAAGGACCAAGACCTTCGCAGAGAGCGTTTGTTATGCCAGCGTATAAATACGACGGTTCCAAGATTATAGAATTTTTTTCCCTTGGGATTCAGACACACTGCCTACAGGAACAAGTGTGGCGTCGATGACCTGGGCACACAGGCCTCCTTCAGGTTGAAAAGCGGTGTCCTGTGCTACAAATGGCCTAAGATGTGGAGAACGGGCTGGGCTGCTTCCCCATCAGACAGCGACGCATAAGCACAGGCTCCGTCCAGCAGCTGTTCTTGACCGCTGGCTGTGGACCTCTCTCGACCAACGAAGAGTACTGGGGGTTGGCAGAATTTCTTTTCAGGGCAAATCTTTTTCAATGAAATGAGACCCGCCCCCACCCCCAATCCTTCTATCACACTCTGAAATTAAGATGTGGGAACTCTTTGGAAGCCGCACGGAAAGGTGAGTGTTCAGCCTGTCGGACAAGGTCTAAACACAGCTCGCTCCACATGCAGAGCCCCGCATCCCACCCACCTCCCGGCACCGCGGGTGACCTACACTGTGCTTGACCTTCACAAAACCACAGGCACATAAACAGTGTGAGAGAAGACACAGCCGTGGTGTCCGCTCCCAAGTGGAGAGTGGCTGAGAACCTCAGAGAGGGAAGTGGCCGTGTCGCTGAAATAGAGCACGTTAGTCAGTAAGGCCCAGCCCAGCTTCCCTCCAACAGCTGCCTTTTGCTATGTTATTAGATCTGGAAACATTCAAGCAAAGAGTGCGATTGAGGGGTCAAAACAGTAATACTCAGAAGCAGACAAGCAGAGACCTGGAGAGACGGTGCTTCAAGAACAGGCTTGTACGGCGCACACGGGTGTGTCCTGCTACACCACTGTCGGTACCCAAAGAACAATGAACAGACACTCCCACGACCTCAAAACTGAAGAGGGTGAAGTGGGCTCGGGATCATTTTGAACACGTACATAGAAATCAACTGATTCCTAAAAGATCTGGAGTTATGTATTCCATTTTTAAAAGCCCAAATTTGAAACACTAATGCGGATGATAGAATTAATCCTGTACTGGGGGATCTCAGTGATGATACGCTGCCGTGTGTTTGCCACGTGGGATAAAGGAACAATAAAAATTCAAAACAAACACGGAGGTGTAGGGAGTGAGCACTCGGATGCTGGGATGACACAAGGGCATCTATGTTACGAGGACTCTGGGGGCCAAAAGCAGAGCATGGGGGGTAATGGGAAAGGTGCTGGGATTCTGGGGAGGGGTTTGGGAAGTTTCAAATATCTAAACCCTGAAGTGCTGTGGTCACAAGGAGGCTGAAAGCAGCAGGGGAGGGACTCGGGCAACGTCAGTGTTAACACAGCAGGCTCGAGACTGGGGTCCCCAGAAGGGCCGCCTTCCAAGGTCAGCCCTTGGCTGGCGTCTGGGAAGGTGGATTTGGGGAGGGTCCCCCCCTCCCAGGACTGATGAGCGGCTCCCTGTGCCTAAGCTGTGTGTACAGACGGCGGGGGCGGGGGGTGCCGGACTCCTGCTGTCCTCCTGCGAGTCTGGGGTTTGGGTGCGCGTCAGGCAGAGGGTGCTCGTGTGAACGGCCCCCCGAATAAAGACCCCGCGCGCTGAAGCTCTAACGCATCCCTGATGGACGACGCTGCACACGTGCTGTCACAGCTCGCGGCTGGGGGAATTTAGCGCGTCCTGTGCGACCCCACTAGAGAGGATGCTGGAGCCTGGTTCCCCTGGACTTCACCCCCCAACCTGTTCCCTTCACAGTGGCAAAACCAGCCCTGGAACCCAGTCGGGTGTCCTAGGGGAGGACGGTAAGGAAGGAGACAGCATTCTTAAGCACACAGCCACACGAAGGCTGATACGAGGCCAAACGCAGGTGAATGACAGCTAGGAAGACCTGAAGTGGGTCATGAGTTATCACAGGAATGGTTAAAACCAGATAAATAAATAAAACAAGCCATGATCTGCTTTTAAATGGGACTTCCAAAATTACTGTGTTCTGAACGTAAGCTAGATTGATTACCAAATCAAAATACAAATGAGGATGTGGTACATCAGTGCGGTAAATCCGTACATCCCGAAAAGATACACTGAAGCCCTAACCACGGGCACCTGTGCACGTGGCCTTATTTAGAAGTAGGGTGTTGCAGATGTATCAGATGAAGATGAGGTAGGCTGGATTGGGGGGCCCTGGTGCAATGACTGATACCCTAAGAAAAAGAGGGAAGCCTGGACACAGACACGGGGAGAGGGCCATGGGGCGATGGAGCCAGGGGTTGGAGCCACGCCTCCGCGAAGGAAGGAAAGCCCAGGATTTCAGGAGCCACCAGAAGAGAGAAAGGGAAGGAAGGAGGCTTCCCCAGCGCCTCCAGAGGGACCAGGGCCCCGCCCTTACCGTCAGACTTCCGGCCCCAGAACTGTGAGAGATACACTTCTGCTGTTCTAAGCCGCCCAGTTTTCACTGCCGCCCAGAAGCTCATACACCGACCTGGCTAAGGAGGGTGAGTACGTGGAACGCATCCTGCATCGCCCAATGTAAGAGCCACAGCTTAACCCGCACACACGTATTTCATACACACATCAAACTTTTTCACTCCGTGTGGCAGAGAATCAGTCAACTTCAGTAAACTGAATGGCATGGTTCACAGTTTTTAAATCAATCCATCAATCAGCCGCCTCTGCCCTGGAGAAGCAGCCTCTGACACTCAGCTTCCCAGTCAAAGGCAGGTGACTCAAATCAAATCCAAACAGGTGGTGAAAGGACACCCTGCCCTGACAGGTGGGTTTGTCTCGGTTACTGGAGTCCGGGGAAGGGGAATCTATGAGCTTTGAAAGGGGCTGCCCCAGTGTGGGAAAAATGCTTTTAAATTCTATGTGCTCGAATTGAAAGAAACAAGTCTTCACCCTCAAAGCATTTGTCCAGGGCCATTAAAAAGTTCAAAGACAGGGCTTCCCTGGTGGCGCAGTGGTTGAGAGTCCGCCTGCCGATGCGGGCGACACGGGTTCGTGCCCCGGTCCGGGAAGATCCCACATGCCGCGGAGCAGCTGGGCCCGTGAGCCATGGCCGCTGAGCCTGCGCGTCTGGAGCCTGTGCTCCGCAAAGGGAGAGGCCACAACAGTGAGAGGCCCGCATACCGCAAAAAAAATAAAAAAATAAAAGTTCAAAGACAGACTTTGGAATCTTAATACCATAGGGCGGATTTTAAGTCACATCCATGCCAGGAGCACCAAAAGGCCCACAACAGGATCCCTGGCCTGGGGTCAGCTAGGCGCGGACAGGTGGTTGGGGGACCACAACCTGGCAAGGGACCAATGCCGAAGAGGTCAGAGCATAAGAAATACCTTACGCGGGCTTCCCTGGTGGCGCAGTGGTTGAGAATCTGCCTGCCGATGCAGGGGATACGGGTTCGAGCCCTGGTCTGGGAAGATCCCACATGCCGCGGAGCCACTAAGCCCGTATGCCACAGCTACTGAGCCTGCGCGTCTGGAGCCTGTGCTCTGCAACAAGAGAGGCCACGACAGTGAGAGGCCCACGCACTGCGATGAAGAGTAGCCCCCGCTCGCCGCAACTAGAGAAAGTCCTCGCACAGAAACGAGGACCCAACACAGCCAAAAATAAATAAATAAATAAATTTATATATATATAAAAAGAAATACCTTACGCGGCGTCCAAAGCCCCTCACAACACACTTAAGAGATTCCGGCACCTTCCAGAAGGAACCTTTGAGCTTAGAGTCTCTAATCCCCACATTCGAAGGCTTAGGAAATTCTGTACCCGAGGAAGAAGCCACTCCCCCAGGGTTACACGGAGGGAGGGACGGGCTGGGCCAGCTTGGGGGCTCCCGGCTTCCCGTGTCCTCGTCCCCCTCCATCCACACGCGGCCCAGCGGCCCAGGGATCCACGCAGAGCGCTCTGTGCGCTTCCGTACTCCGCCTAGTCGACAGGTGAGAAAACAGAACTGGAAGAGGCAAAGCTGCGTTCCCAGGAGCCCCCGCCTCCCCTCCAGCGAGCGGTGAGGTTGGGACGGAGCCCAGCTCAGCCTGCATTCCCCTGCACAGCCCCACCCCCTGGCCCTGGGGAGAAGGATTTGATGCAGCGGATGGCAGGGGAGTGGTGGAGAGAAAGCTTCGAGAAGGGTCTTCCTTGAGCTTTGGAGGCTGGGGAGTCTGTGGCCGGGCTGAAGGGGTGGAGGGCATCCCCTTGGGTGGGAAGAGGGGAAGGAAATGAAAGGCTTCTCATGAAGCAGGCCCAGAAGCAAACCCCCTCCAACCCACTGCCGCAGCAGAGCAAACATGGGAGCTGCAGCGGCGTTCAACCCGGGGGCTCCCCACTAACTGTTATCCTGGGGAAGAATTTACAACCTTAAGGCCGAAAGGGGACACCCGTGTGAGGTGCAGGGTCTCCCCGGTAACTCTGGATATCCAGGTGTTAACCTTTACCTGGCCCCCTGCAGCCCTGTCTCCTGGACCCCGTGAGGATTCGGGGAGGCTCACTGAACTCCAAAGACCTATAGTAGAGGCTGCCTGTCCCTGCACTTTGAAACCCAGCCCGTGCCCTCTCCTCGGGGACCCTGTGGAGACGGGACAGGGAACAGAGTCCCCGGCTCTACCCCGGCCAGCAAGTGCACGTGGGAGGTCACCCCCACCCCATGCCCCCTCTGCCCACAGGGGGATGGGCTCCTGGTCTCTGGGTTCCACGCTACAAGGGGGCTGGAGGTGAATGTACCTGCCCAGGCGGGGGAACTTCCAGAAATGGAGTCTGACAGAGGACGTCTCGGGGACAATGGCAAGAGAGTCTTTTCCCTGGGACTCAGGACTGTTTCTTGCTTCCAGCTCGTCGGTAAAAGCAGTGACCCTGAGCTCACGTCAGCAGGGAGCTTTTGGCTTTGACTTCCCACGAGTTGGATTGTCCCGTGGTCACCCCGAGTTTTGGAGGTGGCTGTGTGGCCCTCTGCAGGCGGGGGTGGGAGGGCGCAGACAGACTCCACTGAAAGGCGTCCCAAACCCCTGACCCCCAGCCACCCCTCTGGTGGTGACTCCTCACTGGGACCCTTTCATCTGGCCAATGTAGTGAGCACCCCCTGCACCAGACGTGGTCCCAGTTGAGCGCTCTGTGTCTGCAGAGAGAAGGGCAGGCCGAGCTGAGGGGACCCACACCACCAACCTCCAAAGGGAAGCAGAGGGACCGTCCCGGATGTGGGGAGAGCAGTGAGGTGTCCTGCGTGGGGAAGGAAGGAGAGGGCTTGGAGGCGCCAGAAGGTCCTGAGAGGGACCTCCAAAGGGAAGGGGGACACAGTCAACGTCTGGTGCATAGTGCGAGGGGGTTTACACACACGGCCCCTTTGACCCCCCAGCGACCCTGTGCCGTAGATCTTATCACCCAAGTTAACAGAGAGGGGCGGTCCGAGGGGCTGGTGCCTCGCCCGATGACAACGGCATTGAGCTCAGGCCGGGAAGCCGTGGACCCCGGCCTTCCCCTGCACCCCCAGCCCTCTGAGAGCCAACACTCACGGCCAGACGGGCCACACCCATGTCCCCATCCAGGCCGGGACAGGCGCTGGCACACAGAGCCCCGCTCCCAGCTGCCGCGCCAGCCGCAGGCCAGGGACCACAGCCCCATGGCCAGGCTTCCAGCTGCGTTGGGCAGCAGCAGCCCTGGGAACGAGGGCCGATGGGGAACTGAAAGAGCACAGCCTGACCCAGCTGGAGTGCGGAGCCCAGTTCCCAGGGACCCAGCGAGGACAAGGTCAAGACCACACTGGTGTTTGTTTTGTTCTTCGTTCATTTCTGGAGCGCCATCTGCCTTCCCGTACTGGTGCACCCACCTGCCCGTCCCCGGGGCCCCCGCAGAGCCTGGCCAACAGCATACACAGCAGGCCTGTCCTCATCAACCGACTCCCTGGAGATGGGGCGGGCGGCACCGAGGTAGAGACTGAGCCCCAGAGGGCCCGACTCCAGGAGAGGGCAGAGGGTGGGCAGGGACGCGCGGGGACAGGTCCAGCGACTTCCTCCTCCCTCCCTACCAAGCCTCGCAGGCACGCCGAACGCTGGGCGCCGGGGCCCCCTCGGGAAACCCTGACGCTGCTCCCACCTGTGCAGCCCAGACGACTCGCCCGGCTTCACCTGCCCTGGCTGCCCTGGGCCCTGCGCCTCAGGTGTTTGCCGAATCACATCTTACCCCTCTCTCCTGGGACACTCACCAATGCTCACTCCTCACTTCGTGAGCAAGGAACCCTCCGCCCCTCGGTCTCACCGGTACACTCAGCACGGCACCAACTGCTTTCTAATGTTCTCAGCTCCGTTCTGGATCCAATCCAGCTGGGACGCTCCTTACTGCACAGAATGGGGGGGAAATGGGTCTTGTTGGTCAAA
Source organism: Globicephala melas (assembly GCF_963455315.2). Taxonomy (NCBI): domain Eukaryota; kingdom Metazoa; phylum Chordata; class Mammalia; order Artiodactyla; family Delphinidae; genus Globicephala; species Globicephala melas. Next base: position 59,590,921 of record NC_083332.1, on the reverse strand, counting down.
AACGGGGGCAATGCTTGAGCCCCAGAGCAGCCGATGTCTCTCGAGCTGCCTCTCGCACCCGACGTTGGGCTTCATCTGTTTTCACCTCTATCCTCTAGGGAGTCACCCCAGCTCCCTGCCTGGGAACACAGCTCAGTGGCCTCTGAGTGTCAAGGGGCAGGAAAGACTGCTGCCACCCTCTGGGAGGGGACCCCAGGCCATGTAAGAAACTGAACACCCACATCCAGCCCGTGATTCATGAGTTGTCACCTGGGTGGGTCACTCCTGTGGCTCTCGGAGGCTGAGCTGTGAGGCTGGGGGGCTAAGGCCTCACTGCCAGGGAGGGGAGAGGAGAGGAGAGGGAGGGGAGGAGACGGAGGGAGGGGGAGGGGAGAGGGAGGGGAGGGGGAGGGGAGAGGGAGAGGAGGCGGAGGGGAGAGGGAGAGGAGGGGGAGGGGAGGGGAGGGGAGGGGAGGGGAGGGGAGGGGAGGGGAGGGGAGAACTGAACTGCAGGTCTCCAGAGTCCCTGGCGCTGAGACGGATGACTCGCACTCAACACAAGCGCCGTGGCAGTTTCCTGAGATGAGGCTTCCGAGGACCCGGAAGCACTTCCGCTTCTACAAGTCAAGAGCGTTCTCCGTAGATGGGTGAGACGGGGTGGACCCACACCAGCCCAGGACGGCCCCTGGAAGCCTAAGGTCATCAACCTTTTTTATAATTTGCCTCTTTCTCCAAAAGATAAAAATTTTTAAATTCCCTTATTCAACGTTTTACTTCATGACGAATTCTCAGAACGGCATTCACTCCCACTTCTCAAAGCAGCCTGGACTCCAAAGTCGAACACAGAATCATTTTTGACTTTGTCACTATTTTATTCTGAGGTCTGGATAGAAGCTCAACTGATCTCAAAAGCCAGGAACCTATTTTTACAAATGACTTTTAGGGTGTAAGTCTCCTACTGTTACCGTCAGCCAGCAGCCTTTCAGCCTGCTTTTAACAGTGACCTTTTAAATCAACTTTAATGCTGAGCGTTTCACCGGCATTTGATTCTGCCGACAATTCCGACGCGGGGGTTACGATCCCCGCGTGACCGAAGAGCCAGCTGAGGCTCAGTGACCGTGCCTTCCAAACCCTCTGCAGCAGGACTGCTGTCGCCACCCCCCACCCCCCAGCCACAGGACTGAGCTCACATCGTTGGCCCTTTCCAGACCACTCCACCCCCTGATGTTTCTAAAGCCCGGGTTTTGACAGCAAAGTGCTATTTTGTAGTGGCTTCAAAGCCCTCAATCCTCAGAGCAGTGGTTCTCTACTCTTTGCAACCCACTTCTTACGTTCAATTCTTGCACTGCTCACTGGAAAACATGAAAAGACTCAAAACTACAGTCAACAGGATTGCAATGATGCAGCCAGGTTCCCAGAGCACAGCAGGTCCCTGGGGGCCACGAGTGACCCTGAGCTGTCCCATTCCTCCGTGGCTCACCCACGGCCACGCGCCGCCTTGACTGTGCTCTCCTGTATGCCGCGCGTCCTCAGGCGAGGCACGGTTGTTGGCTTCGAGAGATACCTTTGAAACTTCCCAAAGGCTTCTTTTGCTTATGGCTTCCCTGGAACAGGGGTTAATTGCTGCCCCTCTCTGTGTGCGGTTAGAGGACAAGTGACCTTCAGCCCAGTCCATCAGGGTTCCAGACCCACAGGGGGGCACTCCTTTCCAACTCCACATTTGGTGAGGCCACGTTGGCAGCTTGAGATCGGCCTTGGTGGGAGCGCTTCCATGGTAGTGGGCCAGCACTAAGGAATCAGGGCTCTCCCCCAGGCCAGCTGGTTGCTAAATCTACCAGCACCCACCAGAGGAAGGAGCAAGCCCTGGGCTTATTGTCCCGTGAGGGGCTGAATTAGGAGCTCCAAGACCCCCTCCTGGCTTCAGAACCAACGTTCTCCAACACACAGCACAAGGGGACTCAGACTGGAGCTGCCAACGGGTTTCCTTTGAGAACTGCCCTCCTTCTTCTCCAGGCGGCGGGCGTCAGCACCTGCACGCCTGCAGGAGCTCAGGCTGCTTCGTGTCTGCGGGGCTGTCTGACAGGCCCCCGAGACAGAGGGCCTCGGCCTGCCATGACTCTCCTAGCTGAGTACTTGCTTTCTGTTCGTTATTCGTAAAGGACAACCCACCTTCCAGAAGGGCTGGGGGGATGCCAGCAAGGAGTTTCCACCCCCAGAATCCCCAACCCCATCCTGATACCCCAACCAGCAGCACGTGCCACTGTGGAGAAGGATCTGGAATGTGGACCTCAGGGTGGCTGGGGAGACCAGGTAGCCCACCCCAGGAGGCCTCCTGGGGTGGCCTTCGTCCCCTTGTCCCCCTAATTCTGCTCCTCCACGGTCTGCCAGTCTCAAAGACGCAGATCAAGCGCAGACCCCGGCTTGCTAGCCGAGCTTGGGAAACCAGAAGGCTGCTGCACTGATCGTCACTGAAGATTCTGCGTGTTGGGGGACCGGAAGACGCCTGTCAGCGTTACCTGTGCAGTCTCTCCCTCTAGATGGATCTGCACGGGAAGCCGGGTCATAAACAGGCAGTGTCTCGGCCGGCGCAGGGCCAGACAGCAGGGGCTGCATGAAGCAGACGCTCCGCAGCCCCAGCTAAGAGGTCTGGGTCCTCCATCCTGCACTGGACGGGCGTCCGCAGCCAGTGGGCCCAGAACGTTGTGGGGCAGAGCTGATACCCACTGCCCTGGGCACCTCCTGGAGGGGCCGGGCCTCTGGGACTCTCCCTTCCCCAGATGCGGGCCAAGTCCCTCCCTCTGCCCTGGAAACCCGTCTTCCTTCAGCTACGCCGACACCCTCGTGGGGCCACCCAGTCTGTGTAGGGGTGGAAACCACGCCTGACTTGGCCTGCGTATCTCTGCTCCGGTCTGGTCCACCAGACGGACGTGCTGTCCAGGTCAAGCCTCTGTCCCTGCAGGCTGTGAACAGACGGCCGCCAGCCTCTGCTTGCTGGGCTGCGGGTGCAGGGGCTTGAAGGACTGGGCAAGCCCAGGGAACTCTCGCGACAGCACCTGGCACAGACCGATCACGCGCAACAAAGGTTAATGACCCCCCCGTGCGGGATCCCGGGCTTCACTCCCTTACACTTTGCCAGTTTTCAGGAACTCCTCCGTGGACCAGAAGGGTCCCCGATCTCTATTCTAGGAAGTGCGCTTAGAGGTGCGGAAGGTTGTCCCCCCAACCGCAAACACCCAGAGAAAAGCCACCGTGTTGCCTCTTTCAGAGCTTTCAATGTGAAAGTGCTTTATAACACTGAGTTGAAATCTGCCTCCCCGGACCTTCCCCCCAGGGTCCCACACCAGTCTAATTCCCAACTCCTCCCTGGCAGGACGGCCTCTGCAAGGCTTAGGCTTCCCCACAGGGCTGCCCCTTGAGGTCAACACCTCCATCCTCTTCACCTCATGCACACAGCTCCTCACTCCCCACTGGCTTGGGCACCGGCTGCACCTCTTGGAGGCATCTCCTGGTAATCGTGGGAGTCTACCATCAGGCGAGAATCGGGGCACCACCCCATCCCCATCCCCAGAGGCGCCCAACATTAAGAGCTGGCGTGCATCCTTGCAGAGGATTCTCTCAGGGAGAGAAGCTACTTTTCAAACAAATGAACTGTAAGGCGAAGTGTTATGTCCCTTCTATTCATTCTACTCAAAACAAAAGGACTGGCTCTGTCTCCTCCTTTCTCCTTCTTGCTGGCTAGAATGCAGACATGATGGCTGGAGCTCGAGCAGCCATCTTAGACCATGAGGCACTGTGCTAGGAATGACAGAACAGCACAACAGGAGAAGCGTGAGGTACTGATGACCATATAGTAGCCACACCAGCCTGGAGCTGCTCCCTCTGGAGTTTTCTTTTTTAATATGTGGATGGGAAATGATCTGTCTGGTGAAAGACCTCTTTTTCTCTCTCATTTCTTTCCCTATTCTTCCTTCATTCCCCCTTTCCTTCTCTCCCTTCTTTCCTCTTTCCCTTTTCCCTTCCCTCCCTCCACTCCTCTCACTTTCCCTCCATCCTCTTTTGCACTCGAACTTAATTCTAACTGATACTCAGCCTGACGCTGTTTCCATTTCAACCAGCAAAGCAGATCAAGTAGGAAATAAATTGAGCAGAGTGGCCCCGCCACCTGCTCTGCAGGAAAACAACATCCATCAGAAGAGACGGCTTTTTCCAGACAGGCCATGTGCTGAGGAGGAACACAGACCAGCACCGTGGGGCGGAGATGCTGCACAGGCGGGTCCTGCAGCGCCCTGGCTTGGCCCAGGACCACAGGCTTTGCACCAGCTTCCCTGGGCACTTGCTCTGCAGGCTGAGCACAGAGGGTGTCACTCACTCACCCACCCGACTCATGGGCTGGCGTGACAGGGGCTCAACCTACCAGGCACAGAGCTGGGGGCGCCCACGATTTAAAGAGAGCATGTGGTTGGGGGAGGGGGAAGGAGAGGGGGTGAGCTGAGACCCCTGGTCTAGAACCCATGTGTTAGCCACCACCACCCTCCCTCAGTTCCTTCTCAGACCTCAGGCCCTTCACTAAACCTCTGTGCCAGAATCTTCCACCTGCCCCCCCAGCCTGTCCTCCCTGCCCCGGCAAGGCTGGCCCATGTGGCTCCACTGGCTCGGGGGTGGGGATGGGGGGAGGGCTGGCTAATGGGGAGCCCCGTGGGAGACTGGAGGGAGGGAGGAGGGCACTGTCGGGCATCTACCCGCTGGCCACCCTCCCGCCCCCCTGCCCACCACTGGCTGTGTCCCTTCATCAGAGACCCCTGCTCCTCTCAGGGAGACAGAAGCCACACGACTCTGTCCTTCTGGTTCTAGAAACTTCTTCCTTCCCTCGCCCCTTCTGGACTGGGGTGGAGACAGCTCCTCTGCGACCAGCCTGGGGGCCCCAACTCTCCCTTGAGGTTCCGCTCACAGCCACACAAAGGGCCCCTGCACTACCCTAATCTGAGGGGGCCCTCTGCGTGGGGCGGGTAACCTCATCATTTGTAAACGTGGGTGGTCACGCCTATTTCCAGGGTTGCAGAGAGAGTTCAGTTGATAGTGCAAATAAAAAAGCTGCGTCATCTCTCACAGGCCCTGCAGACTCGGCCAGACCGAAGTCCAGCTGGGTCAGCAGTAGGTCGTGGCTGCCAAATGCAAGGGTCAGCAACTGGTACTCAGACCTGGGGTCCAAAAGAAAGGAGGTGGGAGGCCTGCTGGCCCCTGTGGTCAGGCCGTGGGGAGGGCTGTGTTCACTGCGGGCCTGGCACCGCAGACCAGGCTGTGATGAGAGCGGGGCTGGCGCGGGGTCAGAGGCCAGGGCAGTGGGGGAGCTGGAAGGGCCATGGCTGGTACCTGGAGACGGGAAGCTGTGCGGGACCCAAGCGCTTCTTCACCGGTTCTGTGACCCGCGGGGTGGACAAGCATTAGAGCTCATGGCTCCTGCCAGCAGGAGTGGGTAGGTGGAAGCTGCAAGGAGGTGGATTTGGTTCAAAAGGAGGAAGAAATTTCCAGTGATTCAAGCTTTCTAAAATAGAATGCCTCCCACAGGGAACAAGGTCCCTGCACAGGGATATTCGCCGCACTGCTGTTGGGGGAAGGTAGAGGCAGATTAAGGGACCATCAATAGAACTGTCACATCATGGGACAAATAAGCCACATTCAGAGAGGAGGGGTCTGTAGGTCCTGCTGTGGGACAAGCTCTGTCATAGATGGTTCAGTGACAAAAGCGACTTCCAGAAATGCTGAGGATGAAAGTAAATAAGGATAGTAACAGGGTCTGGCTTTGAATGAAATAGGAATCCACGAATGCACATTGATATCAGTGGATAAACGTGGACAGACCTCCATCATGAACCAACCCCCCCAAACACAGGATTCCCTTAGAAGAACCCAGCATTATTTCTGTGATTTTCCAGCCAAAATGCATAACTTGCTATGAGGAAACATCAGACAAACCCAAATTGAGAGGCATTTGACAAAAGATTACTTTGGAATATTCAAACACGTCGAGGCTGCAAATGCCAAGGAAAGACCCCAGAACTGATCCAGATTGGCGACGGGCCATCGTGTGATCCTGGATGGGGTCGCGCCCCAAGAGCAAGAGGCTGGAGCCGTGGGTCCCATCTGTTGGGAAACCTGAATGGGGTCTCTGGGTGAAGGGTGCACAGGAATGCTTTGAAATACTCCTATGTTTCTGTAAGTTCAAAAAAGTTTCAAAGTAAAGAGTAACAATAAATGTAAAGGAGAAAAAACAAGCAAAACATAAAGTGATGGCGGTGACTGCCATGCCTCCCGCCCGATGCAATGTCACAGGAAGGCCATGGCGCCCTCTGAGCCCTTCCTGCCAAAAAGTGAACTCGAGTCGGGTCCAGCCTGGGGGAAAGAGGGACACACAGAGACCCACCATCCACGTCAGCATGTGAGACATTCTCCAGCACAACGACCCAGTTTCTTCCACAAACAAAGGGCCAGAGAGAGAAAAAAGAATTAAAGGAGACTTACAGCAGCCTTTCTTGGATCCTAATTCAAGCAAACCAACTTCAGGAAGACGTTCACGAGAAAAAATCAGAGCAACGTGGACCCTGCTTAGATACTGGACAATACAAGGGAATTACTTACTGTTAACTTGTCTGCATGGGATCATGCTATGGCTGTGATGCTTTTTTTTTAAAAAAGTCCTCATCTTTAAGAGAACTTCGACACATCTGTGGACAAAATAAGATGATGTCTGGAATTTGCTCAAAAACACCTGAGCAAACGTGCATCGACAGATGAATGGATAAACAAAATGCGGGACGCACATACAGTGCAGTATTATTCAGCCTTCTAAGGGAATGAAGTGCTGACGCCTGCTACAACTTCAGTGAACCTTGCAAACATTATGCTACGTGAAAGAAGTCAGACACAGAAGGCCAAGGATTTTTACTCCACTTATATGAGGCACCTAGATAGTCAAATTCATAGACACAGAAAGTGGAATAGAGGTTCCCAGAGCCAGGGGAGGGAGAAGATGAAAAATTTCTGGAGACAATGATGGTGATGATTGCAGAACAATATGAATGTGCCTAATGACCCTGAACTGAGCCCTTAAATGGTTAAAAATGGTAAGTTTTATGTTATGTGTATTCTACCACAATAAGAAAAAAAATACGGGGGGGGTGGTGAGGGGGGCGCGGTGAGCCACAGGCTGATACTCGTTGAAACTGGATGATGAGAATCTAGTGATTCCTTTTACGATTCACTCTACTTTTATGCAAGCTTGAAATGTTTCCACAGTGAAACACTTTCTTAAAACCTTACAAATAAAACAGCAGTCCAAACACCCAGGGCTGGGCTTCCCTCGTGGCGCAGTGGTTGAGAGTCCGCCTGCCGATGCAGGGGACACGGGTTCGTGCCCCGGTCCAGGAAGATGCCACATGCCGCGGAGTGGCTGAGCCCGTGAGCCATGGCCGCTGAGCCTGCGTGTCCGGAGCCTGTGCTCCGCAACGGGAGAGGCCCCAACAGTGAGAGGCCCGCGTACCGCAAAAAAAACAAACAAAAAACACCCAGGGCTGACAAGGACAGCTATGAAAACCACAGCAGCATGGAAAATGCTCGTGAGATTATGTTCGGTCAAAAGCTGGCTCTCCAATTATGTCTACACTATGTTTATTTAAATCACATGCAAAACTATGAATTGAGGAAAAAAGTCTGGAAGGACACATACCAGAATTACAGTAGCTGTAGTGTTTGGATGGTGGGATCGTAGGTAAATTTTGTTTTCTTTTTCTGAACTTTCTCTAATAGAGTTACTTGTATAGGTTTTGGAAATAAATTACATACACCCCAGGGCAGGCAGTCACAAGCTACGAGAAGAGTGCCGGTTGATAAGGTAGCAATCCTCGTGGAGAGTTCTGGGACTTCTTGGGAGAGGCAGGCTGAAGCGTGACCCGAGGATTTAGGGAAGAGCCACCAGCCCAGGGCATGGGGTCGGTGCCTTCTTCCCCTGCCTCTCTGCCCCTGGGGTGTGAGGGGGGCTTCCCCCAGGGCCGGCCCCTTCCTGGCGTGCAATGGGCGCAGGACAGTGGCGGCCCGGGCCTGACCCCAAGGCGCCGCCTGCACAGGAGGGCCCACTCGAGCCGGGCTGCGGGTGCTTCCTGTGCAAACGCCCGGCGGCTGTGGCGTCCAGGGCTGTGGTCGCCCGGCCCCAATCTGGGCTCCTGTTGCTCAACCCGCCGTGCTTTTCCTGTTCCCCTTTCCCGACGGCACAGCCTGGGCGGCAGGGGCCGGGGGCTCTGCGGGTTCACCGCATGGCGGACCCCCCCCGGAGCTGTTTCCACGTCTCTGATTGTTTTTTCCCTCCCTGGGTTGCTAAACAGCTTATGAAGAAACCCCTTTCTTTTGCTTTTTTATTCTGGGGCAGGAATCCAGCACCGTCTGTTTGCCGAGAGGCTGCGCCGTCCAGCCAAAGTGGCAGGACAGGCCCCGGGGCCCCCCAAGGCCCAGGTGGGGCAGCTCCCCTCCTCCCGCCCCCTGAGGAATGGCGCCCAAACCTGTCCAGAGGTCGCACAATAATAATAACAGCTAACATGTACCGAGGCGGCGGGAGCTGGCCCCCTCCGTCCTCCCGACAGCCCTCCCAAGTGGGCCCGCCGTGACACCAGTGTTTTGAGGAGGAAGCTGCAGCATCACAGGGAGGTGACACAGTCAACCCAGGTCAGGCGGGGGAGGGGGGGTCAACCAGAACCAGGACTCAGCCGCTCACCCTCAAGGGTCCCCCTGCACTGTCCCAGATGCCCAAGTGCCCCCAAGGCCACACGAAGGCTACAGTACAGGAGGTCTCGGGGTTCCTTTGGAAAAATGAAGGCTCACCCTGAGGTCACCCCTTTTGGAAGGAAATTTCAAGGGGCGGAGAAAAATGCCCACAGGGAAAAACACCTGTGTCGAGGAGAGCATCACTTCTGGGGGAGGGAGGGGCCCACTGAGAAGAGGTCCCAGGTAATGTTTTGTTTCTTACACCACGTGACAGGTCCATGGGGTTCACTGCGGTATCTTGCGTAGAGGTTTCTATGTCTGAAATATTTCATAACAATTTTAAAGCAAAAAACAAACCAACCAACCCAATTGCACAGGCCTTTTCTCTAACACTGAGTCAACACTCTTGAAGAATATTAGGCAAATGGCTGACGATCTCTGCAGCAGACACTGGACTCCAGGATTTATCCCAAGATACATCCTCAGGATTGAAGCCTCCAGCAGACAAAACAGGAGTGGAACGAGGCCCTCCCTGACCGTGGAATCGTGGCTTTGATGACGGCCAGACAGCACCCTCCGGCTCCGAGGGAGGCCCCCTAACCCTACAACAGGTCTTCCCTCCCCTCCCTTTCAAGAACCCCGTGGGAGACTACCAACCGCGCTGACACAGCAAGCCGGCCTCCGAGAACCTGCCGTATTTTTCAAGCCCAAGAAAAGAAATCTTCTGGCTGCTCAGACAACTGAAACAAACATTGGCTTTTCTGATTCTGAGACCCACAGGGATCGTTATTACATAAACATCTGAAGGATCTGTTCTGTGCAAATGGACAAAAGTACATAATTCACTTACAACATAAATAGCTCAGTGTTCCACTGCTCCAGCCCCTGGCTATATATTTTTTTTCCAGTTGTTATTATTTCGTTTTTTCCAGAATGGAAATTAGACTTTATAAAATTACATTTCAAGTAGTCCATGTATGGACCATATTTCTCAGCTTTTTACCAAACTACATGAAAAGCTGTAGTAGTCTAATATGTGAACCTGTGATAAAATGTTTATTAGAACGAATTTAATGAATATTGGCATCAATATTTTTTTAACATCTTTACTGGAGTATAATTGCTTTACAATGGTGTGTTAGCTTCTGCTGTATGATAAAGTCAATCAGCTATACATACATCCCCATGTCTCCTCCCTCTTGCATCTCCCTCCCACCCCCCCCCCATCCCACCCCTCTAGGTGGTCACAAAGCACCGAGCTGATCTCCCCATGCAATGCAGCTGCTTCCCACCAGCTAGCTATTTTACATTTGGTAGTGTATATATGTCCATGCCACTCTCTCACTTCGTGCCAGCTTACCCTTCCCCCTCCCCGTGTCCTCAACTCCATTCTATGTCTGTCTTTATTCCTGTCCTGCCCCTAGGTTCTTCAGAACCATTTTTTTTTTCAGATTCCATATATATGTGTTAGCATACGGTATTTGTTTTTCTCTTCCTGACTTGCTTCACTCTGTATGACAGGCTCTAGGTCCATCCACCTCACTACAAATAACTCAATTTCATTTCTTTTTATGGCTAATATTGCATTGTATATATGTGCCACATCTTCTTTATCCATTCATCTGTCGATGGACACTTAGGTTGCTTCCATGTCCTGGCTATTGTAAGCAGCGCTGCGATGAACATTGTGGTACATGACTCTTTCTGAATTATGGTTTTCTCAGGGTATATGCCCAGTAGTAGGATTGCTGTGTCATATGGTAGTTCTATTTTTAGATCCTCCATACTGTTCTCCATAGTGGCTGTATCAATTTACATTCCCACCAACAGTGCAAGAGGGTTCCCTTTTCTCCACACCCTCTCCAGCATTTATTGTTTGTAGATTTTTTGATGATGGCCATTCTGACTGGTGTGAGGTGATACCTCATTGTAGTTTTGATTTGCATTTCTCTAATGATTAGTGATGTTGAGCATCCTTTCATGTGTTTGTTGGCAATCTGTATATCTTCTTTGAAGAAATGTCTATATAGGTCTTCTGCCCATTTTTGGATTGGGTTGTTTGTTTTTTTGATATTGAGCTGCATGAGCTGCTTATATATTTTGGAGACTAATCCTTTGTCCATTGATTCGTTTGCAAATATTTTCTCCCATTCTGAGTGTTGTCTTTTCGTCTTGTTTATGGTTTCCTTTGCTGTGCAAAAGCTTTTAAGTTTCAGTAGGTCCCATTTGTTTATTTTTATTTCCATTGCTCTAGGACGTGGGTCAAAAAGGATCTTGCTGTGATTTATGTCATAGAGTGTTCTACCTGCATTTTCCTCTAAGAGTTTTATAGTGTCTGGCCTCACATTTAGGTCTTTAATCCATTTTGAGGGGTTTTTTTGCCTTTTTAAATTTATTTATTTATTTATTTTTGGCTGTGTTGGGTCTTCGTTTCTGTGCGAGGGCTTTCTCTAGTTGCGGCGAGCAGGGGCCACTCTTCATCGCAGTGCGTGGGCCTCTCACTATTGCGGCCTCTCGCTGCAGAGCACAGGCTCCAGACACGCAGGCTCAGTAACTGTGGCTCACACGCCCAGTTGCTCCACGGCATGTGGGATCTTCCCGGACCAGGGCGCGAACCCGCGTCCCCTGCATTGGCAGGCAGACTCCCAACCACTGTGCCACCAGGGAAGCCCCTTGAGTTTCTTTTTGTGCATGGTATTAGGGAGTGTTCTAATTTCATTCTTTTACATGTAGCTGTCCAGTTTTCCCAGCACCACTTATTGAAGTGGCTGTCTTTTCTCCATTGTATATTCTTGCCTCTTTTGTCAAAGATAAGGTGACCATATGTGCATGGGTTTATCTCTGGGCTTTCTATCCTGTTCCATTGATCTATATTTCTGTTTTTGTGCCAGTACCATACTGTCTTGATTACTGTAGCTTTGTAGTATAGCTACAGTAGTCTGTATAGCTGTAGTAGTCTGTATAGCTATAGTAGTCTGTATAGCTGTAGTATAGCTGTAGTCTGAAGTCAGGGAGCCTGATCCCTACAGCTCCGTTTTTCTTTCTCAAGATTGCTTTGGCTATTCAGAATCTTTTGTATTTCCATACAAATTGTGAAATTTTTTATTCCAGTTCTGTGAAAAAGGCCATTGATAGTTTGACAGGGATTGCATTGAGTCTGTAGATTGCTTTGGGTAGTATAGTCATTTTCACAATGTTGATTCTTCCAATCCAAGAACATGGTATATCTCTCCATCTGTTTGTATCATCTTTAATTTCCTTCATCAGTGTCTTATAGTTTTCTGCATACAGGTCTTTTGTCTCCCTAGGTAGGTTTATTCCTAGGTATTTTATTCTTTTTGTTGCAATGGTAAATGGGAGTGTTGCCTTAATTTCTCTTTCAGATTTTTCATCGTTAGTGTATAGGAATGCAAGAGATTTCTGTGCATTAATTTTGTATCCTGCAACTTTACCAAATTCATTGATTACCTCTAGTAGTTTTCTGGTGGCATCTTTAGGATTCTCTATGTATAGTATCATGTCATCTGCAAACAGTGACAGTTTTACTTCTTCTTTTCCGAATTGGATTCCTTTATTTCTTTTTCTTCTCTGATTGCTTGGCGAAAACTTCCAAAACTATGGTGATAATAGTGGTGCAAGTGGGCAACCTTGTCTTGTTCCTGATCTTAGTGAAAATGGTTTCAGTTTTTCACCATTGAGAATGATGTTAGCTGCGGGTTTGTCATATATGGCCTTTACTATGTTGAGGTAAGTTCCCTCTATGCTTACTTTCTAGAGGGTTTTTACCACAAATGGGTGTTGAATTTTGTCGAAAGCTTTTTCTGCATCTATTGAGATGATCATATGGTTTTTCTGCTTCAATTTATTAATATGGTTTATCACACTGATTGATTTGCATATACTGAAGAATTCTTGGGATATATATGATTATTTCAAAAACTCGTGGAGGGTTCTGTGGCCAGTGACCAAGGCTCAGTCACCATGAGCAGAAGTCTGGCAATGAAAGGCTCTGTGTGGAGTAAACATGGGAAAGCCTGGAGCGGGGCCAGGACACGGGTCCCCAAGGCCGTGCATCCCAGCATCTGGCCACCGGCTCCCTTTTGTGTCGATGGTGTGCAGGTGGCACTGGATTCTGAGGTTCTGCTTTTCGGGATTGCTTCAAGTTGAAAACACTTTTAAGGGAATAACTTGGAGCTACTGAGGATTCGGTTCCAGTCCACGCAAGAAAAAGTGAGTCATGAATCTTTTGGTTTCTCAGTGCACGTAAAAGTTACCTTTACACTCTACTGAGCCTATTAAGTGTGCCGTAGTATTATGTTGAAAAAATGTGCAAAAACAAAAAAATAATTACAACAGTAACATCTAAGATCACAGAGCACAAATAATAATGAAAAAGTTTAAAATATTGCGAGAATTATCAAAATGTGACACATGGACATAAAGTGAGCAAATGCTGTTGGAAAATGGCACTAATAGACCTGCTCAACACCGGGGTGCCACAAACCTTCAATTTGTAAAAAAAAATGCACCACCTACGAAGCCCAGTAAAGCAAAGCACAATAAAGCCAGGTGTGCGTGCACAGGGGAGCGGGCAAGTGTTTATACCTCTAAGCTCACCTCTCTGAACCTCAGCTGTTCATCTATGATTCAGGAGGGGGTGGAGACCAGATCCACAGTTAAAACGTCTCCTCTGATCTCAGATGCCCAGGGTGGGCTTCCAAGAACTTTTTAGCATTTTTTTCAAATCCATTTCAGCCTGAGATTCTTGGTACCTAGAAGACCCATGAAAGAGATCCACTGAGCCCGTGTGCTCAACCACATGCTTGTATGTATCTGCACGCTTGTACGTATTTCTGGGGAGAGGATTCTTAGCTGTTGTTGGATTCTCAAAGAGGGTGGTGAGTCCAAAAGTCTTTGAACCTGTCTGTTGGGACCTTTCTGTTATGAATGACCAAAAAAAACCCCAACCTAAAGTGGCTGGAGTAGATAAAGGAGAAAAATGGAATTTATTGGCTCGGGCAAGCAAAAGGTCCAGGGGACGCTTGGCTTATGTCAAGCTGAATCCAGAAAGCCCAAGTCTCTCTCCATCTCTGGCTCCACGTTCCTCTTTTGGCTTCATCACTGTCAGGTGGACTCACTATAACCAGGTCCCCCCGTGGGTGCAGACTCACACCCTCACCGTTCCAGATGCAGCAGAAGTCCTGGCATCCTGCGGGTCCAGTGTGGGTCACGTGCACATTCATGAGCAAAGCCCTCCGGCAGAGGACCAGGATGCTCATCCAGGACGTGGGTGCTCAGTCTCTCCAGCCCATCTCCCCTGCAGCCCCAGAACAGTGGTTCTGCCACTCATGAGGATCCCAAGCTGGTGTTTTCCAGGGGACATCTGGGAGGTCTGAGGAAGTGGTAGCCCTAATGGCTGGGAAAGTCCTCTGGGGCAACCTTGTGACTTGCTTTGCAGGTGACCCCAGCAGGTTCCTGATCGAAGGGAAAACCCCACGAGTCCCTCTCCAGCCTGGCACAGCTACAGCGTGTACAGAAACGCTTGGGAAGCACCAGAAGCCAACGTGGCCACTGGCCAAGAAGCCCCAGACATGGAAATGCTGCCTAAACCCCCTGCTGGTCACACCTCTGGACACACGTGGTCACCTCCAGCTTGTGCCCTCTGGTATGTGGACCCTGATTGTCTCAGTACCCAACAGAGAAACTAAACCAAAGCTATCCCTAACCCAGCCAGCCTCTGAGCTTGCGTCCTGCCTGACAGCTGTGCCAGGAGCCTCGGGCCATCGTGGTTGAAGGTGGAATGTCCAGGCACTGCAGTGGGACAGACCAGGGTTTAGCTCCTGACTCTACCAGGTGATACACAACATAGACGTTAGCGTGATTATTTACTGAGTATCTAATACGTGCCAGTGTTACAGTAGGGAACAACGCAGACACAGGTGTTCTGGAGCTTACGAAGGTGAAGAAGGAGGTGGTGATGGTCATAATAGTGATGATGAGGATGGTGGAGACCACAAGATCCTCGGGAGAAGGCGCTGTAGTTCCTACTTCCCGCCCCTCCATGTCTAGCACCGTGCCTTGCACGTAGTAGGTACTCAAGAAATGGGTGTTGTTGATGGACTTATTCTCCAAGTCGCTCTAGGCAGAGAAGCCCTCCAAGCGTGGCTCAAGCTGGCCTCCATGCAAATCTCCTTAAAGTGGTGTGTCTTACCTTTAAAACGGACTTGAGCCTCTTTCTACTCTGCGGTATATCCACGTTTCTTCTACTTGTAACAACAAGAAACTTCTTCCAAAACTTCAAGTGAAAATGATGCCCCAAGAAAACATACCCTGTTTACTCCTGTGGCTTTTGAGACGCACACGCACGCGCGCACGCGCGCGCACACACACACACACACACACACACACACACAGATCGGAGGTCCACAGAGCCCAGGGCCAGAAGCACGAACCCAAACTGTTAAGCGTCTGGGAAAATGCGTCTCTCCTGGCGGCGCTGAGCCAGAGCAAGAAGGGCAGCTGGGCACTGCTCCGCCCTCCAGACGGGACCTACCAGAAGGAGGCTGAGCCCGGACTCGGCCACTCTGTGCTGAGAGCCAGAGGCTCTGAAAAGGCCTCTGGAAACTTTGTTTTCCCCTTAAAACCTGGTGTTTCCATCACGGGGGCCGTATCACCACTGGACGGCCTCTGGATGACACGTGGGTTCTGGGACTCACGGCATTTAGGGAGCTGCTACTCGGGGTGGCCAGAGTCTCAGAACTTGCTCAGGAACCCTCGCAACTCCCCAGCAACAGCACTTCCAACCAGGAAACAGGCAGGAAGAGGGCAGGACACTCCCCACGGCTGCTGGCCGACCAGAACCTGATCAGAGCCCGGCTCCCCGCTCGCACCACCCCACTGCCTCGCCGCCCTGAGTTTCTATTTTGCCATTTCTGAAGTGAGTCTCCTACACCATCTCTCAGATGGTTTTCAGTTCTGTCACATAACATCCATCCTCCAAAGCGTGGAGGTGGACAACAGCTGAAGGGCGATTTGATGATGACACGCTCGTCACCTGATCCCCGAGGATGGGGGGGTCCTGTCCTTCCCGCGGCAGGACGCTAGCACTGACGTGAAAATGAACCGGGGGAGGACAGTCAATCTCGGTCCCTCCCCTGCGCGTGTCAGGAGGCAGGTCCGAGAAGCCTGCAAAAGCCAGTGCATCTTCCTTGGGGGGCAATTTTACTTGGAATTTGTGGCAATCATTATTTCTATATTAAAACAAACACAGCAGTGTCATGGAGTAAAACACAAAATTTCTGTGGATTTTCACGATCAAATACAAGACTTTTGAAGGCACGTCGCGTACGCGGCAGGACAATTCAGATCACTGCCCCACAGTCCAGATTGCACAAACTCTCCTGCCAACTATTCAGTAGACAAGCTTGACAAGGGAAAAAAAAAAATGGGGGCGGGGGGCTTCCCTGGTGGCGCAGCGGTTGAGAGTCCGCCTGCCGATGCGGGGGACGCGGGTTCGTGCCCCGGTCCGGGAGGATCCCACATGCCACGGAGCGGCTGGGCCCGTGAGCCATGGCCGCTGAGCCTGCGCGTCCAGAGCCTGTGCTCCGCGACGGGAGAGGCCACAACAGTGAGAGGCCCGCGTACCACAAATAAAAAAAAAAGAAAAAAAAATTTTTTTTTTACTGCAGAGCCTGCCTCTGGGGGCTCCAGGACAAGCACGGAGGCTGGATGCCACCTCGTGTTCATTTGGGACATGACAGCCAGCTTGTGAGGATGTCAGATGCAAAGGCCTGCTGGCAGAAGGGGTTCCTACGTCCCTGCGGGAACCTCGCATTTCCCGGCCTCCCCACCCCTCCCCCGACAGCCTGTCTCAGCACCTGGGCCCCCCTTTGTTAACAGGCTCCTCTGCGTGAGGTGGAGCCTCCCCCGGCCTGGCCTCAACAGCACCCACGGGCTGGTTAACCCCAGCTTTGCTGCCCCGCAGATCATGGCCCAGCAGCCCTGGGTTAGGCAGAGAGGTCTCTGTTTTCAACTGGTTGTCCAGGCAACTTGGGAATGAAGGCAGTGGTTTGAACCTGCACTTGAATCACCTGGGGCCGATTTTAGACCCTGCAGACGCACCTAGGATAAGGCCCACGCCTCAGTGCCTTCACACAGTCACCCAGGCGATCCCAAAGCGCAGCCTGAGCTGAGAACCGCTGGGATGAAGACTTGCATCACATGAATTTCCTGAAAAGATTTCAGCATCCAGGGACTTCCCTGGCGGTCCAGGGGTTAAGACTCACGTTTCCAATGCAGGCGGTGCAGGTTCAATCCCTGGTGGGGGAACTAAGATCCCACATGCTGTGTGGCACGGCCAAAAAATAAATTAATTAATCTCTTAAAAGGTTTCCGCATCCTTGGGAAGGACGTTGGCAGTGAACCTCACTCCTCAGTTGCGTGGTCAGCACTGTCAGCCGTCCTGGGACCAAGGCGTTCAGGGATGTGTGGGCCGCCTGCATGGACTCGTCCTGTGTTTGGGGATTATACCCTGCTTTTGCAAGGACTCTGTCAGGACACCCTAAATATCCTGTTTTCAGCTTTTTTCAATAAAACACATACATTCCACAGTTAGAGCTATTTTCTGCCACAGTAATTGGTGGAATTAATCGGGTAAATGACGACACCAGGAATGCGGGGCTTTAGCGCTAAAATTGGGATGGACGATCCTGGGAAAACTAAGATAGGTTTGTCACCGTCAACCTCAGACCTGCCCCAGACTAGCAATAACGGGAGCCTCCCCGTGCATTTCTGAGAGTGGCAGTGGGAGCGTCCATCAGATTCTCAAAGGGTCTGTAATCCCCAAGGATGACAATCCTGCCTGCTGGTGCGCTGGCCTGAATCTGACAAGAGCACAGCTAAGTTTTATGGAAGGAATGAGACCCCAAGAAACGTCCAACCCAAGACCAGGTGCTGCCCACAGGGCAGGTCTAGGAAGGGAAGGATCGGGAGGTCACTGGTCAGCTGGAGGGCAGTGGACATCTGAGTGTAGCTGGTTTTGTTGTTGACTTTGGTTTGGTTGGGGAGAAATCACTGTTACAGGGCAAAAGATGAGGAAATCGCTTGAAAAGACCCTTAGAGGTTGACCCTTTCCTAGGGTTTGGACATGTTTGTTTATTTAATAAACATTTACTGAGCACTTATTTTGTGCCAGGAGTTGTACAGATGCTCAAGCGAAAACAGCAACGCATCAGGCACTGAGTGGTCTCTGGTGCAGCCCAACTGGAATTCAAATCCAAGCTCTGACTTTACCGGCTGTGTGCCTTTAAGCAAGTCACTTAACCTCTCTGTGCCCCATCCCGTAATCTGTAAAATGGGAGAATAACCTCATGTCTGTAACGAGGAAATAAAGCACGTAGGGCAGTAAGCCAGAGCTGGGACCCAGGCAGTCTGAGCTGGTGATGGTACACTTAACCCCTCGCCAGCCTACCTCACAGATAAAGCCCTTATGTACTTTAACCCAGGGAGCAGCAATGCCAGAAGCAACTGGCTCTCGGGCCTTGTAAGCCTACATCACATCCTTGTAAATTACGTTTTGCTTTCAGGGTCTGTACCAAGTCAAACCAAAGCATCTCCCTGGTAGTGAAATGACGTTTCCAGCCTGCAGAGCTGAAGTCTGCAGCGGGATCTCCCCATGGGCCAGAGGATTCTTCACGAGGACAGAGAAAGGGCAGCTGGAGGAGAGGACATCACTGCGACTGCCTGGTTTTGATGGGTTTGGCCAAAGCTGCCCTGCAAGTGCCCAGCCTGTGGGTGAAGCACCGCTACAAGCAGAGACGCATGCCGGGGAGGGTGTGTGAACAAACGTGCCACCCATACCTCAGCTTCTGCACCCCAACCCTAGAGAGCTCAAGAGAAAGCCCCACTCACTGTGCTGGTACTTTTTTCTGGATGTCCCACCCTACCAACGGGATGCCTGAGGCCTCAGCTCTCCCTCTACTGTGCAGAATTGAGAATGCGGCCCAGTGAACTACCAAGTCTAACTCTCCAAGACGCAGGTCCAATTGTGCATTTGAGATGCTTGCAAGCTGAAGACAACCCTTTAGAAGGCACGTGAGCCCCTACTCTGGGGTCAGAACTTCTGCTCAGGGGTGATAAAGGAGTTAGCCAAACTCCAAATGAGCAAAGGACCTGAATAGACATCTTCCCAAAGAAGATACACAAGATGCCAGCAGGTACGTGAAAAGATGCTCAACGTTACTAGTCATTAGGGAAATCCAAATTAAAACCACAGTGAAATACAACCTCGCCCCTGTTAGAACGGCCATCATTAAAGTCAAGAGATAACAAATGCCAGTGAGGATGTGGAAAAAAGGGAACCCTTGTGCATTGTTGGTGGGAAAGTAGGTTGGTGAAGCCACTATGGCAAGCAGTATGGAGGATCCCGCAAAAGTCAGAAATAGAACTGCCATGTGATCCAGGAATTCCACTTCTGGGAAGAACTGAAATGAAATGAAAACTCTAACTCAAAAAGATACCTGTACCCTTATGTTCACAGCCGCCAAGACATGAAAATAACCTAAGTGTGCATCAATGGACGAACAGATACAGAAGTCGTGGTACATATATGTACACAATGGAATACTACTCAGCCACATAAAATGAAGAGATCCCACCATCTGCAACATGACTGGACCCTGAAGGCATTATGCTAAGTGAAATAAGTTGGACAGAGAAAGACACTGTATGTTCTCACTTACATGTGGAATCTAAAAACAAAAGGAAACAAAAAACAAACAAAAAAATCCAAACTCATAGAAGGAGATGAGACTTGTGGTTAACGGCAGTGGGGGTGCGTGTGGGGAGGGGGGATTGGAGGAAGGTGGTCAAAAGGTGCAAACGTCCAGTTGTGAGATAAGTAAGTTCCAGGGATGTGATGTACAACGTGACAACTCTAGCTAACACTGCTCCACGAAATACTAAGGAAATAGGAAATACTAGGAAATACTAAGAGTTCTCATCACAATAGGGATTTTTTTTTCCTTTTTTCTTCTTTCTTTTCTTTTTACTGTATCTGTATGAGAGGATGAGTGTTGTCTAGACGTATTGCGGTAATCATTTTACAGCATATGCAAGTCAAACCGGCAGGTTGACCGCCTTAAACTTACAGAGTGATGTACGTCAATTATCTATCAATCAAGCTAGGGGTGGAGGTAAAGAATGTAGAGTTAAAAGAAGAATCAAAAAATAATTTTAAAATGTAACTTCATTCCGAATATTGAAACCGCCAAGCACTTGGAGAGAAAGTGGGTCAAGTCAGTACCTAACACGTCTGAAAGCTGCGGGAATAGGACTGGTCACTCATCACACTCAGGGAAAAACTAAAGTTCTGACGTGAAATTTGACACAATAAGGTAATATTGGCATCAACTTCTGAAGCCTTTCAAAGCAGAAAAGACTTACAAGAACTCAAGAGTTTCTCTAAGAGTCACTGTCAAAAGGCAGAGCTATCTACAGATTTTCCCCTTCAAATACCAATACCAAGGATAAATTAAAAATAAGCGTTCAGGGGCCTCCCTGGTGGCGCAGTGGTTGAGAGTCTGCCTGCCGATGCAGGGGACACGGGTTCGTGCCCCGGTCCAGGAAGATCCCACATGCTGCGGAGTGGCTGGGCCCGTGAGTCATGGCCGCTGAGCCTGCGCGTCCGGGGCCTGTGCTCTGCAACGGGAGAGGCCCACGTACCACAAAAAAATAATAATAATAAATAAATAAATAAATAAAATTTTAAAAATAAGCGTTCAGGACTTCCCTGGTGACACAGTGGTTAAGAACTCGCTTGCCAATTCAGGGGACACAGGTTCGATACCTGGTAGGGGAAGATGCCACATGCCGCAGAGCAACTAAGCCCATGAGCCACAACTACTGAAGCCTGTGCACCTAGAGCCCGTGCTCCACAACAAGAGAAGCCACTGCAATGAGAAGCCCGCACGCAGCAACGAAGACCAGCCCCCGCTCGCTACAAGTAGGGAAAGCGCACACGCAGCAACGATGACCCAACGCAGCCAAAAATAAATAAATAAATAAATTTATTTAAAAAGAAAAGGATTCCTAAGACTTAAAAAAAATAATAAGAGTTCAACTTATTCAACTTCTTTTCACAAAAAAATGAGCCCTGTCTCCCATGGTGACACTCCCTTTTAGAGAGCACACTGGGACACCTTGGGCTTCTCACAGGCCCAAGTGACGGCCTGTGAGCCACACGGGAGGCCATGCAGAGACTCCTCAACATGCCAGCCTTGCTGCGTGCTGCTCCACACCTGTGCCAGGCCTTCTCCAAGAAATACGCTTAGGCTGATCCTGCATGTGTGGGAACAACTGAAAGCTGGGCTCAGCTACTGCTACGACAGCAACTGCCACTGCAGGGGTAAAGCAGCAGGCTGGGTGACACTCACAGGAAGTGAAAAGAAGTGGACAGCAAGCAGACGGGAGGCAGACAGGAAGCAGACAGGGAGCAGGGGCAGACAGGAAGCAGACAGGGAGCAGACAGGGAGCAGGGGCAGACAGGAAGCAGACAGGAAGCAGGGGCAGACAGGAAGCAGGGGCAGACAGGCAGCAGACAGGAAGCAGGGGCAGATAGGAAGCAGACAAGAAGCAGGGGCAGATAGGAAGCAGACAGGAAGCAGGGGCAGACAGCAAGCAGAGGCAGACAGGAAGCAGACAGGAAGCAGGGGCAGACAGGAAGCAGACAGGGAGCAGGGGCAGACAAGAAGCAGACAGGGAGCAGACAGGAAGCAGGGGCAGACAGGAAGCAGACAGGAAGCAGGGGCAGACAGCAAGCAGAGGCAGACAGGAAGCAGACAGGAAGCAGGGGCAGACAGGAAGCAGACAAGAAGCAGGGGTAGATAGGAGGCAGGGGTAAACAGGAAGCAGGCAGGAAACGGGCAGACAGGAAGCAGACAAGCAGCAGGGGCAGACAGGAAGCAGACAAGAAGCAGGGGCAGACAGGAAGCAGACAGGAAGCAGACAGGAAGCAGGGGCAGACAGGAAGCAGGGGCAGACAGGAAGCAGACAGGAAGCAGGGGCAGACAGGAAGCAGGGGCAGACAGGAAGCAGACAGCAAGCAGGGGCAGACAGGAAGAGTTCCTTTCTCCTCCAGCCTTCCAGCTCCCTGACGGCCCCCAGCAGCAGAGGCTATGCCAGCTGGCCAAGCCCAAATGCAGTTTGCAGCATCCTGGCCCCAGCATCCATCAGCCAGTATGGAAGGGTAGGTTTGAAGCCAAGACAGTAACTTACCGGGCACTGTCCATCTCTTAGGCTACTCTGTGACCACGCACGTTTAAGAACCTCCATACAGCATCAGACGACTCTACGACCCCACAAAACAAGATGCAAACGGCCTTCATACAAAGGAAGATGTTCTCACCCTCAGCCCAAAATGAGTCCCAAGAGCCATTGCAGGCATCCCTGGGCCATGTGACTTGCTCCTTCAATTCAGTCACAGTCTCATCTGAATATTGTTACCTAGGGACTAAAACGTAAAATTAACCTCCAACAAACGTGTAGAAAACAATACGGAGAAGAAAGGCAGAAAAGAAAAACTAGTTAATACGCACACAGGCACACACAACAAGCAAGGAAGAAAATACGCCTGGAGGCTGCCGTCCTGACTTCTGAAACAGTCATGAAGCCATAATTAACATTCTTAACTTCCTTCTTCTGCTACCCATTCTGCTTCCTTTGCCCCTCTCCAGGGCTCAGCTGGTTGAGGTTCTTCACCTATTGGAGTGACCTTCATTCACGTAGGTCATGAATAGGGTCTGAATGCTTGGTGGTCCTGTCTCTTTGTTGTCACTGTGAACTACTGTTTTATGTTGACTTTGACTGTTGGACTTGGAAGATCTAAGTAAGAGGCACCCAGGAGAGTCCCCTGGGTTCTAGCCATAGCTTTCCTCAGCCCCATTATGTAACACAAACCCCATTTCCCGTTTATACTCAGGATCACACGTCCCACAGAGTGAGTAACCCTCTTCTCTTTCTGTTGGTCAGCGGCATGAGAAGCCCATCCAGTCTTGGCGAACTCAATCTCCAGCTCCTGGGAGCCCACCGTGGCGTCTCCTGGTGGAAGCGTTCATTCATTCCCTAAGGAATCAGACCTCCACACCAACAGAGAGTGTTCACAAATGGGAAACAAAGACCCTGTCGATGTGTTATTAGGTGTAACTGTGAAAGGAGACGCTCCCCTTTCCACCTCGGATCCCTGGCCCATGTATTCAGTCTAAGAGAAAGAGAGAACCACGCACTGGTCCCTGATTAAAAGCATCATTTCGTATGAAAGGAAAGAAAGTTAGCATTCTCCTTGACGAGGATGGAAAATGCCCTTGGGTCTCACGACATGCAGACAGTTAAAGCATTGCTACCTACTTCCTGGCTCTTCCCACTTCTAGGTATATTCCCAAAGAATCGAGAGCTGAGACTCAGGTACGCCCATGTTCGTATCAGCATTACTCACAACAGCCGAAGAAAACAACCCAAATGTCCCTCACAGGACAAAGGGATACAGAGAATGAGGTGTATACGTACAATGGAAAATTATTCGACCTTAAAAAAGAAAGGAGGAAACTCTGACATATGCTACAACATGAACAAACCTTGAGGTCATTATGTTGAGTGAAATAAGTCACACACACAAGGCCACACACAGTATGATTCCAGTTACATGAGGTTCATAGCATCTGCAAATTCATACAGAGAGTAGAAGAGCAGTTACCAGGGGCTGGGGGAGGGGAGAATGGGGAGCTACGGTTTAACAGGTATGGAATTTTCAGTTTGGGATGATGGAAGTTCTGGAGATGGCGAGCGATGATGGCTGTACAACAATGCAAAGGTACCTAATGCCATTGACCTACACACTTAAAAATGGTTAAAACGGTGAATTTCATGCTACATATATTCTCCCACAATGCAAAACTGATATAAAAAAGGCATATACTGCATCCTGTAAGATAGAATCCCATTCCCTGAGAGCGTTATCGCCCAAGTGCCCACCACTGAGTGTTCAGAAGTCCGCTGCCTCTAGGTGAGGGGTAGCGGGACCAGTGAGCCCGCTGATGCATGAAGGAAGTCCACCGGTGCCGTGCTGGGGCTTCTCAATGGTCTCCGCCATTGGCAGGTTAGGTACACGACATCCGTGGCCGGCAGGTCAGCCTCGGGGAAAGGAAGTCTAGGTTATGGGGCCTGCACGGCCTCCATCCCTGCCACCACGGCGGCTTAGTTCACGGACCCACTGAACACACACACTGACGTGCTGGGGGGAGAGCCGGCCAACAACCCCCACTCTTGTTGGCTGCTTCTATCCCTGAGCGTTGCTCGCGCTTCCCTGTTTCCTTGTGTGTCTCAGGACCCAGACATTGAAATATGTTGGACAGACGTTAATCCATTGTCGAAGCTGAAGTTCGCTTTCCTGAACTTCTAGAAGGAGGTGTGGTTCAGGATAACGTTTCTAATTTCACAAGGTTGTTTTCATTTGGGGTTGAAAAATATGGCAACTGGCCTTCTGAGATCTGGGGCCTGTCTTCAGTTCCTCCACACATATCTGGGGTTCACCTTTCCTTCAGCCCTGCCATCCCTGCCCTGGTCAGTCTGATCCCACTCTCAGCAATTTCTCTGCAGTGTGGGTCCCTGTCTCAGAGGTCAGCCCAGGAGGGTCAGTGTCAGGACTGAGAGTACTCCTGCCCCCTGGACCTTACTGAGGGCCCCCAGCATTCGCCCGTTGTTGGACCGGACAACCCTCCCAGCTTCATCAGCTGGTCCCACCACACCTCCTCCCTGGCAAAATCCTTGGCTACCCCGGGGTCTCAGCTCTCAGGTCCATCAGCTGTCCCTGCTTCCCTCTGCTTCCCCTGGCACCAAAGCGGATACTGTGCAGGGCTTGTGGCCGTGCTTGATCTGCCCCCACCCATCTGTACTGCGGGGGATCACGGGGGTCGGTTCATAGCACTAGCTCCTCACCTCATTTTTTGGTATTATCAACAGGGTTTTTGGTTTTGCTCTCTAGTTACCACTTCTATGCGGGGTTTCACGGAAATTCAAAACGTACGCCACCACAGCCTCCACCTCCCCAGAATGCGCCCCCGCAAAGTGGTCATGGTCACTTTTATTGTCGTAGGCAACCAGTGTTTGGGTGGATCTGCCCTCATGGTTTCCAATCCCTTTGCTCCCCCTTCTTGCTTATAGCTCACTCCTTCCGAGTTTTCTCCTTCCTGGATTATGTCCGTCAGCGCTTCTGCCAGCAAAGGCCTGTTGGTAATCAATACTCCTCATGTTCGCCTGTGAATATCTTTATTTTTTCCCTCGCTCTTGCTTCATAGTTGAGCTGACTTTATCATTCTAGTTGAAACTATGGTTCCACTGCCTTCTGGCATCTAGGGTTGCGTTTGATACGTCTGCTGTTACTTGTTCCTTTGTACATAATGATTTTTAAGCTCTACAGGGTAGAAAGCTGCCAGCCGGTAACAAGGTGAGCGCTGACTGACAGGCAAAAATAAGAAGAGTAGAAAAGGATGAAACACACTTTAAACGGCAAGGAGCTCTCCACGCGTCAGGTGAGAGCCAGCAGCCCAGCAGGGCCTTGCAACGCTCCCAGGTAGAGTCCAAGCCTGGGCTGGTCAGGGACCCCCCCCACTCTGAAGAATCTCCACTCCTGGGGGGGGACAGGGACCCTCTGGCCTCCGGGGAGCTAAGCTGGTGGTTGTCCCGTCAGCCTTCTTGGTGTTTCTCCAAGTCCTGCCCCAACTTCATGTTACACAAGGAACCACAACAGTCTCCCCAGATACCCTGGGAGGGGCAGGGTGAGTGCCCTGTCTGCGGCTACATGAGCACACCCCCCAAGAGAGCTCAGCCTGCCCTCTCTCCTGGGCCCCCATGCTCTCCACACCCTTCCCCTCCTCCCTCACATGGTCTCAGCCCCACGGGTCATCTTTCAGGTCCTCGAACCGAGTGAGCTCTGTCCTCAGGGCCTTCGTCCACGGTCCTTCGAGCATGACTGTCTCCACCCGTGCCCCCTCGTCCCTGCCTCTGCTCAAGGGTGGGCGAGAGTCATCAAGTCTCAGCTCAAGGGCTACCTCCTCGGGGACGTCTCCCACCACCGACCTCGAATTTTTCCCACCCCCAGCTGAAACCCCCCCCCTCCATCACCACCCTGAGCCCTCTCGAACCCTCTAATTACGTTGTCTGTTGTTTCACTCGTCCTCGGTGCTCCTGGGAGCCCCAACGGTGAGCCCCAAGGGTCGTGTTCACTGTTACTCTCACAACATGCAGACCATGCATAAGTGCTCAGTAGACCTCCAGCTTAAGGATGGTGGGCTGGATCGAGCATTCATTGTTTCCTCCTCAATTTCCACGAAAATGGCAGTAAAGGGATTTTTTTTTTTTTTTAAGGCATAGACCCACAAAGACAGAGAGACAGAAGAGGACAACAGTCTCATCTTGGAAGCTGACGCTGAGGTACAGGAGGCCATCCTCTGAGCAAGTGCAAGAGTGGTTCCGACGTGGCCGGGGGAAGCCCCCAGGCCCAGGGAGACTCCATGTGAAGCCACTCCGGGGCAGCAGCAGTCCGGGGGTCAGTCTCCAGCACCCCCGACTCCCACTCAGGCAGAGCCCTCGGCCTCTAGCTGCATTCAGCTCCACCACCCAACCCGGGAAGGGCCCCTTCCTCTTGGGGTCGTTCTGGGGAGTGAGACGGTGAGCGCCTGGCCCATGGCAGGGGACCCACCAGTGATCGTTCAAGGGTCAGAACTCCAGCCCCACCACAGGAGCCCTCGCTGGCAAGGAGCTGAAAATGGCGCTGCCCGAGGGAGGTCCAAGCCACCCAGAGCCACACTGGTCCTCACAGCCAGGCTCGCACCCCACAGCTCCCGGCCCTTCCTCTCCCCCCAGACGGCCCCCCGGGGAGGCAGCTGGCCCTTGAGAACAAGCCAGCAAGGCCATTTCCAGAGCAGCGGGAGATACTGCAATCAGGGGCTACAGTTCACCTGCCCCTCCTGTTACACTGGTTGGTTCAAGCCCTCTCACAAGCCTATCTGAGGCCAACTTCCTGTGACATTCCTCTGGTCGAGCTCTAGGGACCAACTTCCCTTCCCAGTCACAGCTCCCCCCTGACCCACCCCTGCACCGATGCTGCTGGGAGACCCCTCTGCACCAGCTCTATTCTGGAATCTGTTCTGCTTCCCCACGCAGGGGCTCCAGGACCCAGGGAAGGGAACGGACCTTAGAGCAAGGGGAGAGAACCACAGGATAGACCGAGGAGCCCCCACAGGACGCCTGCCGGGGGCTCGGGCAGGGCTCCTTAACTCCTGCCCGGCCTACGACTGGCTTCGCTGTTGCTTCTTAGATAAAAAAAAGGCAGGAGCGCAGAACTCGGTCTGCCCTTCCCAATCTCGTGGTCACACACTCCAACCAACACTCACAATTTCAAGGGGAGAGACAGTCCCAGGAGAAAAGCGACCACGGTGAGGTCTGTCAGTCTGGCTACTGTGATGGGGATTTCACTCTCATAAAAATCTCTTGTCAAAACATCCCATGCCACAGCACTGTATATTTTTAGTTTTTATATGCTATTACCTAATAAAACTTATTTTTGCCAGTTCATTTATACCCAAAGTGTACTTAATACGGACACCTGAGAGAAACTTACTGTGTTTCGAACGACGCTTTCACTTCCTTCAGTTATCATCAAAGAAGCAGCCACAAGGACGTCACGTAAACTGCTCGTTTATTAGCACTGGTACTGGGAAAGAACACTCCCGTAAACGTGCGGAGCTGCAGGGAGGTGACGGGGGGCTCCGGCGTGCGAACGCGGCCCTCACTTCTTCCACTCGCTCCTGTCGTAGTCCCACTTGGCTGAGAAGCCCTGGATCGGGGCCACCTTCATGTCGAGCATCCTCTTGGTCTGCTTGGCCACCCACTCCTCCTCGAAGGTGTGCGGGACGGGGCCGTACACTGCAGTCCAAAACAACTTCGTGAGGCAACGCTGTCCTGACCAGGCGTTTCCAAGCCAACGCGCTACACGGGGGAGGCCTTCCCCCATCTCACTGGCAACCCGAGCAGCACAGTCATCTGCCACTTGACAGCCACACACAGGCGAACACACTGATTTCGAATCCTGGGCACTGACAACTCAGTATTTCCAAATTATTCCTTCGTTTGTAAAAGCAAGCAATAAAATACTTAAGCTAAAAGCAGAGCGTCCTCTCTCCAGGATACAGACAATGGGTCTACAGGCAAGCACAGAGCACAAACAGAACGAAAGGTGACGCGGGGGAAGAGCAGAGGGTCACAGGTCTGTCACCGACCCGCGTCCACAGGCAGGCCACAAACACAGGATCACACCTGCTCAGCACGGGAAGATACCTGCTCGGCTGGACAGAGAGAACGCAGGACAGGCAGCACCAGAACAAGCACACCGGCAGCGCAACGCTGGCCGGGCGGAAACTGCTAGGTCCGAAGACCCAGAACTCTGGTTACTGAGCTGCAGTCCCCGACGGCAGAAGCAGCCCTTGACGCGTAAACGTTCCCTTCTCCTTGAGCTAACCTCCACTACTCCTTCTTCTGACAACTGACTGGCGAGCAGAGAAAGCACTACTGGATACGTGGCGGGCCGCACAAAGGAAGCCGTTCGTGACCGAGCGTGGCCCGCTCAGAATAAAGCAGACTCTGCTTACACCACTTCTGTTCACGCGAGCCAGTCTCTCAAACCCGGTACACAAGCTGGGGATGGAGCCCAGGACGGAAGCGCCGATTCTGTGTGGAGGCCCCATGGCCCACTCTTGGGCACCGAAAGATGCAGCCGTTCCGGGTACACGGCCCCTTCTCTCCCCGCCACTCACCGTACAGCTTCTCCCAGATGAGGAGGAGACCAGTGAAGCCGATGAAGAACATGGCTGCGCCCACAACCGTCTTCCACTCGTTTGTGCTCCTGTTCATTTCTGCGAAGCTCTCCTTGAACTTGAGGCGGTACACTAGGGACAGAAAGGACAGCGCTGCAGGCGCAGAGGGCCATGGGGACCGACAGCCCCTCCGCAGCGCGGGGCTCCATCACTCCTCCCCACAACACGGGGGCGGCAAACATACAGCTAGGAACACAACACAGGCCTGAGGCCCGGACGCACCCACGCACACGTAAGGGGGAAGGAAGGAGATGCATGAAGTTATGGAGTTTACTCTGGGCACAAAAAGGCAGTGAAATTCCTTCTCCTTTAGATTAAGGTTTAAGGGTCTTTTTAAGCCCATAATACTTTCATGCCTCTTTCCTACCTGACAGCGAAATTTCGCTGATCTTCCATCAATAATTTACAGCCAACCCAGTCCCACCCAGGGAGGCCCCGAGAAGCTACTCTCATACGCTAAGCCCTCCGCAGAGCCCTGCATCCTTGTTCCTGCTCCTCCCCGGGGGCGCTGGAGCCAACAAGCCTGGACAAAGGGGCCTGGGCCCTGGACAGCCCCACAGAGCCACAGGAACCCACCCTCCCCAGCACGCTGCGCTCTGAGCAGCAGCCCAGGACCAGAATTCTCGGCCAACGCAAGCTGCCCTTGCTTCCCTTCAATACCCACATTCCACTTTCTCATCGATGGAGAGGCTGCTCCAGGAGGCCTTCTCCTTCTCCTTCAAGGCTTTCTGGCTGGCAGAAAGGCTCCTGACGTGGGCCACATCGGGCAAGGGGTAGTCACGCCGGTCGACGTAATTCGGGAGAGCATAGTCTTCACTCTTCACAACACTTCCTAAAACATGCATTGGATAAATATTTGAAAATGCACATGGGTTCAGAGTTACAAACAGGGCGGTGCTTCTAAAAACCAAAGTAAGTACGTGTATGTGCACCCTGAAAACTTCAGTTACCCCAGGGGCTGTGGCCACCATTCCAAATAGCCACAGGACTGTCATGTGCAACAGGGAGCAGGCCTGTCCCGAGGGGCCCAGACGGCACAGTGAGGCTGGCAGATGGGTAACAGCAGCGCTCTTCATCACAGCAAAACAAAAACCTGCCAGG
Source organism: Globicephala melas (assembly GCF_963455315.2). Classification (NCBI taxonomy): domain Eukaryota; kingdom Metazoa; phylum Chordata; class Mammalia; order Artiodactyla; family Delphinidae; genus Globicephala; species Globicephala melas. The sequence continues at coordinate 59,561,168 of NC_083332.1, read as the reverse complement.
GGCCTCGCTAACAAGGCGGCACTTCCAGCAACGACCAGTGTTCATGTAGAGCTCAGAGGGGGCGCTCAGGTTCCCTGGACTGGACTGCAGACCGGACTAAGTGAAGGCCCTTCTGCAAGGGACTCCAACTAATAGGGAAGAACAAAAACAATATACAACTCATGAAAAGGGCTTCCCTGGTGGCGCAGTGGTTGGGAGTCTGCCTGCCGATGCAGGGGACACGGGTTCGTGCCCCGGTCCAGGAAGATCCCACATGCCGCGGAGCGGCTGGGCCCGTGAGCCATGGCCGCTGAGCCTGCGCGTCCGGAGCCTGTGCTCCGCAACGGGAGAGGCCACAGCAGTGAGAGGCCTGCGTACCGTAAAAAACAAAAAAAAAAAAACTCATGAAAGAAACAAGGTTCAAAGTTCAGAAAGAAAGATGTATGAAAAGCTGGTTACTGCACCCCTGCTTATTACAGCAAAGTACCAAACAACCTGTGTCCAACCAAGGACGCACTAAGAAGCTGTGCTCCTTAGAAACACGCCATCATGGAGCCATTTGGCCTGTTCAACAACGGTTCACCAAGCACCTACTGTATGCCAAGCGTGGCTCCAACCTGGGGTGATCAGTGAACAACGCAAGCATTCCTGCCTACCAGTGTCAACGTGCTAGAAGTGGGAATCAAACAATAAACTACAGAGCATGTTGGGAAATGAGAGATCTGGAAAAAAAAGAAAAAGGCAAGCAGAGGAAGGGAACCAGTGGTACATGCATGGCAGGAAACAAGTTACAACAGTACAATGAATGACAGAGATCCATGTGCCCAAAATGGAAAGACAACTGTGTACCCGCCAAGTCACAGAACACTATCAGGGTTATGTTTTCTTTTTAAAAAGCTATGTTACATGTAGATACTCACAGGTATGTGTAACTAAACACACAAAACCCCTGGCAAGTTAAACCCAAGCTGTTATCAGTGGAAAGAGGAGAGGACAAAAATGATGATTCTGCTCAAAAAGTGAGAAATTTTAGTGCCTTCACGTGGGTGTGTCCCCATGTATTCTTCCAGTAGAGAGGAAAAAAGTTCAGACAGCAGGGAAAAAAAGGAATAGCTTCAATTTTATTTAGGGTTTTCCCTCTGCAAAAAGCTGTGTTCAATTCTACCCTACATCTGCAAGAAAATGTTGTGTTCCAAACTGATTTAGAGGTATGAAGTCCTGCAAAAATGCTTCACCTCTATTTAGCTTAGTCCCAATGATTAAAATCTCCCAAACACGTTAACAGTAGTGAAATAAAACCTTGAGTCTTAAAACAGTAAAGTTTCTCTAGGTGCGTATCTGTGACTTGCAAATGCCTAGCGTACTTATATATTTATACCCGACCTTATCCCAAAAGGATGTGAGATGAAAATGGCTAGAATTACCTTCCAATTTAAAAACTCTCAAAATGATGAGTGGAGTACAAAGCACTCAGGTTACACATGAGTTATTAAAAATAGATGCTAACTGGGGTCATGAGAATGTTCTACAATTGACTGCGTGATAATGGCACAACTCAGTGAATGAACTAAAAAAACGACTCAAGTGCACCCTTTAGTGGGGGAATGTGTTATGTAAATTCCATCTCAATAAAGCTGTTATAAAGACGTAAATGCTCATAACCTTCAAGCACTCTAAGCATGAAATTGCACTTTCTAGAACAAGAATGGCCAATCCGTGCTCTCAGGGCTGCCAAGGGCTCTTCAGCAGTTTGGGCCTGGTCCCCAGTAAGTGGGGGCGGGGAGGGGAGTGCGGAGCACAGACACGTAAAGGTTAACACACCAAGCATTCCTGTTAAAGAGAGAAAAGCAAAGACGTTGCATTCTAGTGCATGTTTTAGCATGTGTATCCTCAAACTGGATGGATTTTGGGGAGCCTCTGCTGAGGCAATCTGGTGAATCTAAGCTCCCCTCTCAATCAGACGTGTCACCACACAAATATCCGAACTTCCCACAAGGGCTACCAATGGCGCTCCAGACTGTGCTATTTTATGTGGAGAACCGGTTCACGTATTCGTGTGCGACTTGTACAACTAAAACTTTAAAATTAAAGGACGAGACTTGTCTAATGGACTGCAGTTCTCTCCACCTGCCTACCGTGTGCTGGAGACGCGGCAATGAACAAGCCCGGTAAGGTCTCTGGCCTCCAAAGCTGGTGCTCTAGAAGCAGACGACACTCAAACTACCCCAAATCCACAGTCTCTACGGAAGCACAAAGCAAGGTAAGGCAGGACAGGTGGTCAGGAAAGGCTGTTCTAAAACAACACCTGCACGGAGGGTGATGATTCGAAAGAAGCAACCGTCCACACCTGTGGAGCTGAGGCAGGAGGGGGCCGCGCGGGGCATCTGGGGAACAGCACACCCGTGCGGGCTGGGAGCCTGAGCCCACAGGAAGGGCTGGTGTGGGCTGCTCTCTGCCGCTCTGGGTCTGACATGACAAGACCAGAGAGGCTGGGCGCTGTTCGTACTCCAGGCACAAGAAGCCAGCAGGGGCTTCAAGAAGGGACTGACTAGATCCGACCTCCTCTGCCTAACGCAATACCCTAAGAATAAGTCACGGCCAGTGCCACCGAGGGAGGTTTGAGTGGACTTCTTACAGAAGATCCGAACGACCAAAGGGACATGAAAGAACTCCTGGGGGTGACGGAAGTATTGTATGTCCTGACAGAGGTCATTGTTACACAACTGTGTGAGTGTACCTAAATCCATAGAAACATAACACCTAGAAAAGATAAATTTTCCTTTCTGTAAATTATACTACCAACTAAACTAAGCAAACAAACTAAAAGCTAAGGAAATACATTAGCAAAACCAAAATGGAAACAAAATGTAATTTCTGTCCTACGTGACTTGCCAGGCTTTTAGTGAAGGAGTGCTTCTTTCTGCGTGTATTAACTAAACAACTAATTTTTTTCATTACCTAGTCATTTAAATTACATATTTCAATAATACTCTTACTAATATGATCTGTTTTAGAGTCTATGTCCATCGTGTTACCCTGAGCAATACCAGCAATATAGAGAAACGTAAGACAACAGTACTGCCAATTAAAGGACACAATTTTAAGGAAAAATTCACACACAAAGCAACTCAGGCAACAGCTTTTGAGCCCCTGGATACATAAGCCTTGCTCTCTGACTTTATCACCCACCACTCAAGCCTTGCCCTCGACCCCTCAGTAACACAACCTGCCATGCTGACTTGCATTTCCTCCTTCTGCTTGTTCTCCCTCCGACTGGAATGCTGTGAGGTTAAAGCTACTAGCCCTTCAGCAGAGCAAGGCCTCTCCTCTAGAAGCCTCCCCTGTACCCCAGAGGCCAGGCTAAATGTTCCTCCTCAGGGTCCCTCTCTTACTGAAACGCTGCCTTCATGTATCTTCCCTCTCCAGACTGCAAACATCCTTGGGGAATGATTTCATATCTCATATTCTTTTATTCTAAGTGCCTAACAGTGACAAGTACAAAGAAGTGCTTGATAAATGCAAAACTAACCTCGCTATGTGCCAGGCACTGCACTAAGCTGTTTACATATATTTCAGGTGAGAAAACAGATTCCTAAACTTGAGTAACTAGTCCAAGGTAGAAATGAGATTGAACCCAGTTCAGGCGAGGAACTCCAAGCTCCTTCCCTTCCATTGTCCCAATAATGTAAACCATGTTCAAGGTAAGTGGCGGGGAGTTTTGTCGGAGGGAGAGAGTGTTAAAGTCAGGTATAGTGGGAATCTCTTAAAAGGGGTGGAACTTGAACTTGAACCTGAAAATATGGGAAGGGAAGGAAAAGGGGGAAAATACCAGTCTAAGCAAAGACTCAGACCAGAATTCAATATGATTCATAAATAACTCTCTAATCTAGAAGTATGCCCCATTAACATATTTATACCTCCCCTCAAGTTCCTCAACAGCGTGATCAGGATCTTAGCCATCTCAGCCCTCTGTGTTTGAAACTCCAGCACAGGGCCTTAAACAGAGCAGAGCAAAAAGAAAAGTTACACTTACCGTGTGCCCGTACACACACCGAAGTGGAAATTGCTCGCTTGCCAATTAGGCTAAATACTCTGGTAGCCAACATTCTGAAAGACAAAAACGTACCTTCCCTATGAATAAGCGTAAACACCTATTAGGAATGATTCCTTTTTGCCCCAATGCATTTTGGAAGTCAATGCAATTCTTTTCTCTTCTTCTCCCCCCTAACATAACTGATCCCTTCTTCATTACTGACTCTGAATTCACAAATTAACCTAGGATGAGATTTTTTTTTCTCAGCAGTCAGCACGTCTTAACGGAGCTTCATTATAAACCAAGCACCATATGTATGCACTTAAGGCAATTCGGAGAAAACTGGGTTTTGGGGTTATTTTGCATATCGTTTCTCTGCTTTTGTCTTTGAAACATTAGCTTTCTTACAAAGCAAAGAGAAAAATATTTTTAAAGGAGACTCTGGAAAAGCTAGAATGTGCTATGATGGGCTCCATTGTTCAGAGAAAAAAAGTCAACAGTTCAAAGGGACGGTGGCACGCACTGCATTCATTATTTGGTTTAAGACCTAATGTGTGCACAAGACAGGAAGGGGAAACCCGGGAGAAAGGCTGCAAACAGGGCCCTGGGCCACTTCCAAACCCTGCAGGACAACGAATGACCTGGATGACCCCCCTCTCACCTGGGCCTTCACTGAATCATGCCTAGCTCCCCTACCTCCCCCTCCCTTAAAACTGGACGTTTCAGGGAACCCCACCGATGACGAAAAGGGTGCCAAACGCATTCAGAAAATACCCATTACGGGCAGAAGCATGACAATCAGGGCTGAACTCGTTCCCGTTTCCCTTGTTTTCTCCACCTGCCTGGCCCGCGCGTGGGCGGACGCCGAACGCCTGCCCCTGAGCCCCGTTACACCCGGGGCAGTGGCGCAGCACCGTCTGAAGGGGTGGCCGGGAGCCCGCAAAGCGACCTGCCCTAGGGTGCGCGCCCGCGGCCAGCGGACGCTCCAAGGTCAGAGCCGAAGCCAGCCCGCGGCCGCGGCAGCGCAGGCAAGGACCGGCCAATGCTTCTGGGAGGCACAGAGACCGCCACCGGGCAGCTCCGGAGCCCGGAGCCCCCGCCGGCCGGCCTCAATGTCACCGGGACCGGAGGCCCAGCGCCGGTTCCTGCTGGCGCCGCGCGGCGCGCACGCAGGCCCGGCGGCTCCCTGCGCCCGACCCTCACCAGCCTCGCGACGCAGACCGGTCGCCGGCCGCCTCACCTGCCGCCGGCCAGCCGCTGCTCACCTTGCCAGCCAACGACCGCCCTCTACGCCCCGGGTACTCACGACCGGAAGAGAGCGAGGCCGCGCCGCGGAGCACCACGGGATCGAGGAGGACCCCACCCCGCGCCCGACCGCACAGGAGGTCACAGGACCGGAAGTCGGGGGGCGCCGCGAACGTCGTAAAACGCAGGGCCGGGCTGCTTTCCGGCGGCCGCTGGGAGACAGCTTTTCGGCGGCGCCCGGCGAGAGGCGCGAGGGGAGACTGACGTGAGCTCATCGGTCTCTCCCGGGGGGAAGCCGGCGTCGAGAGGAGCCGAGCCCGAGCGGGGCCTGGCCTGTGGAGGCCTTCGCCAGCCGCGGGGCCGCGCCAGGCAGCCGCCGCCTCGTCCCACTTCTCCCCCGAGGCGCCGCACGGCCGGGCAGCGGATCCAGGCCTCGGCCGGCGCCGGGCCTCCGGGGCCCTCCCGGGCTCAGCATGCCCGGGGTGAAGCTGACCACCCAGGCCTACTGCAAGATGGTGCTGCACGGCGCCAAGTACCCGCACTGCGCCGTCAACGGACTGCTGGTGGCCGAGAAGCAGAAGCCGCGCAAGGAGCACCTTCCTCTGGGCGGCCCGGGTGCCCACCACACCCTCTTCGTGGACTGTATACCCCTCTTCCACGGCACCCTGGCCCTCGCCCCCATGCTGGAGGTGGCCCTCACCCTGGTAAGCGCGGGAAGGGTCCTGCCACGGAATCAGCAGGGCAGGAGACCGCCTGGCGATCAGCTTCCGAGCAGTCCCAGCTGGAAGCTCCCAGTGGTCCAGCCGGAGTCTAGACCCACCCCCGAGGTAGCCGTGACCACGAACGCACGACCCGCGAGGGCGCATAGGCCTTTGCCTGCACTTAGCAAGGCCCCGCAGATGGCAGCTCGTAGTGGCAGCGGCCGCAGGAGCGATCTTAACCGTCCTGGGTGTTTTTAGACGCTTTAGGCGACGAATAATGCATTAATTTTCTCACACCGGTATCCTTTATAGAAACAAGCCGTCGTTAACTGAGCGACGATTTGACAGCGTTTGTATTTGGGATTTCGAGTCACGAGAAGTTTTGACACTGCGGTTTGGCTTTTGCGCACCTTCGCGGGGCCGGATCCGTGTCTGCCGTGGGTGTAAAGGCTGCGGTTCTTCCGACGTTAGTGCCCCGGACCCCGAGGGTGGAGGCACGTTTAGAGGCAGCGTTGGCCTCACGGGCACTGCGGCCCGAGAGTGCGCCTGAGCGCTTTGTAAGGGAAGCTCGTCTGTCCTCCTTAGTGACATCTAGAATGCACCCGTGGTTTTAAAAGCTAAAACCCGCAGATGGCAGGTTTGTGGAATTTAAAAGCCAGAGCAGACATATCTTCCAGCCCGCACACTTCTGTGGGTCTGCTCACGACTGGTCGGTCTATTGAAGTACAGTGAGAAAAGATGTGGCATAGGGATAGACTGGCTGGTCATTGAATCCTAGGCAGTGCTTGTTGAGGTATGGTGTCCCATAAAGGAAAAAAGACCACCGATAAATTTGAGTTGAAACCTTAGGGAAAAGTAAACTGTAGACTCAGACTTGCCTGGCTTGAGGTGCAATTTTTCATATACATATAAACTATGATACTAAAAAAAATTAGTTGATTATGCAAAAACTAGTTAAGTTTGAGAAGGTGTAGCTAGAAGTCCTTTCTCTATACCTCCCAACAAGTAAAATGAATCCATTTTGTAATTTACCTAATTAGGACCCCCATGTAAAGTCTTGGCGAGCAGAGAGTATCTTTAGACAAACGGTCCTCGCCTAAGCTTACTGGGCACATCTTTGAATGCCTTTTAAACTGAGTCATTGTCTGAATTTCTTCATATCTCTTGGGGCAGGAGATAGATAAGAAGTAAATGATATTTATAAAATCAACCATTTTAGCTCCTGAAGAAATAGCTTGTCAGTACCAATACATCCCTAGGGTGTGCATGTGTCTGTTACTTCAAGTCTTCTCAACCACCTGTCTTGATTATTTTGTTATCAAGGGAATTGCGCGGCGATTGGATACGTGAAGTGCATTCCCTTTCGGGAACTAGATCAACCAGTAGCATCAATGCAGGATTATTCAGTTGTCCAGTGGTGTCAGGCCTGTGCTGGGGGAGGGATATGCCTATGGATCAAACACTGCACCTGCTTCGCAGTTGAACTTATACCAAGCGGACAAGTACAGTAGCGAAGCATAAGTGCCGTAGGAGGAGTTGAGCAGAAAGTGGGGAAGGTTCACGTAACCCAGCCTTCCTTCAGGGGATGCAGGAAAACCGCTCAAGGCAGAGGGAGTAGCTTGTGCAAAGACCGGGAGAAAATGGGGGGAGGGGTATTTCGGGAGGAGCTAGAGTGTAGAGTATAAAGCGACCTGGCATGAAGAGAGGTGAGCAGTGGACAGATTTCATTGTAGAGGACCTTGCAGATCACACAGCGGAGTTTGGGCTCCATCATGAGGACAGGGAAGCCACTGGAGGAGAGTTGCATGGTCACATTTGTGTCTTGGAGTGATTGCCCCAGCCTGCAGCAAAGAGGATGTTGGAAACGGGAGTATATATAATACTAGAGGCAGAGAGGTGGCCTAAACTAAGTGCACTGTGGAAGCAGAGGAGACAGACCAGAGAGAGCCAGGAGGGAGAATCCACAGCATTCCGTGACTAATCGTGTGGGGACATAGGGAAAAGGAAGCAAGGGTGACACACCTCTATTTCTGACTTAAGCGTCAGAAGGACAGTGGCACCATTCATTGAGGGAAAATGACCTAGGGTTGACGACTGAAAAATGGGTCTGAAACTCAGAAGATGGGTGGGCTGGAGATGTAGATGGGGGACCAGTAGCTTCCCAATGACTTTTGAAACCATGAGAGCAGGTCCTATTGGCTGGGACTATGTGCAATGAGTAGAGAGCCATGGACAGAAACCTGAGGAACTCCAGCTTCTGTGGGGTGGGTGGAAGGAGGGAAGTCAGCACACTAACCAAGGTGGAGCCAGGGTGGGTAGGAGGAAAAGGTGTGTTGCTTTATCCCTAGAAAATCCTATCAGAAATAAAGAGCATCTTAAAGGCAAACCTGAGCCTCACTTGGAATTGTCAAAATAGGATTAATTCTTTTCATCCTTAAGTAAGCTCTACAGAGTTAAAGGGTTATGTTCCTATTACAAGATATAAATGCAATACTTGAACGAATTAAATATACCAACTGTAAGCAGCTGCATTCGGAGTCGCCTTTACGTGAATTTTCCCCAAGGATTAGGGCTGTGTCCACCGTTTACCTGGGGAGGGAAGATGCCCAGAGGGGCCCTTGACTCTTAAGGCAGGCCCACTGCCACAGCTTGTTAAGGGGCACTGCTTGAGGCCTTGTTCTGACCCTGTTCCCCCTGCATCACTGCACGCTGCACTCCAGACTCGCCTTCCAGCATGTCCCCAAATGTGCCCTTCAGTGTTTGTGTCTGCTGTCCAGCAAAATTAAGTGCAAACTAGATTCTCTGCGCTTAGCTTTTCAAACAGTAGAAACTAACAGCCAAAGTTTTATCCTTGCCAAGCAGTGGTGGTTTGTGCTTACTTTTCTTCTATTGATCAAAACTTTGAATCATAGACTCAGAATTTGAAAAATACGAGAAAGATGTCAACTGAGTACAAATTAAATAACTTTCAAAATAAAGTTATAAAGGAAAATTTGCAGTTTGAGTCCATCCACAAATTTTGTATTACAATTAAGATATTTAAGTTTATATCATTCAGCTTGTGACTTAGCAACTTTATAACCTGAAGGCAGTGAAAAAATCTCCGTGTATGGAGCCATGGTTTATCAGCTATAGAAGATGCAGCTTTAATAAAGCGTGTAACTCCATGAAACTGTGTAAACGAGGCCTCATTCTCGCAGCTTGTTTCTATTCAGGGAGTTTCGTATCGAGTTATTTTTGATAAGTGGGAAAGACTGACTTGATATGCAGTCCATCAAAGGGCAGCCTCAGATTCCTTTGCAAGGCTTTTCATTATAATTTTCCATTAAAAAAAAATCCTTGCATTTCTGGGTGCTTTCTATTTTTTTTTAAAGTACTTATGCCTGTTAATTTATCCTTATAACCCTTTGACGTAGGTAGTGATGGAATTATTTCTAAAAGCAAAAATCCATAAAATGTCAGTAGGGAAATGAGCATAAACCTGCTGTCTCCCTAAGCCCTCTTTGCCCTTTTCCCCGGTCGGTGGCTTCCTGGTGCCGTGGACCTGCTCTGCATTACATTCTGCTCCAGGACTTCCTTCTTTGCCGGTTGGTCTAGTCACCGTGACTTGGGTCTAGAATTCTTTCTGCTGCCTCCACACGTGCCTTCTCTACTCATCTGCACAGGCTGCTGCCCCTCTGGCTTTTGGCTCAGCCCCCTGCTTCCTCCTGCCCCTTTTTCTCTCCAGAACATAAACGTGCTGGCCTGGGAGAGGGAAGCTGGCTGCTCTGGGTTCTCCTTTCAGTTCTTGCCCTTGACCTTCACCCTCTGTCCCCATGCCATTTACCTCCAGAGCTTTTCCTCCTTGGAGCCAGCTCCTTTCCTGCCAGAGGAGGATCAGCAGCCGACTTGAGAAGGAGCTTTTCTTCTCGTGAAACTAACAAGCCCTCTACTTTTAGAAGCCAGGGCCTGCTCATTGCTGCAGACAGGGAGGCTTGTAAGTGGCAAACACGGGAGCAGCGCCCTGCTGGGGGTGGCTCTTATCAGCTCCCTGCCTCGCCTACTTCATGGCTGTTACATAGCCACCTGAGGTGGTGCTGGCGCTTTGAAAATTGCAAGGTGCCTCATACGTGCAAATGTTAGCGAGATTGCTGAGAGAAGCTGCTTTCTTTGTGCAGTCTAACTGGGAACGGATGAGTTGGGCCCAGGGCCTTCAATCGTTCTCCTATGTGTCTGGAATGGAACGAGCCTGAAAGGGCATTGAACAGAGGGTGGCAGACTTATGCCAAGGTGAAAGTGTCCTTCTTTCCCTCTGAAAAGTAAAAGAAACTAATAAGCAAATGCAGGATTTGGACCCTGTGTTCAGAGTCACTTGACGAGTTTCAGAGTGTTGTCCTGAACTTGTTCATTTTGATCGTTCACAAGATGCATCGCGGGAGTAGGGCATCTTAGCAGCAAGGTGAGGAAGATGGAAGCGGATTCGTTGAGAACAGCGGTCAGACAGCTTCTCAGTTCTTTTGCCTTGTCCGGCCCCACTTGGGAGGGAGCGAGTTGCCATTTGGGCTGACTTCAGGATTCTGAGGGCCCTCAAGAGCTGCCTGCCCCACCCCCACCCTCCCGACTGTCCACACTGCTCGCCTCCTCCCACACCCTGACTCTTACTGCCCGCTGGGTCACTCTCACCGATGAGGTCTGGTTCTACTGAAACTTGTTTATGCCCCCTCTGTGGGCTCTGATGGCCAGTTCTCCATTCCTCAGCTGTGGGCCACTTGTGTCTGAATCTGGACAGCTGCGGACAGGCTGTGCGTGCCTGTCAACAGGCATCCAGACTTAACTTGGTCGTTCTTTTTTGAATCATTGAAAGGTTTCTAAAGCCAAGCCAGAGCTTTTGTGCCTGGTTCACTTTGGGGACAGCCTCTTCAAAGAGTTCTACTAGGGAGATCCCTGGTGGTCTAGTGGTTAGGACTTAGCACTTTCAATGCCTGGGCCCAGGTTCAATCCCTGGTCAGGGAACTAAGATCCCGCAAGCCATGCAGCATTGCCAAAAAAACAAAAACAAAACAAAAGGGCTTCCCTGGTGGCGCAAAGGATAAGAATCTGCCTGCTAATGCAGGGGACACGGGTTCGAGCCCTGGTCCGAGAAGATCCCACATGCCGCAGAGCAACTAAGCCCGTGCGCCCCAGCTACTAAGCCTGCGCTCTAGAGCCCGCGAGCCACAACTACTGAGCCTGCGAGCCACAACTACTGAGCCTGCGAGCCACAACTACTGAGCCTGCGAGCCACAACTACTGAAGCCCGCGTGCCTAGAGCCCGTGCTCCGCAACAAGAGAAACCACCACAATGAGAAGCCCGCGCACCGCAACGAAGAGTAGCCCCGCTCCCCGCAACTAGAGGAAGCCCGCACACAGCAACAAAGAACCAGTGCAGCCAAAAATAAATTAAATAAATAAAATTTTTTAAAAAAGAGTTCTACTAGAAGTTCAAGGTCCTGACATTATTTTTCTGCTGGAATTTGGTTAGGCCCTTGGAGTTTTACATACAGGAATTCACCCCTCGTTAGGTAAAGTGTAAGTTGAGGTGTGCATTGTGTGTGTCACAAGAATCATCCTTCATGTCAAGTGACTCCTCTGCTCTCTGAGTGCAGGTGTAAGGTGCCACCATGTGTTTGCTAAGGATTGAGTCCTGAACCGATACCTTCAGCCCAGGAAAGGGATCTGGGAGAGCTTAGACTGCTCACTAAAGACTGCTGTGGGAGTCCCTGGTGGCGTAGTGGTTAGGAATCTGGGCTTTCACTGCCGTGGCGCGGGTTGATCCCTGGTCAGGGAACTGAGATCCCGCAAGCTCATGGCCATGAGCTTGGCGCAGCATGGCCATAAAAAAGGACTACTGCTGGGGATGGTCAGGATAGCAGCAGCAGAAAATAATTATCTTATATTAAACGTAGCTGTGGTGGGCCAAAAAATGGCCCCCCAAGATGTCCACACCTCAATCCTTGGAACCTGTGAACGTGTAACCTTACGTGGTAAAAGGGACTGCAATTGAGATGAAGTTAAGGATCTTGAGACGTGGCGATTATCCTAGATTGTCTGATGGACCCAGTGTCATCACAGGGGTCCTCGTAAGAGGCAGCAGGGTAAGAGTCAGAGAGAAGAGTTGTGACAGAAGCAGAGGTCAGAGTGGTACAGCCACCAGCCACACCTAGGTGTCGGGAAAGGCAAGGAACGAATTCTCCCCTAGAGCCTCCAGAAGGAATCAGCCCAGCGGACCCATTTTAGACTTCTGACCCGTAAGATAAATTTGTGTTGTATTAAGCCACTAAGTTTTTGTGACTTGTTACAAGGGCATTAGGAAGCCAGGACAGTAGCCAAACTTGGGATACCATCTGTAGTTGTGACTCTGGCTATAAGAACAGCCCACACCACAGGGCTGGGAGAGGGGCACCCAAGTGGGCAGGGGTGAGGGTCACCTCAAGTGAGGATACACTCAAGAGACCAGTCTTTGATCAGAAACAAAGACTGAGAGGGCTACACTAAAGGATGGGCTAACTTATGGGTTTGAGTTCAGGGAATGGGACCAAATGCCAAATTTTAGAACAGGGCTATGCCCTTTGATACCACATAGAGATACATTTAGAAAGAAATGAAAGAATTTGCTGCTGTAAGCAGCAAGAGAGAGTTTCTAGAACTCATTCCTTGAAGAGGTGATAGAAACAAAATATAAGTAATTGTGGAATAATTTGCATCAAAGTTACAGTGAAAGAGCCGTTATAAATATTTTGTAGACATGGCTCTCGTCTTTTGAGTGGATGACCAAAACGTCTAATTCGTTCACTGAGCCCTGGTTTTGGCCAAATGTGGTAATTTGTGAGCTCTTAGGAAGCCAGAATTATTATTCTAATCCTTGTGTGAGCGAGGGAACCTTGGTCTGTAACCATTCTGTAATGTCTGCTTTTAGTCATAAAGGAGACTGTTGGAGA